>NW_011889138.1:1514881-1563201 GCF_000151845.1 Pteropus vampyrus | reverse complement strand
GCTGCCACCTAGAGGGTGATGTGGGCATGACAACCAGGTTCCTTGATCTTGAGGCTCATACAATCTCAATGTCGCCACCTAAAGGGTGATGCGGGCATGGCAGCTAGTCTTGGTTGGTCTAACGACTCCGCTTCCCTAGTGGCTTTCACACCCGCTCCCAGGTTATTTGGGGAGGGGCTGTCCCCTCACAGAAGGCCCCTGAGACTACAAGCCCACCAGGCGGGCACTTTCAGCCCAAAGCCTCCGGGCTACCTCCACATCCTCGGCCTCAGGGGCAGGAGCCTTCTCTTTGAGTCCATGGAAGTACTTTCCAGAAACACCCTCCAGTTCTTCTGCCACAGCCAGGTAGGTGCTGGGCTGGGCTGCCAGCTGGGGGCTCTTCACCAGTAGCCAGAAGATGGGCCCTGCAATCAGTCCACACACACTCCGAGAGGAGGGCACAAAAAGCCCTGCTCCACCCCCACGATGCAGGGCCCACTGAGGCCAGAAGTTGGCCTGGAGTTCCACAGAGCCCGCCTCCAGGCCATTGCTCCTGTGGTTCCCTCCAGCAGGAGTTCCCTTCCCTGGCACTGCCCAGCCGAATCCCTCCAGGTGCAGGGACCAGCCCTAAAGCTGCCTCCCTCAGGAAGCCTCCCTGGCTTTTCCCAGGCAAACAGAAGCTCTCCCTCCTCTCAGTCAGCCCTGCATCCTTAACCTACTCCATCGTGCTCTAAAATAACTTGTATTTATTGACTGTCTCCAGTGTCAGCCTCAGCTTAAGATCCTTGACACTTAGTACCCACCCACTAAATGTTTCTCAGGATTATAAATACTAATTATAAAGTTCTAATTGTTTATTTGGCTTAAATCTTAGCCAGGCACTGTGCTGGCCCTTTAGAGGGAGGTCTCATCTAACCATCTAAGCCTCTCAGTGACTGTTCTGGTCCTCACTTTGCATGAGAAAACAGGCTCAGAGAGGTGAAGTCGCTCCCCTAGGTGGCACAGCTAGTTCTGGGTGAAGCTGAGGTTACCCTGAGCACAGCCAGGAGTTGGCTCCACTGATGCCCTCTCTGAGACTGTTTTCTCATCAAACAGGCTCTGGCCTCTTTCCTGGGGCTACTCTGAGACTGGCAAAATAGAAAAGCAACTTATTCTTTGCACCATGAAAGACACAGGGGAGGGGCAGAGCGAAGTTCAAGACAGTCTCTGAGGGTGATGTTAATTTTATGTCAACCTGACTGGACTAAAGGACAACCAGAGAGCTGAGTGTCTAAGGGTATGACCAGGAGCATTTGAATCGATGGACTGAGTAAAGGAAACCCAGGTGGGCAGCAGGCACTCAGTTGAGGCCAGAATAGAACAGAAAGGTGAGGAAGGGTGAATCCATTCTCACTGCTTGAGCTGGGACATCCACCTCCCCCCACCCTCAGACATCAGCACTCCTGGCCTTCAGACTCAGATAGGACTTACAGAGTCAGCATCCCTGGTTCTCAGGTCTAAATTGTGGGCTGGAACTACACTACCAGCCTCCAGCATGCCAAGCGAAGGCAGGTCATGGGACTTCTCGGCCTCCATAAATCATAAGCCAACCTCTTCTAATAAATGTCCCTAAATGTCTACACATACCCTATTAGTCCTAATACACTGAGGGAGGGTCCTGGGCCCCAAGCTGGGAGGGTGGGGTTCAGCGAAGGGACAGCAGGCTGGGAGGGGACTTACCGAGTGTGAAGCTGGAGAAGGTAGAGCTGTGCATGCCTGTGTGTCTGCCCAGCTCTGTCCTGGCCACACCAGGGTGCAGAGCATTGACGGTCACACCTGTGCCTGGGGAGAGGAGGGAAAATTGGGAGGAGGGGGCAGACACCAGGTTCCCTCATTACTAGGAAGCCTGACGCTGCCTGCCCTGAGTTCTGGGGCTCCCCCATTTCCTACCCTTGAACTCACACTGCCCTCTTGCTCTGAAACCTCCATGCCAGGTGGTTTCATCTTGCAAGGCAGCTGTTTCATGGCTGCCCGGAGAAGAGCCTCTCAATCTGAGTGTGTGTAAAAATCACGTGGAGGGTTAGAGAAACCCAGACCACTGGGCCCCACCCCCAGAGTCTGAAGCATTAGTCAGGATAGGGTCTGAGATGCTGCAATGATGACAAGCTCCCAGGTGAGCTGACGCTGCTGGTCCACTTTGAGAAGCAAGAGTGAAGGGCAGACTTGTCAACTTCAGCACTATGGACACAGAGGTCTAGTCATTTTTTAAGCTGTGCACTGTAGGATATTGAGCAGCAACCCTGGCTTCTGTCCACAAGACGTCAGTAGCAATATCTACCCCATTTCCACTCCCTGAAATGACAGCCAAAGTTATTGACAAATGTCCATTGGCCTAGAGCACCAAAGGCTCAGATGCCTATCCTAGATGAGCAGGGAGGAAGGCTGTGATTGATTAGTGATGTCTGCTTCAGGCACCAGCAGGGACCCTAGTGGTGTGTGTGTCACTCTTTTGCCTACTCTGTCCTGGAGCCAGTGCTTGATCTCCCATTGACCCAGGGTCACAGCAGGACTGTGCCAGGCTCAGAGCTAAGGGAAGATGGAGGCCACACACAAACCTTGCAGCCGCTGGCTCAGCTCCTTGGTGAACAGGACGATGGCCAGCTTACTCTGGCAGTAGGCCGCTTTTGTGTCATACTTCCTCTTCTCCCAGTTTAGGTCATCAAAATCTATGTGTCCAGCAATGTGGGCCAAGGATGAGAGGTTAATGATCCGTGAAGGGGCTGAAGCCTTGAGCTTGTCCAGCAGTAAGTTTGTCAGAAGAAAGTGACCTAGAAGAAAGATGACGAAAAGATAACTCTTACTGAACTCTTACCACGTCCCTTGCTGAGGACATTATCCTCCCAGTAAAACACAGTTCCTAATTGGAAGCAATAATGCCCCCAGGAGACATCTGACACCATCTGGAGACAATTTTGGTTGTCACAACTACAAAGAGAAGTGGAGACACTACTGCCATCTAGTAGATGGAGGCAAGGGACAATGCTCAACACCCTACAACACAAAGGACAGTCCTCACAAGGAATTACCCAGCCCCAAATGTCAAGTCATGTGATAACTTTATGAGGTCAGCTGGTGAAGAGACTGACTGCCGTCTCCCAAAATCTCTTCTCCATTTCTTCTTCAGTAATAGGATTTTTGGCTGTGCACAAGATGGCCCAGTGAAAGATGATGTGTCCAGACTCCCTTGCAGCTACAACAGATCATGTAACTGAGTCCCCACCAATAGGGTGTGAATGACAGTAACAAGTGTGTTAAGAGTTAAACTATGTCCATTCTTCTCCCTGTCCCCCAAAGAAATATGTCAAAGTCCCACCTTCCAAGACCTCAGAATGTGGCCTTATTTGGAGATGGGTCTTTAAGTAAGGTCACTAGGGCGGGCCTTGACCCAGTGTGACTCATTGCCCCTTTGTCCTTCTAACAGAACCCCAAGTGCATCAAGGGTGACAACAAATAGACTGAGAGTGACTGAAGGACAGACTGAGACTGGAGGACGGACAAAGAGACAAGTGGTCAGGAGGCTGATGATCTGAAAGATGGACTGAGTGTCTAGAGATGATCAGGCAAATCCCTGAGCCAATATGTGACCTGGCTGCCTTGGAGAGTGAAGGAGGGCATCCCCACCCTGAGCCTGTGTCTGGCCCACTGGGGACACCCATACCACGCAGCCCACAGCCTCACCCAGGTGGTTGACGCCCAGCTGCATCTCAAAGCCGTCCTCAGTGGTCCAGTGGGGGCACCGCATCACAGCCGCATTATTGACCAGGACATGCACTCTCTCCTCCTCTGGAAGACGAGTCAGGGCAAACACATCAGCTCCGCACCTAGGCTGGGCTGAACAGTGTCCCCCAAATATCCACGTCCACCCGGAACCTATGAATGTGATCCTTTCTAGAAGTAGAGTCTTTGCAGAAGTAATCAAGTGAAGACAAGGTCCGAGGGTGGGCCCTATGCAGCACAACTAGTATCTCTGTAAGAAGGGGAAACCTGGACACAGATATGCATGTGGGGAGGCCGTGGTGTAATGACAGAGGCAGAGAGCAGAGAGGTGCAGCTACAAGCCGAGGAGCACGAGGGTTGACAGCCACCACCGGGAGCTAGAAGAGCAGCAAATGATTCTACCCAGTGCAGCCTGCCAACACCCTGACCTCTGGCCTCGCACTAGGTGGCTTGCGCAACAGGAGTCTGTCATCCCCCAGGTCTGGAGGCTGGACATCCAAGGTGTCACAGGACTGGTTCCCTCTGAGGCCATGTGAGAGAACCTGTGCCAGGCCTCTCTCCTTGGCTTGTAGACGGCCATCTTGTCTCTGTGTCCTTGCATGGTCATCCTGGTCTCTTCTTATAAGGATACCAGTCAGATTGGATTAGCACCCACCCTAGTGACCTCATTTTCACTTGGTTACTTCTATAGAGACCCTACCTCTAAAAAAGGTCACAATCTGGGGTACTAAGGGTAGGACCCCAACACATCTTTTTTTGGTGACGATACAACAGAACCCATAACACTCCTAGTGGTTTTTGGGATCAATGGAATTAATGAATTAATCATCTAGCACCTAATAAACAGAGCTTATATTTTATCCTTTATTTGGGGATAAGGGAATATAGCATACCCACCAGGAACACAAGCTCTGGAGCCCATCAGATGGGGGTTCGAGTCCACCAGCTCTACCCTGACCAGCTGCATGATCCCAGCCAAGTCACACAGTTCTTCTGTGACTCAGTTTCTCCTTTTGCAATTCCTCCTGCATATTGTCAATTTGTAGTGTTAAAATAAAAAATGGTAGCTATGTTTTTGAAGTGAAAGCTTCATGATGCAGGAAGGAAAATGATTAACAGTGATTCCCTTGGGGTTGGTGTGGAATCAAAGGTATTTAGTTCTGTCCTCTTTATACTATGAAGGATTTCATAGATTTTACATAAGGAACATGTATTTCTTTGCATTGGGAGTTTAAAAAAAAAAAAAAAAACACCCCGTAAGTCCGTAAATGTTCATTTCTTCACCTCTTCTTATCAATAGCTCTGTCTCCTGCTAGCTCCCCTGCTTTCTCTGAACATGAAGCTGGGTGGAGAGGAAAAGACTGTCTCAGAATCTGCAGATACCCTCACTTGCGTGAGAAAGCATTCATACGTGAGAATGCTCACAGCAACCCTGCACAGACCCCTGAAAGGCTGGGGGCCAAGCAGCCATTGGTAGAGAACCAGTAACATCACCTGTCACAGCCATACGATGTAGCCCCAGGAATGAGGGTGCTATGCCTACTACACCAATCTATAAGAGAGAACAGGGGAGAAAAAAGCAGGAACATCGAGCATGTCATAGGCTGCGATTTGTATAAAAAAAAGCCAAGGGGTGGTGTCTACACCTGCCTGCTTTATAAATGGATAAACTGTCTCCGGAAGGGAATGGTGAACACGTGTGAGGAAGGCATCTGGGTAGCTAGAGGCCCACGCGGCAGGTACACCTTTCACTGTCTCCTCTTCCTTACTTTCTGAACGTTTAATCCTGGAAAGGTTATTCCTCTTCGAAAAAAGAAATACATGAATAGTTCTGAGAACATCGAATGGGAAGTGAAAAGCGTGAGTCACCAATCAACGCAACAGAAGAGCATAAAAGCATATAATCCCTGGATTTGCAAAGAGAAACACCAGCAAAGGGCGTGGGAGGTCCAGTACTCTGCACTGTGCCTGTGGGTCCTCCAATAGTGCGTGGATCATCACAGCTGTGTCCCCACGGGACCCGGTGCTCCTTGGAGGCAGAGCCTGAATGCGACTCATCTGTGTCTCTGGCGTCACCCAAGAGAGAGCCAGAAAACTTCAGGAAACAATGGGTGAATCACTGTTTCTGCCCCTCTTCCCCTAGCTAACTCCTCCTCCAGGTCCCATCCCGGCCTTTGCTTCCTGCGGGATCCAAGCTAATGCAGAAAGAGTTTGTTTTCCTGCAGAGTAGGAAACTTTCTCTGAAAAGGACCATACAGTAAAAATTTTTGGCGTTGTGGGCCACAAGGTTCAGTCCTGATTTAACCCACTCCTCAAGGCCAGCGTTCTCCCTCCTACCTTCAATGATTTTCGCTGCAAACTCTCGGATGGACTTCAGCGAGGCCAAGTCCAGGCGCCGGGCATTGACGCGGTGATTCAGTGTCTCCCTGCGAATGTCCTTTGCTGCTGCCTCACACTTCTCCATGTCTCGACAGGCCAGAATGATGTTGCCTCCTGGAAGCCCGAGAGAGAAAAAAATTATTTTTAAAAATCCACTCCTAGGTATGTGCACCCAACACAAATGGAAACCAAAGTCTGCACAAAAATGTGTGCACACATATACACAGCAGCACCAGTCACAACAGCCAGAAGGTGGAAACAACCCAAGTGTCCATCAACAGATGAATGGGTAAACAAAATATGGTCTGTCTATATTACTCAGCCATGAAAAAGGAATGAAGCTGAGAGACAGGTCCTGTGACACAGAACATGATGCTGGGTGAGGAAGGCCAGACACCAAAGGTCACATAGTGCATGATTCCATTTATATGAAATGTCCAGAACAGGCAAATCCAGAGAAAGTTGACATGGTTTCCTAGGGAGCGGTGAGAAATTGAGGGGGGGATGGCTAAGAGAAGCAAGGTTTAGTTTCAAGATGATGAAAATGTTCTAAAATTGAATGTGGCGATTATTGCACAGCTCTGGAAACATGCTAAAAACCTTCAACGTGTATACTTTAAATGAGTGAATTGTGTGGCATGTGGATTAAATCTCAACAGCCATAAAAATAACTTTTTTAAAAAAGAATTAGAAAAGTAAAAACAGGAAACTGAGGACTGAGAAGACCATATGGATCTGTGGTTCTGCCCACAAGGGACCCAGCCGCCTCCTACACATCCCACTGTCCCCTGAAATGGAACTCATCAGACTCCCCAGTCTATGCATCCTCCCTGGGGCCCAGCCCCCAGGACAGCAGTGGGTGTGTCTGCCCAATTTCCCTTCCCACCTCTTCCTGAGAGGGGCAGGTGTGCTCCATGGGAGAACTTCATGTGGTGGAAGGAGCCCATCCTGGCTCCCCACCACTCGGACCTCAGGGTTGGACAGGCAGCTCAGGCTAGTCCATCAGGGACCCATTTCTCTGGCCACCACTACTCAACAAGCCCCAAGAAAGTTTCTGCTGTCCCCAGCCCTCACACCTGTCCCAGCAACTAGCCCTGGTCTTCTGACTGGTCAAACCCAAAACCTGGACTCCGCCCCTTCTCAGGCCTGACTCAGCAGAAGTCCTGCCCCTTCGAAGGGGATCTGGTGTGATGAGGAAGGCACCTCTCCTCCGTGAAATTCCTCCAAACTCCCAGTCCGACCTTGACAAAAATGTCAGGCACTCAAATGGAAGGGCGTTCTACAAAACGCCTGAGCAGCACGTGTAGAAGAGCTTGAGCCAGGTCTTGAACCTGACCTCTGACCCAGGCCCTGAGCCAGCCAGGACGACTGAGTCCATTTGCAGTGGGAAAGAGCAAGGCCAATACAGGGAACACCAAAACCAAAAAATGCTGAGTGTCCACAGTCTCCTCCGAGACCCCGAACTCCTCCTTACCTCGTCCAGGGACACCAGCCTTTTTGGCTTAAGCCAACATGAGTCTGGTTCCTGCCACTCCCCTAGCCTCAGGCAGAGAAGGCAGGGCCTCACCTCTTCTGGCTAGCTCCAGGGCGGTCTGCTTCCCAATGCCCGTGTTGGCACCCGTCACAATGACAGTTTTCCCCTGAATGGTGGCCTTACTGGGACATGCCCCACCAGCAACATAGTCCCTGAAGGTAAGAAACGGCACAGTCAATTCCATCTGTCTGTCCACTCACCATAGGTGACCCCGATGGCTTCAATCTCGGGCACATGTTCCCCCAATTGAAAGACGGAAAGGACCTAGCGTAACTTCATGGGGTGGTCATCCTGTTGCAGGTGAAGAGCGGAGCACAGCCTGGTGTGGGGAAGCCTCCAGGAAGTGACAGTGTTATTTTATAGAGAACCACTGTCTTAATTTCCTATGGCTGCTATAACAAACTGCCACAAGCTCAATGGTTAAAACCAGGCAAATGTATTCTCCACAGGTCTGCAGGTCTCACTGGGATAAAAGGAGGTGTTGCAGGGAGTTCCTTCTGGGGGCTTGAGGGGAGAATGGTTTCCCTGCCTCTTCCAGCTTCTAGAGGTCCCTGCATCCCTTGGCTCGTGGCCCCATCCTCCGTCTTCAAGCCTCTGACTCTGACCCTTCTGCCTCCCTCCTTTAAGGACCCTTGCAATGTAAGTGGCCCACCTGGATAACCCAGAATCATTTCCCCAGCTCAAGATCCTTAACTCAATAACATCTGCAAAGTTCCCTTTGACAGGTAAGGTGACATATTCATAGGTTCTGAGCATTGGAACGTGCACATCCATGGGGGGGTCATGATGCTGCTACTGTACCCATATCCCCCAGAGACTAAAAACTGGAAACCACCAAATGTCACCAATAGGAGACTGACCAAAAAAAACAATGCCATCTCCATACGAGAGCGGAGCACTGAAAAAAAAAAAGGAGAGAGAGAGAAGGACATGGTAGCCGCCAGCCACCTGAGGCTAATTTTTAATTTAAATTAAAAATAGCCATATCTCTTCTCCCCGCCCCCCACCAGGGCATTCAGTTATTTTCCATTCTCTTCATGCTGGCACTTTATTTTATTTTTTAGCTTTTTCAGAACTGAAAGACAAAGGTCTAAAAAAAAATAAAAACAATGGCCAATAGATTTTAATACCATAATTCTATATATTTATTCCATCCTCTAGAGCTTTCCAAAAAAATCTCATTCATATTTACAAGAGCAGCAGTTTAATGAATTATAAATAACAAGATACTCACCAAGTAAATGCAAAAGATGTTATCAGACCAGGAGGAACAAATGAAGTTCAAAATGTTCAAAATGCAAAAGATGTTATCAGACCAGGAGGAACAAATGAAGTTCAAAATGTTCAAAGTTCAAAATGAAGCCTTATCATAGAGCAGATAAATAAACCCAAAGTAATTAATTATTCAAAGAGATTTAGTCTATATTTCAGGCCCTTTTAAAAAATTCAAAATTCCAGTTAACTTTCTAACTTCCAGCCAATCTCTTCTCTTGTGTAAAATTACATGTTGAAAATCCTTTCTTTTTCAAATTGTAGTAAGAACACAACATGTGACCTACCCCCTTAAAAACTTTTTAAGTGTACCATACAATATCATATTGTTAACTGCAGGCATAATATAGTCATGCTTTAACTGCTCATTAGCCACGTACCACTGCTATAGTAATGCACACAGCAAAGGTAACACTCTCATCTACTGAACAGTGCTGCTATAGAATGTTTGGTAGCTGTGGTTTTGTGGGGGTTTTTTGTTTTGTTTTGTTTTTAAGTGAATTAGCCTAGGAAAGACAAGAACTATGCATACATTAAATGCAATAGGAGTATCATGTTTCCTGATTTGGGCAATTCAATTTGTGCTGCTAATTTCGGATAAGGAGGGCTTAGGTGGCGTACATTTGCCTTGCACCTAGGTCAGCACAGTGACACATGTGAACTGGTCAACAAATATACGCTGAATGAATGAACTCACCAAAGTCCGAAACAACTAGCCCAAAGGCCCAGATCCGCTCCTTCCTCTGGGTGACCTTGGCCATGACCTGCTGTCTCGGGGCCCAGATTTGCCCCCCACACACACCCTCTGGAGATACTGCTGGGGGGGTGAGCTGGGGAGCTCCTGAGTAAGTGAGGAGTTGGTGGTCTCCACCCGACTCCCCTCCCTCGACAGACCTGCCATCACCCGCACTACTCACTTGAACAGCACTGCGCCACCCACCGCAGTGCCCAGCAGGGACGCCGGCACAAGGTAGCGGTTCATTCCGGGCAGGAGCGGGACCCAAAGCAAGGCCACCCACAGACCCGCCGCCCGGGTCCCTCCAAGGAGCGCGCGATCTGAGCTTCACGTGGGGAAGGGCAGGCTCGGCTGGGACCGGTGACTTCCTGAAAGAGGCGGGGCGGGGGGGGGCGCCGGAGTAGCGGGTACCTATGGGGATGCGGAGCGAGCGCTGCTCCTCCTGGGAATGGTAGTTTACGGGGCGGGGGCGGAGCCGTAGTTTGGGGGCGGGGCCGGGGGCAAGGCCTATATGCGTCGTTCGAATGACATCACACCCGCAGATCTGGAATGAAACCAGGATTCCAATCCCGCAGCTGCCTCCTCCAGACTGAGCTTCTCCGTGTGTGTCAAGTACATCAGCCTGCGTCCTCATCTAAGACGGTGGCACCAGTAGTACTTTCTTCCAGACTCTATTGTAGATTTAAGAATTTCGATGCTCGGAAACAGGACCTATTATCCTAGGTTCCCAACTGCTGGGTCTGAAGGAGAAGGAGCTGGGGGCCTGGACTCCCGGGGCTGAGGGAGGAAGGGTTGGAAGCCTGGACTCCTGAGTGTGAGGGAGGAGAAGCTGGGGGTCTGGCCTCTCGAGTGTGAGGAAGGAAGAGGCTCGGGGCCTGGACTCCCAGATCTCAAGGAGGAGGGGCTGGGGGTCTGGACACCTGGGTCTGTTGGTGGAGAGGCTGGGGGCCTGGACCCCTGGGCTGAGGGAGGAAGAGGCAGCTATACAACAAACTAAAGAACAGGTTTGCTAGTGGGATGTAGTAAGGGTGGCTGGGTCTGGTGAGAGGCCTCTCTTCTGAGATTATGGGATCTCAAGGCTCCTGGATCATGAAAGGGGCAAGACCTGGGAAAGGAGAAGGTACGATGAGACTGTGATAAACATTGATCTAGACAGATCTTGTTTCAAATTCCTGATCCACCTCTTCTTAAATGTGTACCTTGAGCACTGACTTCCCCTCTCTCAACTTTTGGCTTCTCTTACCTACCAAAATAACAAAGAATTGGTATCCTTAATATGTAAAGAGCCCTTATAAATCAATAAGAAAAAAAGACTCACCCCCCCCTCCCCGACACAAAAGGGAGCATAGGCAAAGGGTATGATGGGCAATATGCAAAGAAAGTCAACAAATGTATGAAACTACTCAGCCTTACTGGCAATCAAATAAATGATTATTAAGAACATAATATTTTTCACCTATCAAATTAGAAAGATCAAAACAATGCTAATACCCAGTGTTGGCAAGGATGTGGTAAAACAGGTCCTCATCATTGCCAGTGGGAGTGTAAATTAGTACAGCCTTCCTAAAAGGCCATTCCAATACTTGGCAAAACCATCTGTGCATATCTTTGATTCAGGCATTCCCCTTGTATGCCACTAATTAGTCATTAGGAAAGAAATATGACACACCAGAAGCAAAATCATCCTCAGTGTCTGTCAGTAGGAGCACCTACAAACCCCAGACACTGGGTGAACTAGACACTGGGTGACAAGACACACAGGGTCCTTGCCTTCACACTGACAGTAAAACTTAATTCATCTGTGTGTGTTTCTGGACAGACTTCTATGCCTTTATCAGGCTTAAGAAAAGTTTAAGATCATGAGTTTCTTAATTAAGCACCAGTACAGTGGGGGAGGGGGGAAGCAGTCTGACTCCCCTTTTTTAAAGATTATATACTAATATGCATGTTTTTAGAGTAAAAAGAAAAACACTATGACATTCCATATGAAGTGTCTGCCAGACAGGGAGATGGGTGATTTTGTTTTTCGCTTTTTGTTCATCTGCATTTTCTCAAAATTCTTAGAGAATGGTCTCTTGTTTGTGCAGGCAGTACCATCCATGAGACGTGGTGAAACGTGTGGGCGTGGTAACCCAAGTGTCCCCTGATGGATGGAGAAACAAAACGTGGTACATACAGACAGTGGAATATCGTTCAGTCTTAAAAAGGAGGGAACTGACTTACATGGGTGAACCATGAAAATATTGTGCCGAATGAAATATGATGGTGACAAAAAGACAGACGCTGTATGGATCCACTTCTCTGAGGTGCCTAGAGTCATCGACTTCGTAGAGACAGAAAGAGTACTGGAGGTTGGTGGCGGGGACAGCTGCACAACAGAGTGGATGTGCCTGATGCCACAGAACTGTACATTTTTCAATGTTATGTGTTTTTACCATGATGAAAAATTTAAAAATAATAATGATAATGATGATAATAAAAAGAACATGGGTACTGTGTTCAAATGCTGGTTTTCTCTCAACCGTCAATAAAGCATTTTCCTTCTCTGAGCCTCTTTCCCCTCTTCCGTAAATTGGGCTCCTAATATCATCTACCTCTAGAGCAGAGGTTGGCAAACGCTTTCTGCAAATGGCCAGATAGCAAGTAATTTTGGCTTTGGGGGCCATACAATTCCTGTTGCAACTATTCTGCCGTTATAGCAGGAAAGCAGCTTCAGACTTTGCACACAAATGAGCACAGCTGCATCCCAATAAAACTTTATTTACAAAAACAAGCAGGGGGCCATAGTTTGCTGGCCCCTGTCAGAGTTTGGAAGGAGGCGTGAAGTAGTTCCCAACAAGGACCTAACCCCGCTATAAGTGCCAGAACACCGCTGACTGTTAGTGTTGTTATAAAGAGAACAATGCATGAAAACTCCTTCCTCTGAGGACCTCCTCCTACCTGACTCCCAAACACACCCAAGATGTTTAGAATCTGTCTTTAGACTCCACGTAGGCTATGAGCGTTTATCGTTGCTGATGCTAATGTTCTTAATAAATTCCTGATATGTATTGGGTGCTGTCCCAGGTGCTAAGAGAATTCCCTCACAATTCCCTCTGCTTTCCCCATCAGATGGTTTATGGCGCCCAATTCATTTCTCTCTCTCTCTATCTCTCTCTCTCTATCGCCCCCACATGTATGAACCTCAAAAACACTACAAGGTCACATAGTGTGCGATTTCATTTAGGTGAAACGTCCAGAATAGGTAAATCTGTAGAGGGAGGGAGGAATGGGGACCAACTGTTAATGGGCACAGGGCTTTATTTTGGGGAGATGAAAGTGTTTTGGAAGTAGATGCTGATGGTCGCACAGCATCGTGAACGTACTAAATGCTACAGAGTTGTTCACTTTAAGATGGTTAATTTAATGTCAATTAAAACAGACTTGATCAGAACACTTCTATAGCTTCGTCAGTCTCTCTGATCCCTATGGGGACCCTGAGGACCCAGGATAGTTGTCACTCACTACCTCTGACTTCCTGTCCCACCCCTCGGCCCTCACCCAAGAGCAGCGCCAGGTGTAGAGCAAATGTTTAATAAACATTCGTCAAATGAATGAATAAGTACAATGAATGAATGACCATCAGAAGCTTAGAACTGGGGAAACTGAGGCTGCCCATTGCTTGAGGTGTCAGAGCCAGCACTATAACTCAGAGCTGTCTGTCTGCAGAGCCACGCTTGTCACCATATGTTCCCTTGATCATTCAGTTTTTGGTTCTTTTTTTGTCTAAGCACCAAACCCTAATCTAAGCACTTTACACGTCTGTTCACAGCCTTTACAGCAGGTGCCAGGACTTCTGCTAGTCTTAGAGACAAAGAAACGAGAATAAACCGAGAGTCATTTGTTCAGAGAGCAAAGTCACTTGCTCCCACTCAATACCAAACTCCCATCCGACTGCAGTCCTTTCCTCATTACCGCCCCTGGGCCCAGCACGCCCGCCCCCCTTGTAGCCAAGCACCTCTCATTTCATTCCTCCCAGAGAACAAACAACTCTGCCACCAGCCTCCCTCCCTCACCCTCCACCTCTTGCTGGGCCGGTTCTTAGACCCTCCCTCCTGGTGTCACTCCCCACCCTTCTGCCTGCTGGCAGGCCTGGAGGAAGTCCAAGGAGAGACCTATCCTAACCCCTTCGCCTGGCGAGGAATTGCTTGAGCCACCTCCACATGGCATCCTTAGGGCAGCCCATGATTGTGTCACATCCCAAGCCAGACTAGGAGCTTCTTGAGACTCAGGCTTGGGGCAAACCCATTTGGGCTGGAGTTTGGCCACCCTCTCATCTGCTGCCGGCATTGTTCTCACCAACATCACCACCGTCCTCATAGCTAGGTCTCTGGGCTCACCTCCTCCAGCCAGCCACACCTCCCACAGACATTCCCCACCCAGCCTTCCCAAGGTGCTCCCTCAGCCTGAAGCCCTCTCTCATTCTCGAAATTCAGGTCAAAGTTCACATGCCACCTCGTCAAAGAAGACACCCCTGACCTCCCCACCTGAAGTGATCACGCCTGCCTGTCCCTTGGTCGGCCCAACTCTCCACCTGTGTTTCATTTCCTCCACAGCACTTACTACAATCTCGAAGTCTTAATCATGTGTGTGTTCCTGCCTGTTTTATCTTCCAACTCCCCACCACACCCACTAGGATGACAATAATATGATGGCAGGGGTGTCTTCCACTCAGCACTTAGAATGTGGGTGACACATAGTAGGTACTCAAGTATTTGCTACTGCATGACTTCGGGATTTCACGTGTGCCACCCTCCCCTCTCCTCGCCAACCCGCCATCCCTCATCCCCCACCCCCGCTTAGAATGTCGTTCCTTGCTACCTCTTCCTTAGCAAACTCCTAGTCACCCTTCAGAACCCATCCAGTTATCACTGAACCAGGGAAGACTTTGTTGTGGCCTCACACAAAGCTGACATAAAGGCCTCCTCTGGGAGTACACAATGCCCTGGGCCACCTCCAGTACACGTGTCACTGTGAAAGGTGACTGTGGGTGTCAGCAGGGTCTATTTCCTCAACGAGACTCTCTTCTGGAGGGCAAAGAGTGAGGCACAAATTAGGCCTCAGGAACCATTTATTGAATGAATAAATTAATAACACATGAGTAAACATATCTCCCTGAGACTCTGCTTCCATTTTATTTACTCCCCCAAGGCCCTGCCATACCTCCCATTCCCCGTGAATTTGACCCCTCCTTCTTGTCTGACAATTCATCGGCAAATCCTCCTCTTAGGTGGTCATAGGGAGAGGAAGATGAGGGACGAGATAGGGGTGGTTTCAGATATGACACACAGGGGATCTTAGCTTATGAAGTCCCAGTGGAGAATTGTTTGATTCCTGGGCCCCCCTTAACCCAGAGAATAAATACTGATCCCCTCCCCTGATGACAAGGCTATCCCAGCTTGGGAACAGGTGAACTTGGATCCACAGTCCTAAAGCTCACTCAGTGAAAGACATTGTTATGGCTGTATAGGCAGGCAGGGGGTTGGACAGAGCTGGGTCCTTAGGTGCTCGATCCTCCCACCCCACCCCCACTGAGCCTCCAAGACTGGATTTGTTGCCTCTGCCCAGGACTTACTGAGTCAGACTGTGCAGGGGTGGGAGCCCCCACTGGTATTTGGGAACCACTTGCTAAGGTTTGGAGAGAGGGTGGGGCCTCCTTTGCGGCCAGAGAAGGAGGAGGGAGCCCCTGGGCCCTGGAACTGGGGCGGAGGCTCTGGGAGGCTCTGGGTTTCGGTATCACCTCCAGCTCAGGACGGGGGAGCACGTGGGGGGGTTGGCGCGGGGCCTCCAGCCTCCTCCCTCAGATCCGGGAGACCAAATACCTCTATAAGGACAGTTTCTCCACCTGCACATGAAGGGATCAGCTAAATATGCATTTGTGTCACAGCCCATGTGACCTTGGGCCAATGGCCTCCCCACTCTGAGCCTCTATCTGCTCCTCTGTGCATGTGGTGCCAACTCCCCCCATCAGCGTCACAGAGGGTAAGGGGTCTGCTCCTTCCCTCAGCCCCCAACCCAGGCAGCAGCTCAGAAAACATTTATGGCATAGATATGACAGGGACACAGAGTAGCAGGAACTGGAGACAGAGACACTCAGACTCCCTCCCTGCTGCACACCTGAGAACCACTGCCCAGCCCTTAGGTGTGCACAGTACCCTTGCTTCTTGGCCCTCCCCTCCATGACTCAGGCAGCTCCCTGGCCTAGGACTTCCTCCCTCATTCTCTAGGCCACCTTGGGCTGCCAAACTCGCCCTTCAAGTTCAGCTCTGGTCGCCCCTCCTCCCCCAGGAAGCCTGCCCTACCCCTCTGAGCAGCCTCTCTGGGTTTCCACATGCCCTTCATGTCCTCCTTTATAGCACATATGCAAAGAGAAACTGTCATCTCTGTGGTTGTCACACTCACCTGTCGTTTCTTCTTTGCCAGGTACTGTGCTAAGAGCTCTCTATAATCTCATTTAATCCTCCCAAAACTGTGATCTTATTTTTCAGTCAGGGGACTGGAGCCCTTAACCAGAGAGGTTAAGTTATGTGCCAGGGTCACACAGCTAGAGAGGGGCCAGGTCACAAAATGGCAGCGGGGTCTAGATGGTGTGGCCTGGGTTCAACTGTCTCTATCACGTATTAGCTGTGTGATTGTAGGCAAATTGCTTAATTCATATGTGCATCAGTTTCCTCATGTGGAAATAGGGTTCACAGGACCCGTTTTATGGATTGTGGTGGGGATTTTACATATACACACATGTATAGTGTACTCACGGTAGGAACATGACCGAAATTAATAAGTGACAAAGCAGGACTTGAACCCACGTCCCCGGGCTCTTTGCCAGCACACCACACCATATAATTCCTCTCTGTCCTTTCCTCCCCTTCAATCTAGGACAAAGATATGTCTTCTCTGGCTTCCAGCCACACTCAGCATAGACTGTGGGGTCAACATGTGTTGAATGACACAAAGCAATCAGGCACATGAATGCACCAAATACAAAAAGCTCGTTAATTCAACAAATGTCTCACTCCGTGCCAGACACTTTTCTACATGCTTCAGAGAGAGTGGGAGACTGAACATACAAAAGTGTTTTCCCTTGTGAAGCTTACATTCTACCAGGGAGACATAAAATAAGCCAAAGAACATCTACTATAGTGTGTTAGAAGCCAATAAACACTCTGAGGAAAAATTAAGTATGGAGCAGGTGAGGAGATGAGGAAGGAGGGGAGAGTAAGAGGTGCTACAATTTTAAATAGGGTGGTCAGCCAGGTCCCTCTGAGAAGGTGACATTCAAGCAAAGACCTGAAGGAGATGAGGAGCAAGCCACAAGGATATGCGAGGGAACGGCATTCCAGGAAGAGG
Organism: Pteropus vampyrus; assembly: GCF_000151845.1. Taxonomy (NCBI): domain Eukaryota; kingdom Metazoa; phylum Chordata; class Mammalia; order Chiroptera; family Pteropodidae; genus Pteropus; species Pteropus vampyrus. Next base: position 1,546,159 of record NW_011889138.1, on the reverse strand, counting down.
TACCAGCAAGTGCAAAGGCCCCAAGGCAGGACAAGGGAACAGCAAAGTGGCCAGTGTGCTGGCCTCAGTGATGGGAAAAGTAAACACAGTGACTGGAAAAGGAAGAAGAGGAGGTTGAAGAAATGTCCCTTAAGACACTGCAGACCTCACCTTTTATGCAGAGAATGGAGAGCCACTGGAGGGTTTTGAGCAGAGCTATGATATGATTGACTTAGGTTTCTGTGAAGTCCCTGCATTGATACTAGCGGCGGGGGCGGCGGAGGACGGAGCAGGAGGACCAGGTAGGAGGCAAGTCCAAGTGAGAGACGATGGTGGCGAGGATCAGCAATGAGAAAGGAGAGTGGCATGTCCACCCTTAGAGGTCCAAACTTTGGCCCCTGACCTTGTGCACTCACTTCATGTGTGACCTTGCAAGGCTCTTAACCCTTATGGGCCCATTTCTTCATCTGTGAAATGAAGGTCCCCAACACTCACCTCACTGGATTTGTGTGTAACTCAGTCAGCAAGGACCTTGGCACACGAAAGTTCTTGGAAGGAGACTTCATGCCTGAGAAACCTGTTCTTTTTGTGTGTGTGTAATGTACTTGGAGTTGTACCAGGCACTGAGTGAGCCATGTTTTAGCCATCAGCATCACAGAGAGTTATTGAGGAAAATGTCCAAAGGATGAGGGAGAGGAGGGGTGAGGGTCGAGGGTACCAGTGACAGCAAGAATCACGGCCGCCTGTGCACAAAGCAGAGACCGACACACCAGCCCTAGAGATGGAAAGAGAGGCCTGCCTCTCACATGGATGCCCCTCTCTTGGACCTGAAACAAGTAGAAATCAAACCTCTGACTTCCGGAGATATTAGGAAAATTAGAAGGGAGTATTTGAGTCAGGAACAAGTGGTGACATCAAAAGACAAGGATGTTGTTGTTATAGCTCTATTGTCCTTATGATGAAACAATCACGTCCCTACCGTCCCACCCCCACCCCCACTCTGGGCCATCCCAGCCCCTGCCCTGGTCTTTTTGCAGGCCCCGCCCAGGGGCCTGTCCACCAGGGCTGTGCCAGGTGAGTGCTCAGGTATGTGGAGGCGGGACAGCCTGGGAGGGAGCAGGAAGGAGGGGCGCTTCGTTGAGAAGGGAGACCAGAGCCGGCCTCCCTTCTGACAGAGCTTGACAGGGCAGGCGAGGAGGGACTGGAAGGTGGGGACTCCTGGGTCCGGGGGAAGAGGAGAAGGACGCAGATTCCTGCATACTGCACAGGAAAGGCTGGGGGACCTAAACTCTCCGGTCTTGAAAGGTAAGACTGAAGATTGCACCCCAATAACTAAAGGAAGAATATAGGGTCACAAGGGACTGAGAGATTGGACGAACAGTTCTCTGAGGAGACGTGGGGTTGAAGCCCTCTGGTTCTTAGGGATGAGCAGCTTGGAGCCTAGACTTGGCCCCTGAGAAGATAAGGCTGGGAGACTGGACACTGTGTGGAGGAGGAAGGTGGGGTACACATAGATTACAGAACTGAATGCATGGATTTCTGGAAGGATTTGGGGGCTGGCGTACTAGATGTGAAAGAGGTGGGGCTGGGGGCCTGGAATCCTGGGTCTGAGGGAGGCGGGGCTGAGGGCCCAAACCCCTGGATCTGAGAGAGGAGGGGCTAGGGCCTGGATTCCTGCGTCTGAGGGAGGAGGAGCTGGGCCAGGAATCATAGGTCCAGCAGGTCAAGTCAGGCCCTCATCTCCTTGCTGGCTCCCAGGGCACCTCCAGGTGGCAGGAGCTCCCCACTCTTGGCACCATGAGCACCAGCACCGGGTAAGCGCCCCTGGGCACCAGGCCCCCTAGCCCCACCACCCCTCCCCCACACTCTCACCTGTACCTGCAGGTGGCATTAATGGCCACCCAAGTCTACACACTCAGAAGGAAGCCTGAGCTGCCTCCCTCCCTGTCCAGCCTGTAGTTAGAGCTGCACTCCAGAGCAGACAGACCTGGGTTCAAATCCAGATGCTAACGCTCAGCTATGGTATGACTCTGGCCAAAGGATGTCACCTCTTTGAGCCTCAGTCCCTCCTCTGTGAAACAGGGACAATTCTGAGGACTCGATGGGATAAATCATGCATAGGACTTAGCAGAGAATCTTACTAACAGCAGGTGCTCAACTAATAGGGACTGCTATTTCGATTGTTATCTTATTAAATATTGACCCTTTGCTAAACCGTCAGGGATGTTGATTACGAAGGCTGAAGTCTCCTGGGGTAAGCAGGGAGAAGGACAAAGACAGACACATGGGAACAGCCACACAGGAGAGGTGAGGTAGTAAGGTCTCCAGCCCAGAGGTAATCAAATTGTGGGGAGACCTGACTGGCAAGAACAGGATGAGGAGGAAAGGTTCAAATGAAAGGGTTTCTCATCCCTGACCACACTTGAACTCCAAGCTTCTGCCATTTCTGTGGAAATGGAGACTCAAGGATTCTTGGAGGTGACCTTGAAGAGGAAGTTAAAGGCAGGAGACAAAGAGGATTTGGCTGGGAAGAGCTGGCCTATTGGGGATGGGAAAAGAGACGGTAATTCTCTGTCTACTCTAAAGACTAATGTTATCATAAAAATTCCCATTTATTGAGCAAGCCCTTAGCATCGTCATCATAATAATAACAATTATTGAGGCTGCAAAACACTTCCATTGCATTATCTCATTAAATTTTCCCAACAGCCCTGCCAGATGGAAGCTATAGGATAACTAACCCCTGTCTTACAGAGAGGGACACTGAGGCAGGAGAGATGAAGTCCTATCCTAGGTCTTATGGCAAGGCAGCAGCTGACAGGGGATTTGAACCCAGGTCCATGTGACCGTAGAGACCATACTCCCCACTACCATCCAGCACCACTGCTTCACCAGTCTTAGCGACATCCAGCTATGCCCTGCCCTCCCCTGCTCAGAACCCGGCATGGCTCCCTCGTTCCTTCAAAATGAAGCCGCTGCTCTGCTTGGCATTTGACACCCATGATCTGCTCCCAATTCCCATGGCCCCTCTTACCCCTCTTTTCCTTCGCCAGCCCAGAAGCTGCCCCCAAACCAAGTGCCAAGTCCATCTATGGTGAGTTTGGAGCCAAGGAAACCTCAGGTGGAAACAGGATCTGAGGGAGGAAGGGCTGGAAGCCTGGACTTCTGGGTCTGAGGGAGGAGGCTGGGGACCTGGACTCCTAGTCTGAGGGAGGAGGGGATTGGGGCCAGGTCTCTTGGTCTGAGGGAGAAGGCCAGGGTGGGGTCTTCTGGTCCATACCCCCCTCCGTGGTTCCCCTCCTCCCCCACAGAGCAGAGGAAGCGTTACTCCACTGTCGTAATGGCCGACATCTCCCAGTATCCAGTCAATGTGAGTCTGGGGTCTGCAATGGCACAGGGGGTCTTGTGGGAAGAAAGGAGACAGGGGTATTGGAAGCATCTGGACCTCTAAGCAGGAAGAACTTGGGAAACTGTGCTCCTCTGCAAAGTGGACTTCCTCTACCTCGCCTCAGAGGTAGGTGTCGTGGAGGAACTCAATTCCACTTGAATCTGCCAGCTTGTCTTTTGAGCCAGCTTGAGCTGGACAGTCTGGGGACAAATCAGACACAATCCTGGATGAGTAGGGATCACATGAGGTCCAGAGGTAGGGCAAAGGGTACCAGCTGCTCTCATGGAGGTAGAGGTGCTTAAAGGGACTAGATATAATCCAGCCCATTCCTTGTGTTCAAGGAGCCTCCAGTCTTGGTGGGAAGACAGACCCAGGTGATAAGTCACTCTGATGAGAGAAACTTAGGGCACTAGGTGGAGGCGCCCATACGTGGAGCAGGTGATCAGGAAGGGCTTCCTGAGGAGGTGTGGTTAGTCACAGGCCGAAAGGCTCATTCCACGGGATTCTAAACCCACCTGGCATCATCCGGGGACTCACTGCTTTCTCCTTGGCCGGTGCCAGCACCTGGTTACGTTCTGCCTGGGCGAGGAAGATGGCGTGCACACGGTGGAGGAAGCCTTGCGGAAGCTGGCGGTCATGGACAGCCAGGGCCGCGTCTGGACCCAGGAGATGCTGCTGCGCGTGTCTCCCGACCACGTCACACTGCTCGACCTCGTCTCCAAGGTGCCAGGGGGCACGTGGGTGGATGCAGCTGCTGGACTGAATGGTGGGGGCATGGAGAGCTTGGCCCTAGGGACGTCGGGGGTCTTAGCGTGAATCTTGGCTCCTGCTCGTCCTTCCTTTGGAACATGGCGAGGGACCGCTGCCCCGTTTTTGAGCCCTGTTAGCCCTCTCTATTAAACAGGGGTTTGCCCTGCTCGGTGCCTGCACCTGCTGTCACTGCTGTCCGCATGTAGTAGTGTCATTGGTTCTGGGCTTCAGTTTACCCGCCCGCCCCGCAGGAGGAGCTGGAGTCGTACCCGCTGAGCGCCATCGTGCGCTGCGACGCGGTGACGCCGCCGGGCCGGAGTCGTTCGCTGCTGCTGCTCGTGTGCCAGGAGCCCGAGCGCACACAGCCCGACGTGCATTTCTTCCAGGGCCTGCGTCTTGGGGTGAGCGAGCCGGGCTCGGGAGTCAGCGGAGGTTAAGGCTGGGACTCCTCGAACCCAGCGGCGGGGCCTCTAAGGTTGAGGCGTAGCCCGAGACAAAAGCGGGGTCAGAGCCAGCGGAGGGGGCATCACCTGCAAAGACTTTCTGGAAAGGAGAGGACTTTGAGGGTTTTGAGGACAAATTGGACACAGGGTCGAGGTTGAACGTGAGAGCGGAGAGGAGACGGAGACTAAGGGCTCCAGAAGAACATATGAGAGGACCTGAGGGGCAGCCAGAACAGAAAGGCATGAGTGTGGTCTAGGAACCAGAAGCCACCCGGACCGGGCCTCCGTGGGTAGGAGTGTGGCCTAGGTCGGAGACAGACGTAGGGCGAAGGTGTCAGCCTAGGGCGTGGACCTGCGTGGGTCTACAGACGTGAGCGATGACTGACCATGGTCTGGGGCGGAGCCAAGAAATTCATCCCTAGCGCGCGGCCAGGTCCGACAGTGGGTGGAGTGGGGGCATGGCCTGACGGCTTGATTGACAGGCGGAGCTTATCCGTGAGGACATCCAAGGGGCTCTGTACGACTACCGCTCCGGCCGTGGGGATCGCAGGGCCGCGGCGCTCAGGTAAGGGGATTGGGTTGGAAGCGAAGGAGAAGAGAGGGTGGGCGGGGTCTCTCTGGGCCTCAGTCTCCCCATCCTAGAAATTGGCTTATACCACTAGCCCAGAGCAAGACGAATTTTGAACGAAGTCAAACAAAACCTGCTTCAAGTCTTGCGTGTACCTCCCATACAAGTGTGCCCCCTCCCCAGGACCCTAATTTTCCTGGTTCTGGTACTTGTTTTCTCCTCTCTCGGCCTCTGTTTCCCTCCAGAGAGGCGCTCCTCCCATATTTTGGATTTCTCCTTACCATTCTGAACCTAGATTCAACCCCTTTGGGCCAGTGTCTCCGTTTTAAGTTCGGAATTTTACCCTCCCTGGACCCCTCAACCCACCCGAGTTTCCTCTTCTCCCTACTCAGGGCCACGCAAGAGGAGCTGCAGCGTCGTCCCTCGTCCCCGGCCGAGACCCCGCCCCTGCAGCGCCGCCCCTCAGTCCGCGCAGCGATCAGCACCGTGGAACCGACGATGGGCTGCGGACGACCCCAGGAGGAACCCATTCCCGAGGCAGAAGCAGCGCGGAGGCCCTGCCCGGAGGAGATCCCCGGCAGCGCTGACCAGGCCTCCCCGGACCTGGGCCCCCGCGGCCCAGAGCTAGCCAGTCTGCAGGCGGAGCGGGACGTGGTAAGAGACGGGGCCAGACATCTAGGGGCAGGGCTAGGCTGTGGGCGGGACCGGCTGTGGGGTGTGAGTCCTCCATAAGGGAGTGGGGTTTGGTCTGGCGCCCGGTCAGATGTCTTGGGTGTGACCGGCGGTGACTGAATGGGACAGGACCAGGCATCAGAGGGTGTATGTAACCTAGGAACTCTGGGCTAGAGGACTTCGACAGAGATGATAAGGTTCCGGGACTCAGGGGTCTCATGCGTGCCTCGGCTCTGTCCCCCAGGACATCCTGAACCACTTGTTTGACGACGTGGAGAGCTTTGTATCCAAGCTGCAGAAGTCTGCGGAGGCGGCCCGAGTGCTTGAGCACCGGGAGCGCGGTCGCAGGACCCGGCGCCGGGCGGCTGGGGGTGAGGGGCACCCCCGAGTGGGATCCCGAATACCCCACCCCGGTTACTCCCAAATAACCTTCCTCTCCCTAGGGTCTCCCTTCGCACCCCCTGCCAGTTGGACTCCCAATCGCGATCTCACTGAGTCTCTGCCTCTCTCTCTGACACTGTCTCCATATCCCCATCACCTTGCTTGCCCCCTTTCCCACAGAGGGCCTCCTGACACTGCGGGCCAAGCCGCCCAACGAGGCCGAGTACACCGACGTGCTTCAGAAAATCAAGTACGCTTTCAGCCTGCTGGTGAGGACACGTCGGGCCCGGGGCATCAAGGGCAGAGGATGGCGAACTTGACTGGTCCACACACTGACGCCAGCCCCTCTCCTGCTCCGCAGGCCCGTTTGCGCGGCAATATCGCCAACCCCTCCTCCCCAGAGCTGCTGCACTTCCTGTTCGGACCTCTGCACGTGGTGAGATTACCTCCCAATCCTCAGGTTCCCCCTGCAGCAGAAGGAATCTGAGTTCCACTTCTAGAGGGTCTGATGGCACGCCTACTCCTGCCCCCTGGCAGATTGTGGACATGTCGGGCGGCCCCCAGCTCGCGAGTGGCGTGCGGCAGCCACATCTGACGTCCGAGGCCGTGGCACTACTGCGGGATAATGTCACCCCAAGTGAAAATGCACTCTGGACCTCTCTGGGGGATTCGTGGACCCGGCCAGGGTGAGGGGCGTGGCGATTGAGGGACGGGGCTGGAGAAAGCAGGGGCGTGGTGATTGGTAGAAGGCGGGACTGGAAGGATTAGAGGCGGGGCTTAGGCCGGAGGGTGCGGCCAATGAAAATGGGTGGGACCTAGGACAAATTCCAGCTTCCGACTGGAGAAATCGCCAGAAATTAGCGTGAAGGGGAGGTTTAAGACTGAATCACGACCAGAAGAAACAAAGGGCGGGTTTTAGGGAAAGTTTGGCCTGTATGTTTGGAAAGGGGGCAGAGTCTGTGCTCTCGGAGACAGCCTCGAGGGGGTAGGGGCAGAGCCAGGGAAGAATGCGTGTAGCTAGAAAACGGGTTTGGAATCAAAGGTGAGATTCAATCAGAGGCTGGGGGGGAGCATTAGATTGGAATCAGTGTATTTAGAAATATAACCGATGTCATGGGTGTAGTTTAGGCAGGGGCAGGGTTTGCCGAAAAGGGGTGAAGATAGAATAGCTGGCATAGGGTAAAGCTTAGGGAAAGGGGAAAAGTGAAGTTAATGACAGGGTTAAGTCGGGGGCTGGACCAGGATTCCTGAGCCCTCCGCCCCGTCCTTGGTCGCAGGGTGGAGCTGCCCCTGGAGGAGGGACCCCCATACAGCCCCGAGTTCTACAGCGGCTGGGAACCCCCAGCCACTGACCCGCAGGGCCGCCCCTGGGAGGACCCAGTAGAGAAACAGCTACAGCACGAGCGGCGGCGCCGGCAGGTGAGGCTAAGGCTTCAAGGGGACAGCAAATTCCTCCAGGCTAACACAGAGGGGACCAAGGAGTCCAGACTCAGGTTAGCCCCACCTGACCTGGTATCCTCTATGTCCTACAGCAAAGCGCCCCCCAGGTCGCTGTCAATGGGTGAGTGTGGGCCCCCGGGTGGGGGTATGTGGGGTACGTCCTGGGGGTTCCAGACTCTAACTCTGCCCCCCTTTTTTCTTTTTCCTTCTGTCTTCCGGGTTCTACGCAGGTGGGTGAGGTGGTGAGGAGGCGGGGCGGGGCTGGGAGGGGGGAGAAGGGAGTGAGGGGGCGGAGCTCAGACTTCTGGGTCCACGGGAGGAGGGGGCTGGAGGTCCAGATCCCAGGGTCTGAGGGAGGAGTGGGCCGGGTGTGAGTAATATCTGAGAGGTTGTTTCCCTGGGTCCTCAAAGGGCTGGAAAAAGGCTGTTTGCTAAGAGTCTGGGAAGTTCTCTCCCCAGGTCCCCCCCAGGACAGAGCCCTCGGAGTTGTAGGGAAGAGGTTAGGGAATGGAATGTTTAGGTATTGAAGAAGAGCTCGAGTCTGATGCTTGGAACATGGGAGAGCCAGAAAAGCGGGCTTGGGGCTTTCGGGGCCGCCAGGCAGGTTTCCTGGCCACCAGACAGGTTTCCGGGCAGGTTAGGGAGTGGTAGAGATGCTGGGCCCCTGAAAGAGGCTGGCAAGCTGGACCCTCACTTTCCCAAGGCTCTAAAGCAATTGTCTCAACCTCTGCTGGGTGTCAGACAGGGAACCTCTAAGGGTTAAGAGGATGAGGAAGTTAAAGCTTGGGACTTAGACTCCTAGGTCTCTGGGGAAGGAAAGATCTGGGGGTCCAAGTTTATGGTTCATGGTTCCAACAAGCAATGGAGGCAGACTCTTGGATTCTGGGGAAATAAGGGGAGAAAGGAGCCAGAACACTAGGGTCTCTGGGCAAGTAAGGGCCGGATAGGAGAGAAGCCACGTGGGATGAGAAGAAACCAAGGAGCAAGGTTGGAGGGGCAGAAAAGGGGTCTGAGCGAGGGCCAGAGCAGAGGGTCTCAGCAGGAACAGTGTGCTGGGAGCTGCCAGCCCCACAGAGGGGGTGCTGCGGCCCTGAAGACCCCCCCTCTCCCTTGCACAGGTAGGCCTGATCTGAGCTGAGGTCCCTCTTGCTGGGGGGTCAGAGCCCAAATCCCACTCCCCTCCCCCCAGATGCCTGGTCTCACGGAAACCCCTCCCTTCCCCATCCCACCCTCCATGCTTCTGAATCTTGGGCTTGACAACCCCAGCTTTTGAGTGCCTTGGAGAGAAAATGAGAAAAATAATAACCCCTTCCTGGGAGAATGAGAAGTCTGTGAAGTTAAGAGCTCAAGGAAGTGGCAGAGCTCAGGTTCATGTCCAGTTGCCTGAACAGGACAGCAGAATTGCTCAGGACATGGGTTCTGGGGCCAGACTGCCTGGGTTCCAGGTCAGCTATGCCTCTTTCTTGCTCTGAGACCCTTACATCACCAGGTCACTTTATATCACTATTCCTCCACTTCCTCATCTGTAAAATGGAGCTAATTATAGGGACTCTGGGAGGAAGAAGAAAAGAGGGGTCCAAATTCATGGTTTTACCAGCGGTTGTCTCAAGAATCAAATCAGCTAATATATGTAATAGGCTGAACAGTGCCTGGCACGTGCTGTATAAGTAATGACTATTGTTTTTATTATTACTATGGGTTTTTGTTAATCATGAGCCGAGTACATAGTAGATGCTCAATAAATAGCAGCTGTCTCCGGCTGTGTGATCTGGGGCAATGATTTTATCTCTCTAAACTTGAATGTTCTCATCTATAAAATGAAGGTGATGCCAGCACCCACATCACAGGCTTACAGCACAGTGCCAGGCATATAAGCAGCAAAATATATTCAAGCTGCTATTCCAGTTTCATATCTCTATTATCAGTACTAACTCAGCCCCCTGCCTTGGCCCCTGCTTGGCTCTAACCCCAGCTCACACCAACACCCTACAGCCAAAAGAAGTGGGGCTGGTTGCCACCTGTCCCCAACCCTGCCCTTTCTCCTCAGTCACCAAGACCTGGAGAAAGAAGCTGAGCCCCACACGGAGCCGGAGCTAGCAGGGAAATGGGTCCTATGTAATTATGATTTCCAGGCCCGAAATAGCAGTGAACTATCAGTCAAGCAACAGGACGTGTTGGAGGTTAGACGGGTGGAGGGCTGATGGACTGGAGTGGATCCAGCCCTAGCTGCGGACACAGGCTCTGAACCATCCCCTTGTACTTCCCTTAGGTCCTGGATGACAAGCGCAAGTGGTGGAAGGTTCGGGACTCTCAAGGGCAGGAGGGATACGTACCTTATAATATCCTGACAACCCACCCGGGGCTCCCGGGGGACCGCAGCCAAAGCCCTGCCCGCATTCTGGTGAGCCAGGGTGGACTCTGGGTCTCGAGGGACAATATGCTGGGGGCCAGATCTTGATCCTGGGAACCAGGGGTGCGGGAATCAGGTGTCAAAGTTAAAGGTACTGGCAGAGATGGTTGGGGATTCAGAAACTTAACCTCTATAAGAGGGGCTAGGACTCTGAGTCCTCTCTCTGATCCAGGTGCTCTCCTCTCTGTCCCCTCTAGAATAGCACTCCCCCACCCCCGCCGGCCACGGCCCTAGCTGTGGCTCCTACCCGGGCTCAGCCCCACTGGGACAGCTGCGACAGCCTCAACAGCTTGGACCCCAGCGAGAAGGGTGAGTGTGGGGGCACTCTTTCAGGGAAGCGGTTCTTGCCCTCACCTTCCAGGCAGGGAAACCGAGGCTCGAAAAGTGCAGATGGACCCTGGCCTGTCACGAGGACCCTTCCTTATCTCCCGCCCACAGAAAGATTCTGCCAGATGCTCAGTGTCAACGAAGAGCTGCAGGCGCGCCTGGCCCAGGGTCGTTCGGGCCCCAGCCGCACAGCCCCAGGGCCCCGCATCCCGGAGCCGCAGCTCAGCCCGCGTTCAGATGCCTCAGAGGTCCGCGCCTGGCTGCAAGCCAAGGGTTTTAGCGCCAGGTGAGTGGTACGTGCCGACTCCAATCATGAGATATGAGCGCTAGAGGCGGAGCGTTCTGATTGGCCCAGAGGAAGGCGTAGCAGACCACAAGGAACCAAGATTGGCCTAGACTGAGGGTGTCTGGTTGCAACAATGAATGACTGGCTGAGATTGGCATGTCTTCCCAGGCTCCGATTTGGGGAGTCTTCAGAAAAGTCCCTATGGCGCACTGTAATTGGTGGGTGGGGATTCAGGATCCTTCAGCAGCTCCCTGTCCCTGCTTGAGCTAGAATGCTGCTGATGGGACAAACCACTAGGTGGGCATGAAGTGATGGGGAGGGGCTTGGTGGGGACGATTGGCCGGCAGACCTGACCAGACCTGACCGCGCCTCCGCCGCCCTCGCACAGGACAGTGGACGCGCTGGGCGTGCTGACCGGAGCGCAGATTTTCTCGCTGCAGAAAGAGGAGTTCCGGACGGTGAGCCCCCAGGAGGGGGCGCGTGTGTACAGCCAGGTCACGGTGCAGCGTGCATTGCTGGAGGTGAGCTGGGCAGCTCAGCCCTGGCCCCAGGCCAAGGAGGGAGCCCAGGCTCGGATGCCAGTGTCCTAAATTCCACCCCGTCCTCCAGGATAAAGGGAAAGTGTCAGAGCTGGAGGTGGTGATGGAGAAGCAAAAGAAGAAGGTGGAAGGTGAGATGGAAACAGAGGTCATTTGACCCTTGCCAGCCCTCCGCTACAAGTTTCCACGTAGTGGGTCTCCCCGTGCCCCATGGGAGAAAGGACTCTGCAGCCCCCACCAGTGGAAGTAGACCCCTCGAAGGATCGCTGACCTGTTCCGGCCCTGGTTTTCCCCCGTCCTTCCTAGAGTTTACTGAGCAAGCACTGCGCTCAACTGGCCAAGAGCGGGAGGGGGGGAAGTGAAGAGAAAATTTAGGGACTCCACTTTGCTGCGCACCCCAGGAGAGGGCGCACACGGGAGCCCTGTGCATTGTGATATGCGGCCCAGTCTATAAACAGCCTCCTCTTAGCAGGCAGTGTCAACTGTTGTCCCTTCTCTACTCAGCTACCAGGGGTCTCAGGGACCTGCTTGCCCCAGCTACAGCTTCATAGGAGAAAAGGAATGTAGGAGCCATCTCCACTTTTTTTAGTTTCCTTCTCTCTGCTCTCCTTCCCTGGGGTCCCAATCCAGACTTCTGCCTGACCTCCAGCCTTAAGTTCACCCAGAACAATCTTCTGAACACTCAGTATCCCAACCCTTCCCTTGCTCAAAATCCTTTTCTGGTTCTTCATTGCCCCCCTAGCCCTGTAGTATGGCTCTCAAGGCCCTGAGTGGTTTGGTCCCTACCCACCTCTCCAACCTCATCCTTTACCTCCTCACTATTCCATGCATTCTGCTTCTGCCCTTCTCCAAACACTCCCCAAACCCCTTCAACCACCCAAGATTTTGGACTTGGTTTCTGCTGGCTGGACCAGCGAATTTCTGCCTGAACTCCTATTCAGCATTCCACGCCCAGCTCAAATACCCACTTAAGGGAAACCCGCTCTCTTCCTCCAGGTTAGTCTCCCAGAATCCACCACTTTGTCCCCTACCTCTTGCCAGGGGTCCAGCCACAGAGAAGTAGTTGTGTCCTGAACATACCACAGGCTTTCTGGCTAGTCTTCCTGTGAGACGACAGTCTACCAGGAAGCTTCCTACCTCCTCAAGCTCCTTTTTCCTCTGGCTAGCCAGCAGCTCCTTCCCATTATCTGGGTGGCTGGCAAGTCTAGCTCAGAACTGATTTTCTCTGGCTCTCAGCCTCGTTCAGACCGGACGTTCCTCCAGCTTAGAAAAGAAGGTCCTTTCCTCTTCCTTCCTTGGCTCCTTCTGCTTCCCCACAATGCCCACTGCCAAGCTCCCCTGCCAGAAGGCCTGCTAGCCTCTCCCCTGGAGCTCAGCTTCTACCTGGACCAGTTGGCATCCTCCAAAATCAGACAAGTCAGAGGCACAGCCATGTACTGGGAGGAACCGTGATTCTCAGTCCCTACTTCCTTCTGCAACCCGGGCACACCAGCCCTCCAAGACTTCTTCCCACCTCGAACCACCCTGCTCACACAACCTCCTTTGGCTCCCTATGGCCCATCAGATAAAATCTAAGCTCTAGCTTAGCGGCAAGAGGCCTGTGGCCAGCTAGGTTCACCAGCTTCTCAGGCCCAGCATTCTGCTTGCCTCTTCCTGCCGCCAAGCTTGGTTCATGCTGTTCCATCCACCCAGAAGACCCTCAGCCCTTATGGGTATCTAATCACCATTCAAGCTCTTGTCTGGTGCCCCAGCCCTCAGTTCTAAGAGGGGCAAGCGGATCCCCAAGCCTGCTTGCTCCACAGTTTTCCCTCAATAACCCCCTTGCTGCCATCACCAAGGCTGCAAACTGGAATGACTGCAGGAGCCAGACAGTTGGCCCACATGAGCACACTGGGTCCAAGCCCCATTCCTATCACAACCCAACCTATCAAGACACCCTGGCAGCTGCCGCTCCAATATTCCCAGAATCTGACCATTTCTCGCCATCTCTACCACCATCCCCCAGATCCATCACCTCTTGTTGGGACTGCAGCAGTAACCCCTTAGTTAGTCTTCCTGTTTCTGTCCCTCAGTGCTAGCCCCCAGACTCTTCTCAATGCTGCAGCCAGAGGGACCTGTTAAAACCTAGGTTCTCCTTCATAGCCCATTACCTTTCCAACCCCACCCCCATTGCTTCTCTCCAGCCACATCAGCTACTTCCTCTGCCTCACCACGTCAGGCACACTTCTACCTCAAGGCCTTCGCACATGCCATTCTCATCAAGACTCATCCCTCAAATACCTACATGGCTCAATTCCTCAGACCCTCAAATGTCTGCCTGTGCCAGCCTACGAGGCGTGCTCTGACCACCCAATACAAAATGCACACATACACACACACCAGCTTCCTTCTCCCCTTCCCCTGCTTTTCCTCCACAGCACCACCACCTAAAATACTTTCATTTTATCATTGGATGACTTATGCCTCTCCCCCTAAAATGTACTGGATCTTTGCCTGTTTCATTCACTACTATATCACCAACTGGTAGAATAGGGCCTGGCAAGTAGAATATGACCAAGAATGAATGAATGAACAAATTGAATGAATGAATGAATGAATGCCCCATCTTAGAAGAAGGGTCTTACTCAGCTCCAGCCAACTGTTACCATATAGGACTGAAGAGCTCACACCATCACAGCTTCCTTTTTTTCCTGGGAAGTCAAATTCCAGATTTTTCTATGTGAATTACCCAAATTTTAAATGTTGTCAATTGACTGTTTCAAAAACACTGATGACAAGACCCAAGCTCCCCAGCTCAATATTGAGACCCATTGTCTCACCTGGCTGACCCTTCTTCCCCATCCTAAGCCACCTCCCTTCTGTCCATGTCATCCCTGGCCTGGGTCCTCTACTCCAACTAGCCACTATTCCTGAAGCCCCTCCACACCCTGAGCATGTGCCTACCCATTCCTCAGCACCCCACCCACACGGTCCTATGGTTTGGTCACTGACAGCAAAGCACAAGAGCAGCACCCCACCTCCAGCACCGAACATGGTCACTGAGTGGCAACTTCACGACTTTTATTTGTGGTGCCTGTGCTTTGTCTCAAAAATACCTTCTCCCCCTGCCCCGGAGGGTGGGCGGGGAGGGGGCAGCAAAAAATAGAAGACGTCCCTCCCTATTGCACATGGACCCTATATACAGGCCCACCTGGCCGAGGCCAGCAGGACTCTTGGCACATTCTCGGATCCCTGTTCAGGAGTGGGAGGGGTGACTGGGTGGCATCGCACGTGAGAGGGGACCTCCGGACAGCCACTCTGGTCCTAGCATTCCCTGGTCCTTGGTTCCTTACTGGTTCCACCTCCAGCACTGGTCCCCCCTCAGCAATGTCCCCCTACCTGGCTCAGCCTCCCACCTCCATCCTGACCGTGGATGGCCCCCCTTGGCTCCTGGGGACTCTGTCCTCCCCTCCCAGTCTGGAAGTCCCGAGGGGAGGTTATGGCTTCTCAGAGATTCCCCTGGGAGCCCTGTCACTCATGTTCGCGCAGGGGAAGGGGTGCGTGTGGCAGAAGCAGCTGTATAAATGCAGGTGTGGGGAAGGCCTGCCGGAGTCACTTGGAGAGTTTGCTGATGACACGGATCAGGGCTGCGTTCTCATCCTTGAGCCGCTGGTTGTCAGCCCGGAGGTTGGACAGGGCCTGTGGGATGGGATGGGGTCAAGCTGCTGGCCCTGGGCAGGCAGAGCCCACAACCCACAGTGCCTGTGCGTGTTCACCTTCAGCTCCTCCTCCAGCTCGGCCGCCTTTCGCTCCAGGGCCCTGCGCTCCTGCAATACATGGGGGAAGGTGAGGGCAAGAGACAGGAGGTCAGGGAGGGCCAGAGCTTGAGCAGGGCTGAGGAAGGTGGGGAAGTTCATAGGGCCAGGTCAGAAGGTCGGTACGGCCCCTTCATCCAGACCTGCCTCTGCTTGAAAGGCTGGGGAAACATGTGGCCCCACCCCAGCTGCCCCACTCACAAATCTCTCCAGCTCCAGAAGGGCAGGCCTCTCTGCAAAACGCTCCTGCCTCTGATGGGGACAGAAGAAGAGCAGGGGTCACAGAAATATCCAAACCGCAACGGCCAGGAAGGGGAAAGCAACAGTGAGGCGGGAAAGAAGGCAGCCTCACTGGGCAGCCCACTGCTCGACAGGCTCCGCTCATTGCCAACCTGGCCCCGCCCCAGGGCCTGCCCCATCCCTTAGGCCCTCCCCTTCAGCAGAACAGAGCCCCCTGCCCCTCCCTGCTCAGGCCCCCACCCCAGGAGTCCTTGCCCCGCCCCTTCCGGTGGCTCCTTCCTCACGAGTCCCGCACAGGGATGCCAGGGGCCACCTGCAGGCCTTCACCTGCGTGGCGCGCTCCAGCTCCACCTTGAGCTGTGCCAGCCGCAGTGTAGTCTCAGTCAGGGTCTCGCGAAGTCTCTCGTTCTCACTGCGCAGCTCTGCGTAGAGCTGGGGGCACCAGGAGGAGGGACCCAGGATCAGGCCTACCAGCTCTGCTGCTGGAGGGGAGAAGGGGCCAACTGCACCCAGGTGAGGTCAGGTTAGGCGGTGAGAGCAGGATGCGAGGGACCCGGCAGGCAGAGCCACTGACAGGGGCAGTAGGACAGGTGCGTAAAGGTGGATTTGTGGGGATGGGTAACAGCGCCCACCGTGGGGTGGGATCTCAAACCTTCCTGAAGCCTCCGTCAGGCTCTTCCGCTTCTGGATGGGGTTCTGGGTTGAGGTCCCGCTGCCTGCGAGATGAGGGGCCACCCTTGGTAGTGCTGGAGTGGAGGCAGAGCCGCTGTCACAGGGCGTGCCCCGCAGGCCTGGACAGCCCACAACCTTCCCTGCCCTCCCTGGTACCTGGATTCTGGGCTGATGTCTGCCAGTTCCGCCTCTTCCCCCTGCGGGCAGGTTGGGGTTCAGTGAATGCCCGAAGGGGAGTTTGGCCCCACTCCCGTGGCCCCTCCTAAGCCCACCCACAATTCCAGCTGCCTCCCTCACCTCTGCCGGCCCCCTCCACTCCTTGCCAACTCTGCGGTGCTCCCTGGTGGCCTGTGATCTGTGACCCTGCCCGTCAGGCGCCTCTCCTGAGGTACAAACAGGAATCAGGAATCCCCTCTATGTGGTGTCAGGGTCCCTGGGCGCAAGACCCTAGGACAACAAGAAGACAGCAGCCGGAAGGAGCGGGTGGGCTTAGGAGGATGACCTCCCAGAGACCAGACCTCACCTCTCTGGGAAGGGCCAGCAGAGTTCTCAACCCCAGGGACTTGGAGCCACCGGGGAGGATCCTGTGGGAGAGGGACATGGGGTGAGAGGAGGATGGCATCTTGTACCACCCACTGCCCAGTCACCTGACCTTCACCACCTCTCACCAGACTCTGTGGACATGACTTCTCTGGTTCTGGGGCCTTCCCTGCAGCCTTCTCTGCTTCTTTCAGGTCTGTCAGAGTCACACCCTGCAGGGAGAGGGGGCAGTCAGGGACCCTGGGCCTCAGGGCCCAGCCCCTTCAGGCCCCCAGCCACCTCCTTCAGACCCAGGAGTCTAGGCCCCAGCCTCCTCCCTCAGACCCAGAAGTCTGGGCCCCCAGCTCCTCCTCCCTCAGACCAGGGAGTCTGGGCCCCCAGCTCCTCCTCCCTCAGACCAGGGAGTCTGGGCCCCCAGCTCCTCCTCCCTCAGACCAGGGAGTCTGGGCCCCCAGCTCCTCTTCCCTCAGACCAGGAGTCCAGGCCCCCATCCCACCCCCCACACCTGCGTGGACCTCCGAGACTGGCGCATGAGACGAGAGCGAGCTTTCCGCTGGGATTCAGACTCCTCATCACGCACAGGCATCTGGTAGGACCTGAGTGAAGGACCCCAACCTCAGGAAGGGTTCCTTTGAGCCCTGTCCCCATCGGATGGCTGATACCCTTGGGAGAGGCACGTTCCTTGAGAAGACTTCAACTCCAGCAGACCCTGAGACAAACTCTCCCTCGGGAGCTCCCACCCAAAGCCCTAGGCCTTCTGGGTAATACAGTTTTCTCCCAGCTGGGGACAGAGGATTCCAAGGGGCTCTTCACCTCCGGCGGTCCCGGGAGTCCACTGCCGGCGCTGCAGGGGCCGCAGGGGCTGCAGGGACAGTTGGCTTCCCTGGGGATTCGGGCTCCGGAATCCTGGAGGGAGGAGTAGAATTATCCAAAGGGGGAGGGCTGGACCTCTCACACCCGTGTGAATTCATTCATTCAGCAAATATTACTCAAGCTCGCATTATGTGGCAGGCACCGGAGACGCAGCAGTGAGCAAAAGAAACAAATGACCACTGCCCGATGAGTCAAATCTGAGCAGAAAGGATGCAAAATAAACAATAACCAAAAAAAAGGTTAGTCGGTCACAGGATACGTCGGCAGGATAAAACACACTGGAGAAAAGAAACAGAGTGAAGACTGGAGACAGGATGGTGTGTGTGTCTGGACACTTCTGCAGTATGAGCAGGTGGTCACGGTGGGCCTCCCAGAGAAGGTGACATGAACTGAGAGGGAGCCCTGTGGGTGTGAGAGGAGGGCCTTGAGCAAAGGTCCCGGGACAGGAGTGTGCACATGTCAGAGAGGGAAGGATGGGAGCCAGGGAGAAAGGCAATAGGAGGCCAGGTCACTATAGCTTTGCAAGTTTTACCGTGAGCTCTAACTTAACATAGAAAAAAGAAAAAAAGGTAAAGTGCCAGGGAGCAGGGATCAGACTCCAGAGAACAGATAGACATGTTGAGGGTCACGCTGACAAGGTTGGAAGCCAGACCTGCCTCCCACCCTAGAGTGGCCCAGGCCTCTGGTACTCACAGGGAAGAGGGCTCCAGCACCTTCCGGGAGGGGGTAGGGGTAATTCTGGCAAGACGGGGCTCTTTGGCCTGTGGAAAGATGGGAGGAGGGGGTATTCTCCTCGACTAGTCAGGGTCTGGTCCCCTGCCCCTCACCCCACTCACCTGAGTGGAGGTCCCTTCCAGCCACGAGGAGGAAGCTGAGCGCTGCAGCCCGGCCCCAAGGGTGCCTTCAGCTCCTCGCACATCTGCGGGGCCCAAGGCACCAGCGCTCCCTGTCTTCTGGAGGCCAAAGTGCCTAGAGAAGGGGGCCTTCTCGAGAGTCTGGCAGAAGAGAAAGGTCTCAGCTATGGAGAAGGGGCCCTTTTCCCCATAGATTCCATGTGTTACCCTAGAAGGACCACAGCAAACTACAGTTTTCATCAGCCCCAGGGGCAGGTGCAGCCAGAAAAAGGTAGTTACCCTGGAGGATTCTGGAATCTATAGTCTTCACCCTATCCACCCTGACAAGAAGTTTACAGGATTCACAGTATACCCAGATTCCCAAAACTGGCATGGCCTCCGGGGCATCCAGACTCACCACAGGGCCTTCAGGGTTAGGGGGTGGCAAGGAGGATACTCCATTGAGGGTTCTAGATTCTGCAGGGGTTGGCTCTATCAGGTAAGAAGATGGGAACGGTCACAAGAATATACCAGCTGCTTCTGAGAACCAGCCCCTCCACCCTCAGATCCAGGAGTCCCAGCCCCCAGCCCCTCACCGGAGGAGCCTTCCTCTCCGTCATCATCGTCCTGGATGGGGGGTCCCCCAGACCCCCCAGGCCGGCGCTCCTTGGACAAGTCCTGGAGGGAGATCTTCTCTCGGCTGCTCAGACGACACACGGAGCTCCTGGTGAGGAAGAGAAAGGTGACGGGATCCGATCCCTGGAAGCCTCCAGCCCACGCCTCTGGGCACCTCCCATACCTTCGGTGTTTGCTGCTGGAGGACCCCTGAGGCTCCTGGGCCCTGCTCTGGGAGGCTGCCTTCTGGTTCCGAAGCTGCAGGGGAAAGGGGGCTGCTGGGGAAGGGCAGGACATGGGGGTCCCTCCTGGGTCCCATGTCCCCAACATGAAGGACCACCCTGTGCAGCTGTGCCAGACGTGGCTTCGTGGTGCTCTGACCATAGGGAGCTCAGTCCAGGGCAGCATGTAGGGTTTGTGGTCTCGTCAGGTTCTACAGATGGCCAGGCAGGATCAGCAGGAGGCACCCTTGGTCTCAGGTGCATGTGCATTATATGTCCTCACTGTCATCCTGTTCTTACTGGGCCTCTCGCTTCCTAGGCTCTGCTCTCATCCCCTACTTCCCAGCGGTGACCCTCTCAAACCTCCCTGACCCCTCACACCCGGACATAGCCCTGGCCAGACCCAGCCTTCCCCAAGCTCACGCCACAAATCCATGGCAGAGCCTAAGTCCACACCAGTTTTCCAGCAACAAAGCCTGGCCCAGTGCTAGCTGGGGGGCATCCCAGGGGTGATGAGGCCTCGCCAAAGCCTTGGCAGACCCTGTCCACATCCCGAGGTCTATCTGGACCCCAGGCCCTGCCTCCTGGGTCTGTCCACTCTGTCCTCCCCATAGTCCCCTCTGGTCTCATTCACTGGTGGGGAGCAGCACATCCCTGGGCAGTGGGCATCAGGCAGTCAGGGAGTGCAGGGGATAAGAAGCTCTCTGTCCCTGGCCTCCCAGGAGCTGACAGGAGGGGAAGGGGCCCAAGACTCACATCCTCCTGCTTCTGGGCCAGCTCTTCCAACAGGCTCAGCACCTCCTCATCAGCCAGGTCACAGGGACGCTGCCCCTATGGGGGAGGTGAAAAGGGGTGGATGGTGAAGGAGGTATAGGGCCCTCCCCACGACCCAATCCCACCAGTCCTGGGGCCCCAGGGCCTCACCGCATGAGTCAGCGAGTCCATGCCGCCACCATGCTCGGCCAGAAGGCGACAGGCATCCTCCACGCCCCAGTGGGCAGCCGCATGCAGAGGGGTCCAGCCATCCCCATCTCGGAGCTCAGGGTCATAGCCGGCCTGGAGGAGCAGCCTGGAGGCCGAAGAGGCTTGGGGTCAAGGGCCAGGACAGGGATTATGGGTCAAGAGCTGTGGCAGCCAGCCAGGCAGTGGTAACAGTACCAGCTGTGACAATGCCAAACCATCCATCCTGGGCTGGGTGATAAAAAGACCACTGTGCAGAGGCCTTCCCCACAAGTGACCCTCTGCTACAGGCTTTCATCCCACCCCTGGACCAACAGGTAGCATCGGGAAGCCTGCTCCTTGTACCCACAAGTGGGGGTGGGGACCCTAAAGCCTATGAAAAGGATGCAACTCAGAAGGGGTGGCCAGGGCAGCAGTGCCCCAGGAACCTGCGGGCTCAGTGTGCTGGTTCTCAGAGGGAGCAACACCACCCCAGGGAACACCTGGCTATCTGGAGACATTTCTGGCTGTCACAGCTGACGGCTCTGCCAACATCTAGCATGTTGCTGCCAGGAAAGCCGCTAGCCATTCTGCAGTGCAGGGGACAGCCCCACAGCAAAGGGTGACCTGGTCCAAATGCCACCAGTGCCAAGGCTCAGACCCTGGCTTAGACAGTCTTCCTCAGGTCACAGTCACCCCCTTAAACCACATGATTGGGGGGAAAGTGGGGCTATGAGTCCAGGGCAGTTCCACAAACTTGGCTTAGGGCAGCACGCCTGTCATAGTGAATTGGCCTTAGGCTGCGTCCACAGGCAACGGCAAAAGCAACGCGGGAAAAGATGGAGAGACAAGGCAGTTTACAAAGAACCTTTTTCAACAAAAGGTCCTCTGTGTGGCCCTGCTGACCTAGTCACTCACCTGCTCCCTGAGTTTCCTGGTCTCCTACCCTGCCAGGTAGGTGTCCCACCATTTCCCCAAGGGTGACCCACCTCAGGCCCATACTTGCTGTTCTCTTCCTGGTGTTTTTGGGGTGTCAAAGGTCGTAGCCAGCTGGAATTTGTTGAGGTTTGCTCGGGGAGGTGTTTCACACAGCCACTCCTTAACAGGCACACCTCTGGCCTGATCATTTAGAGTATCCCATCCTCCTTGCCACAAGGATCAACTCTAGGACAGGCAGGTGCCCAAGGTAGCCCACTGAACACTAGATCCAGGACTAGGTACTCCACTCCAGGAGTAGTTATGAGCAGCTGAGACACGAGCCTGGAGCTGTTAGGGCCCTCTTAGGTAGCACACTGGACAATCTGCCTCAGGGTGCAGCACGGAGGCAGGTAGAGATGGAGAGATTCATCTTAACTCCACATTCATACTAAAAATAAAGTATAGTGTCACAAAAGAAAAAGGGGAGAATTAAAGAGAGAGCAGGGAGCCAGAGGACAAGAACTGAAACCCATTGCTCCAAGAGAAGGGGATGGGGCAGCCAAGTGTGACAAGACCGAGGTGGGTGACAGAAAGGGGGTACACTGTAACAATTTAATCCAAACGACCTAGCCTCAAAATACGTAACACAGAAATCGATAAAACTACGAGGATGAACAGGCGAAACCCACAACCATGAGTTTTTTATCACAGCTTACAGTAACTGACAATAAGCGGATAGAAAGAAATCGCTAAGGGCAAAGAATTAGAGAGCGTGACTACAAAGCTCACCTGACAACCTGCATAGTGCAACATACCCCATGATATAATTCTTTTCCAGTTTATTTACACTGAAGTATAAAATAGAGCAAACCTCAACAAATTTCAGAAATCTAGAATTCTACAGATCCCATTCTCTGACCCCAGTGCAATTAAGCCAGGAAATGGGTAATGAAACGACTAGGAAATCCCAGATTTGGAAATTAAGGACATACTTCAAAATAACCCATGGGTCAAAGAAGAAAGACTACACATTGGAAAACATTTTAAATCGAATGAAAAGCCTATATACATCAAGACTTGTGGGAGCAGCTAAGGCTGTATTTGGAAGCAAATACACAGACTTGGATACATACATTAGGAAAAGACAGAAATGGACAAAATCCACAGGAAGGTATAAGACAATGAGAAGAAACAGACTGGCCCCACACAAAGAACAGGGGACAGGGAGTGTCGACACTGGCCCAGCTCACCTCATCACTTCAATGTAGCCTTTAGCGGCAGCCACGTGAAGAGCAGAGGCTCCTGTGCGGGGATGCCGGGCCTCGGGCATGGCGCCCCCATTCAGCCAGCACCTTGTGTCATGAAGTAGCAATTCCTCCTCAGCCCGTTTGGCTGCCTCCACATCCACACCTGGGAGAATGGGTGACAGGTGGGACTCACACCCCAAGGTACAGGAAGCACAGCTTTGCCCTGTGCCTTGCCCCGTCCCTCTCCATCTGTGTGTTCCTCTGGGACTCAGAAGGCCTGGACCAGCTTGGTGACTTCCCGGGAACCCATGCTCTGTGCAGTGCAGGGTTCCATTAGGGGTCTCTGAGTCACTGCTGGGGGCTGTGAGAATAAAGATCGCTGACTTTTCCCATTCCAACCAAAGTATCACCTTTATTGTTAAGTATAAAACCCAGTTGATTGAGCAAATCCAGTGTCTGACTACATCTAACTCTTCCTGTCGCTACCAATACAATCCTTAGCACACCTTCCTCGTGCATTTTGTCACCATGAGTAGGGTAAACTAAGCAAGAAGCCACTTAGCAGTTTCTATGTCTGTCTGCCCCAAAAGTGAGCCCTGGTCATAGCTGTGCTACCACCGAGACCAATCAACTTCTGCCTTAGTCAACTTCATTGTACCCAACTGGCTTCATGGGAAGCTGGACTGCACTTACTGATGCAAAAGGTAAGTTATGACTTGAAATTACATGAGAACAGATTTGGGATCAAAACGGCCTTGTGGAGGTGGGACTATTACCTGTGGCCTGTGACCGAGAATCTGTATTCTTTCGCCTTTTAAACTACTGAGACAAGAATCAAAAATGGTCTTTTCTAAGAAAGTTCAATCTCTCCTGGGAAGTTTTTGTCTATTATCATTTCAATTGTGAAATTCCTCACAGTTGCCAAAATGCCAGATGGAGCTGAGCTGTCCTGCACAACAACCATCAGTCACACGTGGCCACACCAAGCACTTGAATTATAGCCAGTCCGAATTGAGATGTCACAAATGTAAAACACATGCTGAAGTAAAACAAAAAAAGTGCGCGATAATTCATGAACAGTTGTTTTTAATATTGATTGAAATGTTTTGAATATACTGGGTTAAATAAAATGTTACTGAAGTTAATTTCACCTTTCTTTTCACTTTTTTAAATGCACCTGCTTGAAATTTTTCAATTACACTTGGTGCTCATGTTGGCTTTACACTGGACCACAGTGGCAAAGAACCCCATTTACCATCACCTAGCTTAAACAATTAAAATGACAAAGACACCAGAAGCCTCCTACACGTCCCTCGCTGATCTTGTCTGGCTCCCTGCGATCCCTGAGCTAAACACCATCACGAATCAGCTTTCATGAGCATGTACATCACATCCTTACCACATATAGTCAACTTCTGCCCTAAGGCTGTATGTGGGAATCCCAAAAACAGTCCCCCTGCCATCCCTGCTTGAAGACCAAATCCATCCAAGTCCAGGCTTTGCACTGGCGCCACCTGGTGCCATGGTACATGGGCACCACCTTCGGGTTTCCTGGCTTGCTGGACTGGACAGTGGCAGCTATTCCAGGAACATCTCACTGCTTAGGCCCATCTTGCGGCCCAGTCTGGGGTGGAGACTTCTGGAGAGTGCTGGGGATGCAGGGACCCACCCTCTCCCTCTCATTCTGCCTTAAAAGGAGTCACCTACATCATATCCCATTACAGGTGAAGGCACCTGACTTCAAGGAGGGGAGGGGCCAAGTTGACTGACTTGATTCAGCAACCACTGGAAGTGCTGTCTTCTTTTGCACATCCATGTGCATCCTTCTCAAATGTGCTTTTTGTGGAGATGTGCCCATGTCTATGGACAGAGCTTTTGACTGGAGCCAGCAAACTGCAGTCTGGGGGTGCAGGCCACACGTCTGGATTTTTACTTTTATTGTTGTAGTGGTAAAATAGAGATAACATAAAATTTACCAATTTTGCCATTTTCAAGTGTACAATTTGGTGGCATTTAGGACACTCACAATGCTGTGTAACCAGCATACCATCTAGTTCCTGAACCTTTTCATCTCCCCAAATAGAAACCCACACCCATTGAGCAGTCACTCCCTGTAGCCCCCAGGCCCTGGCACCCTCCATCTACTGCCTGCCACTATGGATTTGCCTATTCTTAAAGCCACTTGTGTCTGTAAATAAAGCTTTATTGGAACACAACTGGCTGCTGTCCCCACCATGGCAGCAGGCAAGGTGAGTGGTCCGCAAAACCTAAGATGCTGTGCAACCACCCCACCACCATCTCCGGAACTCTCTTTATCTTACAAAACTGAAACTCTATCCCTATTAAACAGTAACTCCCCCAGCCCTGGTCTCCACCATTCCACTTTCTGTCTCTACAAATCTGACTACTGAGTATCTCATGGGAGTGGAACCACACAGTATTTGTATTTTTTTTGTGATCGGCTTAGTTCACTGAGCATAATGTCCTCATGGTTCATCCATGTTGTAGCACGTGTCAGAGTTTCCTTCCTTTTTAGGCTGAATACTATCCCATTGTATGGACAGACGACGTTTCGTTTGTCCCTACACCTGTCAATGGACACCTGGGCTGCTTTTACCTTCTAGCTGCTGTGAACATGGGTGCACAGACTGCCTCTTTGGCCCCAGCCAGGCTGTAACGGGTTTCTGGTCCTTGTGAAGAGTCATACCTAACTCGGCCGAGCCAACTGGACCAGAGGTCCTTGTGCTGGATGAGAGGTGTGCTCTGGGTAATTGATGGAGCAAGTCTGACCCTCAGTGACGCAGTCCCCAAAAGAGGGAGACAGCAAGTGTGGCAAAGACAGCCATGCTGGAGAAAGAAAAGGAGGCCGAGCTCTTGGGGACGTCCATGCCAGTGCCGCCTTCCTTCCTGTGTCTCCAGCCTCTGTCCACTTCTGTCTTCTGTCCCGACCATGCTGTGAGCAGCTTCCAGGGATACACTGCAGCCAGCACCTGTCTGGAGGCCCAGCACGTGTGGGAATTCTCCATCTTCCAGATGTGTCCTTCAAGGGGTGGTGAGAGCACTGCTCACCTTGTAGCTGGGTGCATCTGCGATCCAGGCTCTGCTGAGGTCTTCCATGTGAAGGCAAGGATCATGTAGCCACAGCAGTAGAGGTCCCAAACCCCCTACAGAGCAGCCGAGGGTCCTCCCAGCAGTACCACTGGCCTTTGTCCTATAGCCAACCTCCCCGAACCTTGTCCTCTCCCACGGAAAAGAAACACAGGCACCTCTGAGAAGCTGATGCATGCTATGAGCAATTCCTATAGAAAAACCCAGAATGTCCAAGAGTTCGCAGGCCCTTTGGCCATTCTCAGTCACAGAAGCTGCCTCTAAGCATCACCCTGCAGACTACTTTTTATTACAAATTGAGGAAAATGCCTCCACCAAGAGCCACCTGGCCGATCCCGCTGAACAAAGTTCAAGGTTAACATCACCACAGGGCAGACAGACAACACCTGTCTCCCAGAGTGAGCACAAGTCCTGAACCAGAGGTAGGTAAGTGGTCCTGATGCTGCTGGGAGACCAACGATGTCACATCCCTGTGGGTATATGAGCCTGCTCTAGGGACACTGGCTCCTTTGTCTGCAACATATTTTCAGAATGGTTCGGGAGGAGGGAAGGAAGAAAAGAAAAGGAAAAAAAGAAAAAGAAAGAGGTAAGAGAGGGAAGAAAAGGGAGGAAGGGAGGAAAAGAGAGAAGGAAAAAAAGGGGAGTACACGCAAATGTGCTGAAGTTACAAAACTGACGAATCTACACTTTATGATTACATTTACTCAAAGCATCCCAAACTGGCAAGCACATAGAAACAGAAAGCCACAGGTTGGCTTCCTGGGGTGGGGGTGAGGGGGATCAGAGTAGTGACTAAGGATGCAGGGTTCCTTTCGGGGTGACCAAAGTCATCTGGCTCAACGTGGCGATAGGCACACAGCACTAAGTATGCTGAGAAGCACTGGACCAGACGGGCTGAGCTGTGCGGACCGCAAGCTGTCTGCACAGAGCTGCCATAGCACGGGTGAACCTCAGTGAAGACCACGTAGGCCTTGTGCTGCTGTCACAAACATGTCTAAGTCTGAAGTTTTTCAAACTACACAGTCTCAAGAGAGGAAGGAGAAGCCCCTAGCTCGGTCTTTGCTTTCCTCACTCCCCTACTTTAACCAGAGCAAGCCTCCTGGGACCCAGATGTAACCTCACAGTCCCACCAGTGCCTCCATACCTGACAAGGTTTCCACACCATCTGGGGCACTGAATCTGCCCATGCTGTCCCATGGCTGAGAATCCAGGCATCACCTCTGACACTCTGTACCTGTCCCTCGTCATTTACTTCCTCTGTGGTCCTCCACACCAGCGCTCACATCTCCCATCCCAGGCAGCGCTGCCATCATTCTCAGTCACCCACACAGCCAGGACGCCAACCCGAGAAGCCAGACCCTGGCAGCCATGCTCAAGGCCCAGGGCTCCTGTGGCAGCCCCACGGGCATCGTAAGCCCTAAGACCTGATGAAACTGTTCATGTCTCCCAACCAACCTGCCTCACATCCTCTGCTTCCAAGGCAATCAGCCTACAGCCTGTCCTATGCTATCTCACATCAACTTGTCCTAGATGGCTACTTTTAAGTTTGTGGGGGGACTGTCACAAGCCCCTAGAAGCAACACGTACTCTCCTTAGAAAAAATAACATGGCCAGATACAGAGTTTTGGGGGGTCCTGGGTTTCAGTGATCCTGAGCATAGGAAACCAGTCCCCAGGGGGACCAGGCATTCTACTCCCCTCAGCAAACAGTCCTCAGAACACCTGTGTCAGTGGTCCCACAACCTCACTCCCTGACAAGCCCCATTCAATGTCCTCAGTGACTCAGATGGTAAAATGACAATGCAAGTCAATGCCAGTCTGAGCTCTAATTCTATGCCCAGTGGAGGTACTTACACCAACTCACAGGTAAAGAAACTAAGGCTCAGAGGGAGTCAGAATCCTAGGAAGTGGAAGGCCAGCCTCTAAGCCCCGTCCCCAGCAGCACCCAGGGCCCACCTCGGCAGGCGATCTCTGCCTTCAGGAGCCCCTCCATGGCGTCAGACTCAGCCAGGTCCAGGGGCAGGTCCCCATCACTGTTGACAGCGGCAATGTTGGCCCCGTGGCTCAGCAGGTACCTGGGGGTGGAAGGTCAGGGCTGAGGAGTCTGAGCCCCGGCTCCCTGTTGGGTTCCCCCCACCATTCCCCTGCCTCACCTGGCGATGTCCAAGTAACCACAGGAGGCAGCCACGTGCAGGGGCGTCCAGCCCTCATTGTCTGCCTGGTCCACCGTGGCACCCTGCTCCACCAGGAAGCGCACCACCTCCAGGTTCTCATCGATACAGGCCTGGGGGCAGGGGCGAACTGTCAGCCCTCACCTGCTCCAGACATCACACACCCAGCAAGGCAGCACTCTAACAGGGACTATGAGACACATGGCCCAGTCGCCATGACATTCAAGGAGAAGACCACGATGGCTCTAGGACAGGCTCTGAAAGGCACGAGCTGGGCCCCTGAAGGCCCCTCCAGCTACCCAGCTGTTGGAGACACTCCTGGCTGCCCAACAGTTAGGTCAGCCAGACCTTTGGAGCTCAGTGGACACCGCACGGGGGTTCCCAGTTCCTAGCAAGTCAGAACTAGATGAGAAAAGGGGAGCTTCTCACACAGGTGTGAGAATCCTGAATGGTGCTTGTCAGATGCGACCGACCCATCCCCTTAGTCACCACCAACAGGAGGCTTCCAGGGATGAACCAAGGGAAGATGCCCCACCTCTCCGCCCTCAGACCCAGGAGACACTCTCCAGGAACTGACCAAGGCCTTCCTTGCACCCTGAGAGGAGGTGGCTGGGCCCCCAGGGCCCAAGGCTGTGGAAAGACCGGTAAAGCCAACAGATCCCTGGGACCCTGGGGTAATGAGGGTCCTGGGAAGGACCCCTACAGTGGGAGAGGAGGCTGCGTCAGTGTGTGTGCCCAGGGGGTCCACCATGCACAGGGCACTGTGCCCAGGGGTCTCTGCGGGCGTCATCCCCACTCCTCTCACTCTCAGGGTTCTGTCTGACAGAGGAAGAATTAAAGATCCACACACAAAAACCCCAGAGTGCACGCAAACACCAGGGGTGCTGGGTCTGAGGGAGGTGGGTGGCCCTGGACTCCTGGGTCCTCAGGGTAAATTAACCCCCCAACCCCCTCACCTCTCCAAACCGCCCATCTAGGGGGAGCCACAAGGGCCAAGAGCATGAAGTCATGGAAATTCAGTCTGCGAGAGGGGGGCCACGCGGCCCTGGGAACAGGATGAACTCTGGGCTCCGTTTATTTCCACCCAGTCGTCATGGCGACGGGGGAGGGGGGCAAGGAGGGAGATGAGCCTTTCCCTTTCAAGGACCTGGCCCTGCACAGGCATCCATGTGAAAGATGCCTGAGGCCTGGGCACCAGGGATTCAAGAATCCAGGCCCGGCTCCTCCTCCCTCAGACCCGGGAGTCCAGGCCCCCAGCCTCCTCCCTTTTCAGACCTAAGAATCCTGGCTCCCAGTACCTCCTACTAAATCCCGACCCCAGACCCCTAGCCAGGAATTCACAAGGCAGTCTCGGGGAAGGACTGCCTCCTCAGGTGGTTGCCAAACTGGCCTGAGGTGGGAACCGAGGTTTGAGAACTCCTAGGGACACAAGCAGGGTAGGGGGCTGATGCCTGGGGACCAGTCCAGGAATACTCAGAACGTAACAGACAGCCCAGGTGGAAAAATCAGAATGCACAGCCCCGGGGCTCCCTCAGATGGAGAGAGACAGCCCCGTCTACCTGGGGCTGGGGGCTGTGGTGGCCCTGGGACTTTCAATACTAAAACCAGGTCAGTGTTGGGGCAAACCAGCACGAGCTAGTCACCCCACACCAACACCTGACCCACACCTAACTCCCCCACTGGTTGGCACTGTGACCTCGGGTGAGAACGTCCCTCCCTGAACCTTGGGTGCCTAATTCTGCGGGCCCCCTCAGAGCCCCAGCAGTGAGTTTACCAAGTGCAGGCCTGCAATGGGAGCGGGCTCCCACGTGAAAGGCAGCCTGCCAGGCAAGGCTGGAGCAGCCTTTTGCAGGGTCCACGTGAAGGGGGATGCTGGGTAACAGGGCTTGGCCTGAAGAGCAGGGCCCCTTAGGGAAGGTCCAGGAGAGCCAGGGGGTGGGGATGGTGGTGGAGAAAGAGGAACACTGAAGCCTGAGAACCTTCTCCTGGGCTGGCCTATCTTTGAGACCTTACAAGGCCTCAGGGAAGCAGGACCTCCTCTGGGTGAAAGAAAATGCCCCAAATGGCACAAGGGCCTCTGCCTGGGACAGAAAAAGTGGGGAGGAGCAGCACTTACACCAGGGACAGCTACTCCCCCAGCTGACGGCCTAGGGTGCTTCCTGAGGGAGCTCTCCACACACAACTGTCCTCCATCAGCGCCCTGCTTGGGAGGGCCTGATGACTGCCCCACTTCACAGATAAGAAAACTGAGGCACAGAGAGAAAAGCTGCTAATTCAAGGCTGAGGAGCTGCGATGAGAACCCCAGGCTATTCTATTTTCCTGTGTGGCTCCTCTTCCTGGGCACTGAGAAGTGGGCCTATGCAATCACCTCCATTGCCCCACCCCCCTGCCAGCCCCGCTCCTTCCGGGGTCCTCTCTTGGGTGCTAAGAAGTGGGCCACTGCAAGCACTCCTATCACCCCATCCCCTGCTAGCTCGTCCTTCTGAGGTCCTCTTCCTGGGCGCTGAGTGGGCTTCTGCAAGCACCCCCATCACCTCACCCCTGCCAGTCTCTCCTTCTGGGGTCCTCTCTTGCTCCACCAGGAACCAAACCCTAGGGGTTCTGGCAGGGAAGAAAGGGCTGGGACTGGATCAATACTAGCAGACTAGGAGAGAGATGGCCTCAAGGATGGGGTAAGGGACAGAGGCTCTTCTGTGGCCAGTCCTGTCGGGTGGTTCCATGATGGGGAAGAGATAGATGAAAGCATCCAGAACCAGTGAGGACCCTGAGCGTAACGTGGTTCTGGGACGCAGAGACATTGAAGGCAGCAACCAAGGTGTCTTGGAAAAGCACAGGGGCCCAGTCTGTAGAGGACAGAACCAACAGGGTTCTAGAACTCTTGGGAAAGTGACATGCCAGAAGACTAGGAGAGGTCGCACCGTCTGTGGGAAGGAGAAGCTCCCCAAATCCACAGGAAGAGAGGGGATCCGGGCAGAGAAAGCAAGATGACCAGAGGGTGGAGGGGTGGCTCAAAGCTGGGAAGAGGCGGCTGCTCTGAGGTTCCCAGAGAAAGGGTGATGAAGCAGGCCTAGCCATGGGAAGGAGGGACAGGGAAGGAGAAAGATGCCTGCAGGAGAAACATCGGTGGAAGAAGGCATATGGTGGGAGGCAAGAGGAGGCAAAGGTCCCAGAAGGAGAATTAGGAGAGCTTGGGGTGGAGTGGATGGGGCACCTTAGATGAGGGAAGCACCCACTTCAAGGGTACAGAGCCTCGAAGCCACAGTGAACCTGCAGGAAAGAGTACCCTTAGATGGCAACAGATGGCACAGACCAAGGTGGAGAAGGGGGAACCTTCAAGAAGTGGCATGGAAAGATCTGGGCCTACCCAAGAGCTGGACCAGGCCAGAGACCAGGAGAGGAGGGCGCACAGGCCCAGGAAACAGGATGCTCCTCAGGGAGTGGTACCTGCCTGGAAGAAGGGGACAACAGTGAGCCAAAAGGGGGTACCAGCATTGCCAGAAGAGGTGGCAGGGTGGAGGTGGCACCAACAAGACTAGAAGACGGTGCTCAAGATCTGGCGAGGACAGCGCCAAGTGACAAAACCAGGGCCAGCGAGATGGACCAGACTGAGGCCGTCAGCAATGGCTGGGGTCCAGGGAGAGGGGAGCGCGGGGTGGCAAAAACTAGGGCCAGTTCGAGTGGCTCAGGACTGGAAGAGGGGAGCTCGAGGTGGGTGGGATGGGAAAGGGGACTCGGACAGGGGGTCAGCATAGGATGGCAAGGGCCGGGGCCGGAATCGCCGCTGCAACGGTGACTCTGGACTGGGGAAAGAGGTGGCGCAGACCGAGGGCGGACAAGGTCCCGGGAGGGGCGGGGGCGCTGACCTGGTGCAGGGCGCTGATGCCGTCGGCGTTGGTCGAGTCGAGCACGGCGCGGGCGGGCGAC
>NW_011889138.1:1324806-1514499 GCF_000151845.1 Pteropus vampyrus | reverse complement strand
CCCAGGGCCGCCGGGAATTACCGTTCGCCCCTAGCCGCCCGCGGGAGGACCTGCCGGGCCCCGCCCGGCGCGCAACGTCACCACGCCGCCCCAGGGAGCGCTGGGAAATGCAGTCCGCAGCCAGTAGAGAGCCGCGGGGGGCTCTGGGAAATGGAGTCTACAAGCGGAAGTTGGCAATGGCAACACTCTGGCCTCGTTAAGCCCCGAAGCACATTGGCCCCGCTGCCCGCCCGCGCTGTGCTCGACTCGACCAGTGCCGACGGCATCAGTACCGTGCACCAGGTCGGCGCCCCAGCCCACTCTGTCCGCCCTCGGTCAGCGCCACCTCCCTCCCAGGCGTCAAACGGAAATCTGATTGAGGGAATGCTCCGGGGCATGCTGGGAATTAAGTCACAGCATGTAGTCACAGCATCTAGGTGAAGGAATCTGATAGGAAAGGTACTCACTCGATGGCCCTGGAGTCCCAAAAGGTAGAGAACTAATTTTTCCATAGACCTTATCATAGAGATTTCCTCATACCATATGACTTATTTTGGGGGACTATAATCCCTTCAACTAGAAATGAGCTTCAGGAGGGCATGGATTTATTTTGTCTTCTTCGGGCGCTCCTTGTTCCCAGAGCCTAGACCTGAGCCTAAGAGTAAGCGATAGAAAATAGCTTTTGAATGAATAAGTGAATGGATTTCCTCGGCTGTGTGAAACACCAGGGCACCATGGGAAATTGAGCCCGCAATTCCCACGTTACTCAAGACAATTCGCTCCACGGCTCCCTGGGTGGCCTCTTAGGGCATGCTGGGAATTAATTTGCGGTACTAAGGTCACGGCAATTGGCCAAGAGCCTCAGGGAACTCTGGGAAATGTAGTCCGCAGGGCCACGCCCCTAACGGTTCAGTTGGTCCTAAGCAGAGCCTCCAAACACCCAAAAAAATCAGGCTCAATGGCAAGAGAAGTCTAAAGTCCCTGTTGATAACCCTTGGATCATAACAGGAAAGGAACCCAAGGTCTGGGTGAACGCCCTTCTCCCGCGCTCACCAAGGAACGTGGAGCACGCCAGGAAATGTAGTCCAGCCTTTACTTCCTTGCAAACCATGCTGGGATTTGTAGTCCAAGGCGAGGCGTTGGAATCGCTTCAGAAGGCGAGTGGTCTCATGCACAGCACTGTAAAGCATGAAGCAATTCTCACCTGAGGTATCTTGCTCCTAAACCCAAATTGGGGAAGATACGGGCACTTTGGGACCGGAACAGAGGCCCATGAAAGTGGCACAGAGGTGCTGAAATCTGGACAGAGGCGACAGACTCCGCCCGCTCTCAAGTCCTTGGGCCTGTGCAAAGAATAAACTACAAAACCCACGAGGCCTGGGGAACGCCAGCCGTAGATAGAAAAGGGTTAGCAACCCTGGTGGCTCTTGGGGTGTGTCGTCCTGAACCCCACGGTTCCCATACCGATACACACCGATCTTCTCCAGGGAACCTAAAAGTCGTTAATCAACCGTATGCTATGTATTTCTTGCCTGTATGTAACCTCGACACATTATAATTGTGTGCATTTTCGATTGTTTGTGACTGAGTGTGTGCTGTTTATGGGTGCTTGTGTTTATGATGTCTGTAGAAAGCTTTGATGTGAATACACCTGTACTTTTGTGACTGTGATCGAATATTTGTGGGAGACACAATTTAAGGTATCTGCTCACTCCACACAACAAACGGACGTACTCCCACCATAAGCTCTATTAGCAATCTTTACGCTGCCTTTAGATTCAGGTTTAAAAATTATCTGATAGGTAGAAGATGTTGGTTGTGTACAGGCATTTTCATACTCCGCTCATTAACATTCTCTAACTTCAGAAAGATTTTTTTAAAAAATGTTCCCTCTCCCCCACAACAGGCAGAAAACCAGACGCCAGGCTACATCATAAAGATGGTTCAGATAAAGGGATGAACTGAGAACATTGGCAAAGTAACCAGTTTACTCTCCTGTCCAGTGTGGAAACAGGGCTAACCAAGGCACACTATAAGTCAGTTCTGATTTCTGTTATTTTTAAACTGTCCTTGCAAAAGTTATTTGCACAAAAGAGACTTTTACATTTAAGAGAGAAGTATATTGTGACCTGCCTGTGGAGGCTGGTGGAACACTCTTATTGTCATAGTTAAAGCAGGCTGCTATGACAAAAAGACCACGGACTGGGGGTCTTAAGACAGCCATCATTCCTCACAGTTCTGGAGGCTGGAGATCAGATGCCAGCATGGCTCAGTGCCTCTGAGAGCCCTCCTCCTGGCTTGCAGACAGCCACCTTCTCGCCATGTCTTCACATGGTGGAGAGAGCAAGCTCTGGTCGCTTCCTCTACTCATGACGACACTGACCCCATCATAGGGACCCCATGCTCAGGACCTCAGCAAACCCTGACCACCTCCCAAAGGCCACCTCTGAACACCATCAAATTGGGGGTTCAGGCTTCCACTATGGATTTAGGGGGACACAAAACTTCAGTCCAGAGCACTCACCCCTTGAACAAAAGCAAGACCCTAGGACAGTAGCCACACAACTGACGGAGCCTGCACCAGGACAGTGTCATGAAACAGAGACCCCCATCTCAACTCAGACTCTCAGGAGTGAGAGAATTCAACGCACTTGCTTGAGCCAAGGTCATTTGGGGTTTCGGGCCCAGTAGCCAGACCTATGTGCTCACTAATGTAGGCCCCATTCTGAAAGTCACAAGAGCAGAGCGACAAAGTATGGGCATTAATTTGTCACTGAACTGATCCTCCCATGGGCAACTTTGCAATTTTTTTTGTTTGGCTTTGCATTTCTCAATTCAGATATACTTCACATGCTGAAATGTTTACCATTTCAAAGTGTACAACTGAGTACTTGTTAATGTATTCACAAGATTGTGCCACCACCATTTAAGTCCAGAACATTTTCACCACCCAAAAAGAAACACCATCCCCTTTAGCCCTCACCTCCACCCCTTCCCTTCCTCTCCACAATCCCTGGAAACCACTAATCTAACTTTGTGTCTCTATGGATTTGCCTTCTGGAAACTTGATATAAATGGGATCATATACTATGTGGCTTTTTGTGTCTGGCTTCTCCCACCCACTGAGCATCATGTCTTCAACGTCCATCCACATTGTAGTGTGTGTCAGTGCATCATTCCTGTTTATGGCTGAGTAATATTCCATCATACCCATTCATCAGTGAGGGACACTTGGGTTGTTTCCACCTTGGCTACTGTGAACAATGCTGCTGCCACATTTGTGCACAAGGTCTCACGTGGACCTATGTTTCAGTTCTCTCAGATACCCAGGAGTGGAACTGCTGGGCCTTAAGGTAACTCTATGTCTAACATTTTGGGGAACCACCAAACCGTTTTCCAAAGCAGCTACCCCATTTTTCTTTCCTACCAGCTGCGTGTGAGGGTTCAATGCCACGTAGCATCGTAATGATAGTTGAGGATTCTCCAAGCAGCAGCGGGTTGGTGATAAGTCAGCTAACTGTGAAAGGCCGGCTGCATGTTAATAATAATCAAGGAACTCAGCAGGTGGAGCATTTATTTCAAGATACAGATGGGACAACACTGCAGCGGCTCCCAAGTGCTTCAGGGTGGGCCACCGCCAAGGTGCTCACTTCCAGCGGCCTCCGACGCGGCCCTTCCCTGCCCCCTTCCGGCTGCAGGAGAAGAACAGGGTGTCAGGAAGGAGGGCTGCCCTGACATCTGAGATGGGCCCCCCAAAATACCTGCCCTCCCTGCCCAGAGGACGAGGTGGGCAAATGTGTTCTCATTAAGGTTCATCGACGGGTGAAGCGGTTCATGGTCAAAGGCCAATCCCGCTGACGTGTGGGACTGGGCACCTACGGTGAGCTGAGATATCTGTATGGGTGCTAATACATGTGTGTGATGAAGGGGCTGGCACTCCTGACCTGTGGGGCCTGACCACTCTGCCCTGGGGTGCTGTCCTGTGCAGTGTAGGGTGTTGAGTAGCAACCCTGGCCTCCCCCCATGCAGTTGTGACAACCAAAAATGTTCTGGACACTGCCCAATGTTCCCTGGGAGGCAACATCGGCTCCCTTCTTTGAGAACCAGTGATTCAGAGGAACATGGAAACGGATCGAGACCCCAGAAGAGAGACAGAGGACAGAGAAAATGACAGAGAATGAGGGACAAAGATAGAGAAAGGCACAGATGCCAAGAGGGGGTGAGGGGCTGAAACTCAGAGTGAGGAGGATAGAGAAAGAAGGAGACCCCCTGAGGGAGGTTGTGGGGCGCAGGCCAGTTCACACTTACAACTTCTGTGCATGGCTGATGCGGTTATACAGCACGTTGATCTGTGGAGGGAGGCGGGAAGGAGATGCTGGGACAGTGGGGGACAGGCCGGCCCACCCTTGCCCCGTCCTATCCTGTTCTGGCCTAGGCCCCAACAGAGACACGTCTCACCTCGTATCTCTGCTGCTTCAGCTTCGCCATCAGATCAAACTTCTCAGACTCCAGCTGGTGGATCCAGTCTGACAGTTCCTGGGCCTTGTCCCTGGTGGGCAGACGGGCTGTCATAGGGGGTGCTAGGCCACACCCTGGGCTCAGAGGGGTTGAGGAATCATCCTAAGCCACACAGTGCACCTCTGAGTTTGGTGTTATTGGTGCCATTTTATTAATAATTGAGGCCCAAATATTCAACGTGAATTGAAGCAAAGGGTTTTAAAATCTCTGCCCACTTTCCCCCTTTCCAGAAGGCAGATTTGTATTTCCTTAAGGGAGAATGAGGTC
The DNA here is from genome assembly GCF_000151845.1 of Pteropus vampyrus. Taxonomy (NCBI): domain Eukaryota; kingdom Metazoa; phylum Chordata; class Mammalia; order Chiroptera; family Pteropodidae; genus Pteropus; species Pteropus vampyrus. The sequence continues at coordinate 1,509,735 of NW_011889138.1, read as the reverse complement.
ACAGTCATGGACCCAGGTTCTAGGGTTAGAAAGCCCTGGTTCGAATCCCAGCTCTACCATTCTTTGGGGCGGGGGGGTGGAGGGGGGCAGTGGCTAAGGCCAAGTGACTTCCCCTAGGAACCCATTTCCCTCTCCAAAAAAAAGTAGAAACAAAACTGAAAGAGATAGCTAGTTGTCCACCCAATATCCCTTCTCTCTTTCTTCCTCAGAAACAGAACTTTTTGCAATAGGCCTAGTTAACAAGCCACTCTCCTCAATCTCTTTTGCAGGTAGAGGTGGCCAGTGGGAGGTCACCGGATAGGACTTCCAAGAAAGGTTTTGTGCTGCTTCCCATGCAACGTCTTTCTGCTGCTTAGATGTGATGGCTGGAGCTCCAGCAGCTATATTGGACCATTTTGAAGATGGAAATACTGAACTAAAGTGGTAGAGTTGAAGAGTAGGAGCCTGGGGTCTCTAATGATTTTGTAGAGCTGTCATACCACCTGTGGACCATAGACATTTTCTATGTGGAAAAAATAATAAAGCTCTGCATTTTAGGATGCTGTAGTCATATCTGTTACTTGGAAGCCAAACTTATTAACTGATAAAAACCTACTGCATTGACATGCTGTAGGATGAGATCATGGATGTAGAGTGCCTGGCACATACTCAACACTCAACACAGCTAGTTGTTACTACTCATTTTATTACTAGCATTCCTCGTTTTCTTTTGCCAGCTAATGGTTTTCAAAAGCCCTCTCCTCCATGGTATATTTTATTTAAAAATTTTATAGACTTTCATATGACCTCTTTGTAATAAATAAAATTTAAGTAAGTGGAGATCCTTCCAAAAATATTAGTGGACCCTAATTATGAGTGGATGTGTAGTGGGGGACAGGAAAAAATAGGGAAAGTGAGTATTAACTATGTTATTTTATGCCTAGTGTGCTCGGGAGGGCAGGCGCATAGCCGGCGGTGGGCTGGAGCAGCTCACGCACCTTCCAAGAGCTCACTCTCGCATCTTCTCCGCATGCAGTATCCTCCCACAGTTAGCTTGAAATCAGCATAGCGAGAATATTTACACTATGGAAATGAGTAAATGCTCAAATCTGGATTTTTGCCCCTGGAGATCCAGCTGTTAAACATTTACCATCACACGGTTTTATAACACTGTCATGAGGAGCACAGGCGACTACACCAAATGACCGTCTGGGTTCCAATCCCAGCTCTTCCACTGCAAGCTGTGCAATGCTGGAAAGGTTACTTAACCTCTCTGTGCCTCAGGTTGTTCACCTTTAATATGTGGATAATAACAATGTTGACTTTAGAGGGTTGTAAGCACTCCACAGTGAGCTGGTGCTGTTGTTATTGTTGTTGTTGTTGTTGTTGTTGTTGTTGTTGTTATGTCATTGACCTTTCACAGCTCTGTGAGATAGAGTTTCTTGTTACATCCTCATTTTACCAACGAGGAAAGTGAGGCCCAGAGACATTAAATAACACCATTAAGGCAACATAATTTCATAAATATCATTGAGCAGTGTTGTCTGGCTTCCTACCATATTACCTCCAAGATTCACAGGTCTTGTCACCCACAAAAAGTGGGTCCTATATCAGTGACACATTTCACAGAGGAGGCTACAGGGACCCAGAGAGGGAGGAACAGTTACCCAAAGTCTCACAGCCCTGGGGCTTCCACCACCCGGATCTGGATGAGGGTCCCCTTATCTCTCTGTCTCATACCCCGCAACCCCCTCCGCCACCACCTACCGGAGCTGGTCCTCTCCCATGTGGTCAATGTTTAGAGGCTTTCTACGTTCAGATAGGATGCGCTGTTTCATCTCCCGGCCCGTCTGGCGCTTACCCCGCTTTTGTTCTGCCTGAGAGTTAGAAAGGGGACATCCTGAGCTGGTGGATGGAGCCTCCAGATGGTTCCCCATGTGAGGATCCTGGGGTCTGCACTCCTGTCCACCATCTCCCCTAGGACCCCAAGCCCTTTAGTTGCCTCCTCCCTGGGATCATGGACCTCAGGCCCCAGCAGGCTGAACTCACCTTGACCAGGTAACCCCCAAAATGGGCCCCCATGTTGGACAGAACCTTCTTCTTTTTGGCATCATCCTCAGCCCGCTTCTTGGCCTCCTCCTCTTCCTTCCGCATCTTCTCCTCCTGTGGAGAAGCGGGGATGAACCCTCACTGAGGGGACAGGGCACTGAAATGGAGATGTGGGCGGGGCCTCAGACCCAATGATAAGAGACAAAGTCAGGGTGGGAACAGTCAGAGATGGTGAGTTCTCCCCTGTCCCTTTCAGGCCTGGCTGTGTGACAGCCTGCAAGTCCCTCCTCCTCTCTAGGCTCCAGTATCCTTCCAGTGACACTTAAAATGGGGAGGGACGTGCTTGCTTTCCCTGCATTTCTCCAGCCTGAGGTGGACAAAGAGAACTTGGCTCAGTGACCTCAGTACAGATACTCACCCTCTGTGGGCCTTAGTCTCCCTTAGTTTCATAAGATGAGAATGACCATCCTCAGAGGGTCAAGGAAGATAACTGGTGATGGCAGTGGAGGGCTTGGGACAGTAAAGAGGCTGATGGCCTCGAGCCTGAGGAAGGGGTTCTAGAATGTCTAGTGAAAACATTACTACATCTAGAATGTGCGTGCATTGCATGTTCCAGAAATAGTGGCTTGTCCAAACCAAACCTCCTCCGCACTGGAAGGGCCATGAGGTGGATTCGATGATTTTCGTATGTCCGGCACTCTCTACCCGAGTCAGCTTCCTATCACAGCTATAATTTGCAAACTTAGTGGCTTAACACAACACGAATTCATTATCTCATGGTTGTGCAGGTCGGGAGCCAGACATGGGGTCTCACTGGGTTAAAATCAAGGTGTGAGAGGGGCTGTTCCTTCTGGAAGCTCCAAGGAAGCTCCAGTCCCCTGCCCTCTCCAGCTTCCAGGGACTACCTGTACCCCATGGTGAGTGAGCCCTTCCTCCATCTTCGAGGACCTGACTCTGATGTCCAACCCCCCTCTTATAAGGGCATCAGGCCCACCCACATAATCCCTATCTCAGGACTCTCACCCATATCTGCAAAATCCCTTTTGCTGTGTTAGGTGCCATCATCAGACTCTAGGAATTGGCATGCGAACACCTTTGGGAGACTATCACTCTGCCTACCGCATCACCCTACTCCTACTCCTACTCCTTAAAAGTGGTCCAAGTGGCCCCTCCTTGATGCCAAGGCAGGTCATGTTTCCAAGCCCTAAACCAATGGGCACGTTCTCACCACTGTCCCCAACTAGGGATAGATGAAAAACTCCAGTTTGCCTGGGACAGACAGGATGCAGAATTGTCAGGCTCAGACCAGGGAAGTCCTAGGCTAATCGAGATGAGCCAGTCACCCCAGTGTCCACATAAAGATGGCCCAAGGGGTGGGAAGAGAAAGGCTAGGTCTTTGTGACATTATTTGAGGCCCTTGATTCAGCCATGCTTGAAGCAAGCCTCGCCTTAGACTTTAGAGCCAATAAAATTCTCTTTCTGCTGAATTCCAGAAAGATCCTGGAATATAAAGCATGAGGGCTTTCTCAGGATCCCAGAGAATATCATGAATGGAAAATGGAGCATCCAGTGGAAGAACAGTATCTGGGATCTCAGGGTAGGTCACCCACCGCCAGCTTGGCCTGTCGCTCCCGCTCCTTCTCGGTTCTGAAGCGCTGTTGTTCAGCTCTCTCCGCCCGGCGCCGCTCCTGGGGACAGAGAAGAATTTGGGGAGCGGGGTGCAGGGACCATCACCTACAAGTCACCCCTACCCAGAGGAGATTAACAGTGGAGATGTGCAAGTTTGAGTGTGGCCACACTTGGGTATACTCCCCAAAGTTTCAGCCTCGGGTCTGCACTGGGCGGGGACCACTCTCCGTTGTCGCCCAGGACCCAAAGGACGGCGTGGAGCGAGTGGAGGATTTAGGGAGCCCCACCTCGCCCCACTCACAATGCGGTCTTTCAGAGCAATAAGCTCCTCTTCTTCCTTCTTGCGCTGCTCAAAGTGCACGTCAATGAGCGTCTGCAGCTCCAGCAGGTCTTTTTCCATGCGCTTCCGGTGGATGTCCTACAGGACAGCGTGTGGGAGCCCTGTCATTCCCCGGCAGCCCTTCTGCGATGTCGGGAAGGGAGCCCTTCCCAGCAGGAGGCGATAAGTTTGGCAGTTTACAAAATGTCCAGCAGATGGCAGCAAAGCACTGCGTTCTGACCCTCCTTGGCTTTCGGGACTTAATTCCAAAAGAGACCGAACGGGCCACCTTTTCCTCATTTGCACGAAGGCACCCTAAGGGCTAGCAGCGGCGCCTGGGGACGCCCTCTGTGCTACTCACATCAAAGTCCACACGTTCCCCTTCCGGGATCTTTGGGGGAATCAACGGAGGTACCGGGCGGCTGAGTGGACAGAAGAGGACAGACTGAACAGTGTGACCTCCCTGACACTGCCCACTATGCTGTCTTAGCATGGCGGCCACCAGCCACGCGTGGCTCTGAACACCTGAGATGTGACTTGTCCCAGTCGAGGGGGACTGTCGGTGAAACCCATACCTGATATCAAAGACGTGGTACAAACGTGGTACAAACGAAATAATCTAAAATATCTCACATTTTATGTGAACGACCTGTTGCAATGATGAAATTTGGAATGTTGCGGGTTGAATAAAATATATTGAATCCTACGTGTTTTATTTTACTTTTTAACCTGCAGCTAGAAAAAAAAATTCAATGTTTTCTACTCCATTTTCAGTGAAGGGCTGCTGGAGGGGGGTCAGCCCTCTGCCTCTCTCTCTTTCTTTGGTCCGCGAGCCCTTTAAGGAGTTTTGCCCTTTTATTCATTTGTAGTACACTTTCATGATCAGTGTCATTCACCCCCGTGACTTTAATCAACTGTGATTATCATTAATTCCTGAAGATTGGCCGACGCTGTCTGCAGCCCAGACTCTCTCCTAAGCCCCAGACAACTTCTCCAGAATCTCCGCTCCTCACTCACAGACACATTGCACAGTGCCCTGGCCTTGTGCTGTGCCCTTGTGCCCCAAAGCCTTTGCACATGCTGTTACTGCTGCCTGCAATGTCCTTCCCCTGATACACTCCATCCCCCTGAGGCCTTTTCTCCTCTAACAAGCCTTCCCTGAGCCTAGGGCACATCTGTCTTCTCTTACCCAGATCTGACCCTATTCTGACCCTATGTTGACCCTATGCCTCCTTGGCTCAAAACTCTTTCATAGCCCCCCAGTACCCTGGCCTTCATGTCCCCACCCTGCACTCGAGCCACAGTGAAATTCCCACCACTGTCCAGAGACCCAGAGAATTACTGCTTACAGGTCTTTTCTCATGCTCAGGCCCCAGTGTCGCCCCCTCCAGGACCCGTTCCACTCTGTGAGGTCTCATGTCCTCCCCTAGTTTAGGGCCTTTCTCATCAAAGGGACCTGCATCTGCATCTGCTCCTTGAGAGACTGACCTAGGTCCTACCATGGGACCTTGCACGCACCACACCGTTTTCGCGTCTGCAATTTCCCTTCTACCTCCTTCAGCCAAGTGGGCTTCACCTGCCCTGGGAAGCCTTTCATGATTGGCCAGGGCACATGTAGAGCCCTCGTCTGTGTTGCTCTGGTACCCTGGCTGCCACTGCTGTGTCTGAGTCTTGTTCATCACCTGGGCAGTCAGGGTCTGAGGCGCCAGATACAATGGGAGGTTCTCCGGATACATTTGCCGAAGGACGGCATCACTGACCAACCTTTCCTCTGCTATAATTCCCCCCACTCTTCTCCTCTGCCTGCCTCGCACTCTATCTCTGGAGGCGGGGGATACTCAGAAGGATACGATTGGGAACACCCACTCCCTTAGGATCTCACCTTGGTTTGGGGCGCTCCTCTTCTGGTGGGGGGATACAAAGACATAATTAGCCAGAGTTCATGGATTGGGCCTGACACACCCAGAGGAGGCAGCCCCCAAGATGCGTCCCCCCACCCCCGGCCCCGTTCACTCCTGCTGCTCTCCAGGGTGGGGGAGGGATTGGGACAAGACAACGGGAGAAGGGAAACCAGGGTGGCCGTAAAAGAGGAAGAGGGTCACACGCATCAGATATACATTCAGAACCGGTGTGGGTTTCCCCCTCCCACTCTTCTGAGAGCCCAGGGGTCCAAACCCAGACCCCCCCTCTTACGTACCCAGAGCTCCTGCCCTCCTCCATCAAGACCCAGCAGTGAAGTGGGGAGGGGGGATAAGCCCTCTCTTCTTTCGGTGACCCAGGAGTTGTGTCCCCAGGCCCCTCCCCCTTGGGGACAGAAGAATCCCGCCTCCCAGTGCCAGCCCCTTCTACAATCCAGGCCCCAACCTTTGAATGTATATGGAGGAGAAAAATAACAGACAGGGTTGGGAGTGAAGATGGGGGCGGAGGGCGCCTCTCCACAAACACCCAACCCTTCCGTAAGTATTTCTCCAGGCTGGGGAAGAAGCCTTGGGTGTCGGTCCCTTTAAGAACGAAAGGAAAGGGTTAAAGCCGCTGCGAGGCGATTTCCTTTCATGGCCACAAGAGGGCGCGCGGGCTCTTCGGATCTTAAAGGACCCGGCCTGTGGCGGGTTAGGGGGGCGAGAGGGAGCCCTCGTGGAGGTCTGAGTCCTGAAGTTATCTGGGGGCTCCCGGGCCCCGAAATCGTCCTAGGGAAGCGAAGCAGCTGCGGTTACCTCGCTCTGCCACCGGCTCCGGCTCCTCGGGGGCTGGGGAGAGGCAGGGGCGAAGCGAGGATTTGGGGAGCAGGGTTTGGGGGTGGGGGAGCGGCCACACCCAGATGCCGGAGGAGAGAGAAGGGAAAGAGGGGACAGGCTGTTAAAGGAACTGAAGCAGAAACCCTCGGAGCCCCCATACCCCCACCGCCGTCTCCACCCCTGGACAAGCGTCCTCACTCCACCCAGCCCCCGGCCGGACCCCCGCGTCCAACTCCAGACCTGCGGAGTCCAGGGCCTCGCCGTCCTCCTCAGCAGCCTCCTCTTCTGGAAGGGGTAGGACAGAGGAGAGGGGACGTCAGGAGCCGGGAAGGGGGGGGGTGGGAGAGACGGGGACTGGGGACCCAGTACGAGTCTCTGCTGGGCTAGGGACCTCCTGGGTCTCAGCTGCACGTGTGTACAATGAGCTTTTTTCACTGACCGTAGGGAGACTGAACAGAAAAACCAGGGGTGGGGGCGTCTGGGCAGGATGGGCTCACCCGCTTCTCTGCACTGGCCCCTTCCCAGGAGCCTTCCCAGGAGGGCGCCACACCTCTCCTCACCTCCCATTGGCTGAGATCCGAATAGTGTCCCCAAGCCCCCCAGGCCAGCATAGTCTCCACTCACCTTCTGGCTGCTCCCTGAGGACAGGTGCGAGGGAAAGACAGAGGGGAGAGTTAGACATGTTGGAGGGTGGAGTGTCCCCACCTCTCCAGGGCTTCAGTCCTCCCGCCAGCATCACTCACTCCTCATATTCCTGTTCTTCGGTATCCGACATCCTGGTACGACCTAAAGACCACAGAGAACAGGCGGAGTGGGGTGGGGTCCCGAAGGAGGAGGGGCTGGGGGTCTGGACTCCCAGGTCTGAGGCAGGAGGGTCTGGGGGTCTAGACTCCTGGGTCTGAGGGAGGAGGGGCTGGAAGCTGATTCCTAAACCATGTGAGGGTAGAGCTTTGGGAGGTGTATTCAGGGCACAGCCCCAAAGGTGCAGCTCGTGCCCCCGCTCCCAGCTGTCCTCTTTTGTCTTATGACAGGTCCATGGGAACCCGATCTGAGTTGGGATTAGGAGAAGGTATTTGGGAAGGGACAGTGGCCTGAAGACAATAGCTGCCCCACCCCCAGGGGCTATTTTGGGGGGATGTTATAAATGTGAAATAGAGGACACATCCTAAAAAGGGATTCGGGGGAGTGGGGGCTTCTGGAGGATTCAGTCACACCCGGTCCCCTCTCCCACCACAGATGCTGCCCTCAGCCTTTGGCTGGTTATCTCCCCACTTGTCTCCTTTCACCTTCACCCACAGGAGCAGGAGCAGGAGCAGGAGCAGGAGCAGGGTCTGTCCACAGACCTCATCCTGACCCCACAATATTTAGAGCCCCCAATATTTGACACTCCCAGGCCCCAATGTGTCATGTGACTCCCCCAAAATCTGGATACCCACAGATCCTGAGACCCCCAATTTATGATGCTCCAGCAAGTCCTCATATCTCCAGATTGAGACTCCACTAAGGCCCCAGTTCTTGACCCCTCCTAAATTCTGAAACCTCAAGATCATGAGACCCCCAAAATCAGGATGCCCAGACTCAGAGGCCCAATTCATGAGACCACTGAATTATGGCACTATGAGATCCGACACCTGCAATCCGAGGACGGCAGATCCTGAGACCTCAATTCCTAGAACGCCAGATCCTGAAGCCTAGACTGACATCCAAGCCCAGATACCCCCAATTTCTGAGATTCCTTGACTCTGAGACCTCTGGGACACCCAAATCCCAGCAAATCCTGATTCTGTAACCCCCAAAATCTAAGTTTCCCTTCCATCCTCAATCCCTCTAAGGCCTTGGTCTCCCAAATTCCCAGATGTCCACATCTGTTCCCCTCCGCCTCCATCCCTCTTCACACACCTCCCTCCCCCCACCCTCCCACCGGGATACCGCAGGGCCATTACACAGTTACCTAAGTCTGGGTCTGCAGAGGCACTAAACCGCAGGGCAGAAGCCGAGCCTTGCTGGGAGGCTGAAGCACCCTGGGTTTATACTGTAGTTCAGCCCCGCCCCACCCCGAGGGAGCGGGAGGGGGAGAGAATTCCTTTCCCCAAATACTAGCCAGGCGCAGAGGCTCCCTTGCCCCCACTCTGGCTCCAGGTTCAGGATCCAGGCGCCTCCTGGCTGCTCTGAGACCCCTCCTCCACCCCCTCAGCACCTCCCATGGACCCTGGATGGCTCTAAGCACTCCATGGTCCCCAACCTACAGCACACAGCACTCAGTGCTTTGACCCCCTGAGCTCAGCACACAGCAATCCTTGGGTTGTTTTTTTCTCTTTCCAAGGCTCTGGTCCCCTTTTCTGTGTCTTTCTGGATGTCCATCTCTCATACCCTGTTTCTGTCTCTGTCTCTCCTTTCTCTCTGACTCTTCATCTGAGTGTCTCTGCGTCTGTCTCTGTCCATCTTTCTGTCTCCCCCTCCCTACCCCCACCCCCACTCCTTTGTCTGCCACCAGGATTCCACCCTGGTGACAACAGGCGCTAAAGCAGGGAAGCAGGTGTGCATCAGAGGAGGAGAGAGGGTGGGGCGTCAGGCCTGCACGACCTCACCACCCCCACCTCCATCTGACGGGGACCTTTTTTGGTATTCCTCTTCCTCCTTCCCTGCCAAGCCATGACACTGACCTCTAAAGGAGCCGACCCTGGAGAACAGGACTCCTCACCCCTCTGAGCCTCTTGGTGTCTCTGTCTCACTGTCTCTGTCTCTTACCGTCTGCCAATTTCTATTTCTGTTTCTATGCATTTTTCGGAGGGTTCTCTCTGGGTCTCTTTCTTGGGCTCTCTGCATCTCTGTCTCTCAGTTGTTCTTCACTTTGACTCTCTCCCTCTCCGCACATTTTTGTCTCTGCATTTCTGTGTGTCCCTAGTATCTGCCTCTCTGTGTCTGTGTCTCCAGGTCTCTCCATGAATGTCTACGACCCCGTTTCTGTCTCTCTGGGTCTGTGTCCATGTCTCTGCCTTTCTTGCTCTTTCTGGTGTCTCTCTTTATGTCTCTACAGTTCTGCCTTCATGGGTCTTCATTACTGTCTCTTCCAGGGCTCCGTTGTCTTTGTGTCTCACTGTATGTATTTCTCTCTCTGTTTTCCCTTTCTTTGCCCTTCTTCCCATGAATCCATCTTTTTTTCTCTCCTTTAGTCTCTGTGTGTCTCTTTGAGCCTTCCTCTCCCTATCTGTGTCCCTCATGAGGTGCAGAGAAGTTCAGAATGTCCCGTATTGGAGACCCAGCTCTGTTCTTGATGTGGAGCATGGCTTCCGGGAGCCTCCCCGACCCCAGTAGACACACACAGCCACTCCCAGCTCAGAGAGAAGCTTTATTCCTCAGGGCCATCCCCAGGGCCAGGGCAGGGGCAGGAAGCTCAGCCCTCAAACTTTTTCTTGCGGCCCTCCATTCCACTCAGTGCGTCGATGTTCTTGCGCCAGTCTCCCACCTCCCGGTTTTCCTGGGGAGATAGAGTCAGAGGTCAAGGTGTCTTCCTGGTCTATGGCCTCTCAAATATCCCCCGCCTGCCCTCCAACCTGCAGGATGCTCTGTTCTGGACACCTACCCAAGGATCTGGATCTGGAATACTTCTTGTCCTCTCATCAAGTTTGCCCCATAAACTTCTTATCTCCCTACTCCTGCACTTCCTGTCTCCCACATACATTTCCTGTCTCCCTCCTGCACTCCCTGTCTCCCTCTTGCATTTCCTGGGCCCCTCCTATACTTCCTGTTGAGGACCACTTACCAGATACTGCTCCCCACAACTCCAAGCTCTATCTGCCCTCATAATGGGATTGTTGCCCCTACACCCTCTCCTCTAAGCATCCCCTTTCCTGTCCCTAGTGACACTCACCTTCTCCGTGTCCTCCTTCTTCACCTGCTTGAGGTGGGCCCGCAGGTCTAAGGACTCCTTAGCCCTGGTTCCCAGCAGCGCCTGCATCATGGCATCCGCAGAGATCCGCACCCTCCGCAGGGTGGGCCGCTTGAACTTGCCCCGAAGATCAAAGATTTTCTGGGTCAGATCTGCGATCTGTGGGCAGCCATAAGGGGAGGTAGAGACCCCTCCCTCCACTTCTCCTTCCACCCTCCAGGCCTCATCCAGGGTCTCCCTAGCTCAGGCTCCCACCACCTTCAGAACAAAATGTAAGTTCCTCATCCCGGAACTAGACATCCTGTCCAATCTGCCCCAGCCTCATCCCTCTGAAAACCACCAGCACGTCCCCATCCAGCTACCTATGTCTCACGGTTCCCTATCTATGCCTGAGCTCATTTACCAACACTCAATGCTCCAGCCACATATCTTCACAAACATATTTTCTGCTGTCCCAATCCCTGGCTTTTGCATGTGCTGCCCCCTCTGCCTGGCCATAGTGTAGTCATCTTTCTGCCCCCTCCTTGCCACTCACGGAGTTGTCCTGGGTCTCCTAGTGTCCTCAACCACAAGTAGCTGTAATGAGTCAGGCTGAGACAACAGCCCCAGGCATTGCACCCCACCCTGAAGGGACCAGACTGCCTCCCACCTCTGTGATGTTCTTGGTGACTTTTGCCTCCACATCATATCTCTCCTCATCCACCTTGTCCACACGGGCGTGGAGCTGTCGGCACAAGTCCTGATAGAGGAAAGTGGGATGTGTTGTTGGGTTAAGTCTGGGGGCCTGGACTCCAGGGTCTGAGGGAGGATAGGTTCAGGGCCTGGACTCCTAGGTCTAAGGGAAGAGAAGCTGGGGACCTGGACTCCTGGGTCTGAGGGAGAAGAGAACTGGGGACCTGGGCCTCTGGTACTGAAGGAACAGATTGAAGCAGGACTCTGGGGAACTGCGAACAAAACAGAACTCCAGAGCCAGGAGTCCTGAGACTATGACAGAATTAGAGCTGATGGAACCGACCTCTGGGTTTTGAGACTGTAGGCAGCTACAGGCCATATTTCTGAACTCATGAGGGTAAGAATTGGGAGGTTGGATTCCAAGGTCCCTAGCAGAAGAGGATGGATATTGACTGTACCGGAGCCCCAAGGATGCAGGACGGGATGCTGGGAGCCTCGGACCCCAGGCTGGACGGGAGTCCCTGACTGGAGTCGGTACCTGCAGCTCCTCGAAGCTCAGCCCAGCCAACTCCAGAGGCTGGCACCGCGTGCTCAGAGCGCGACCCTTCTCTCCACGCCGCTCTTCCGCCTCCCGCTCCAGCTCCTGCTTCGCTATCTGCAGCATCAGGGTCTGCGGATAGGACGCCAGGACAGCAGCCCACCCAATGGATGGGTGAGCATGGTGCAGACCGCGCAAGGAGGCCACCTCAGCCCGGCGCTCCCTCTAATCCCAGGCCAAGTCTTCAGTCTTCCAGAGACTCGCCCCCTCAACGTCCATCATTCCTACCATAGCGGGGCCTCCTCGCTGCAAAGCCACGCCCCAACACACACCACTCTAAGCCTCTCCCACCCAGGACAATCCGAAGCCCCGCTCTGAGTTTCAAGCTCCGCCCCTCAGAACACCTAGGCGCCTTCTCCAGGCCGGTCCACACCTTCAGCTGCAGTTTTCTCGAGGCGGAGATCTTAGACTTTTTCTGCCGGGGTGAAATGGAGAGAGGAAAGATCAGGGGCGATCCGAAGGTGGGCGGTGGGAAGGGCTTCAGAACCCGCCCCCTCAAGTCAGGTCCAGATTTGGGCCCGCCTTCAACTCGAGCCCCTGGTATACCGAGGCTACGCTACCCAGCACCATCCACCATCTGGACTCACTATCCCCTTAGCAATAGCAGTTCTCACGGGCAACAGGATTCTGCCCATAGGCATCTCTGACCAATCCTTGCCCTGCCTCGTGCAGAACTCCGCCCCTGATGCCCCTCATCCCCTAGGGCTCTGCCCATGACGGTAGTCCCACTTCCATTGAGGACCCTGCCCCACCCCCACCAGAGCAGGAATTTGGACCCCTACGAGGCCCCCCCACTCCGGCCCCGCCCACCTCGCTGGCCCCGCCCTCACCTTGGCGTGAGGTTCCGTGGCGTAGGCGCGGTAGTTGACAGAGGAGCGGCGGCGGACCGGAGCAGACGCGGGGCGCGGGTCCCCGGCCTGGGTTGGGGAATGAAGCCGCGTTACCACCTGGACCCTCAGCCCCTCTCCAGGCTTCTCCTAGGGCTCCAGCCTCCCGCCTCAGAGCCCTCCCTACAGCGCCCTCCCCGGCCCGGAGGGGCCGGCCCACGCGCGCTCTCACCGCATCGCTGCTCCTGGAGGGAGAGAAACCAGGAAAGAGGATTAATGCTGTGCCTGTGTCCTGTCCAGTCCGTCTCCTAAGGGACCCCAGATCCTCCTCTGACCAGGAGATCTAGGTCCCGCGTCTCGGGTCCTAGGAGTCTGATTCCCAAACTTAAAGCCCATTCCGTTTCTCAGAAGTCCTGTTCCCATCTCCCTTCTCAGACCATGGGTGCCGCCTCGCAGCTCTCACCTCTACCAGGAACCTGGAAAATCGCCCCACCTCCCACTGCCTCAGGCCTCAGGAGACCAAGTTACTAGCTTCACTCACTCGTCCGCCATGCTGATACTCCTGCCAGGAGTTACAGGAGGCAGAGAAGGGGCAAGAGGCTCTTGGAGGGTCAGTGAGGGAGTGTCCGGGATGACCTTGAAGACCCCTGGGACTTCGGTCTCGTCCAGGCTGCTCAAGCCTTGCCGAGGACACTGATAAAGGGCAAGGGCAGAGACTAAATATACTGCTGCCCCCTCCTTTCCCTGCCCAGGATGAGAGATAACGGGGCGCGTGAGGGGTGGAGTGGGCCGTGCTCCAGCTGGATCAACCCTCCACATTGGCAGCCTAGGAATCTGGTCCCTTCGCTCTGACCCAGGAGTCCAGACCTTTAGGTGGTCCTCCCTCAGACTCAGGAGTCCAGGCCCCATCCCTGCATTAAACTGCAGTCTGGGGGAACTGGAGCTTTGTCTTTCTTATTCATCTTATGGTCAGCCTCAGGGCCCCAAACCTGCTAACTACTCAATAAAATTTTATTTTTTTAGGCGAGGCAACCCTTGGTTGACCTCACAGATTGCAAGGACCTTGTCAGCTTACGATCCCTTATTTATTTATTGTTTTTTACACCTACAGCACCTGGTCTTCCTAGGTGGTCTCTTATCCAAGTACTATCCAGGCCTGACCCTGCTTAGCTTCCTGAGATCAGACTGGATCGGGCTTGTTCAGGGTGGCATGGCAATAGACAAATTTTGTTGATTTGAGGTGTGGGATGCCCAGGGACTCAGGCGACAGCACCAGGAAATCCACTCCGAGTCCACTTGGAAACCCAGAAATTGGATCTTGGCTCTCTTCTCTTGACCACTTCTGGCCCCTCCCCTGCCCCAGCCCTGGAGACAGAGGACAGGAAAGACACACAGACACATGGAGAAGAAGACCAGGCTCTCTTTACTTGGACCACGTGGGTAAAGATCAGCTCCAGGAGAGGAGACATCCCAATCCCCAGTTAGGAATGGGACACTTGGGGACAACGTAGATGGTCGGAGACCCAAGGCCCAATCTCTAGGCTGTGTTTAGAGTCTCTGGGGGTGGAGTGTAGAACTCTGAGAGAACAATCTTAAATTCTAGGAATAGAACATAGAATCCCAGGAATAGAATCTGAAATTCCAGCAACCTCTGGGGTGGAGTGAAACCTATAAAGGTATAACTGAGTGTTCTGGAGGCAAGCTCTAATTCCAGGACCTGACTTTAGAAGTTAGAGATGGGGACTTGGTTTCTGGGGATCTAGTCAGGTTTTGGGTTGGAGCTAAAGCCTCAGAGAGTTAACCTCAAGACTCTGAGGGCAATTGGAGAGGTTCAGAGGGTGGGGTTCAGCCTTGGAGGGACTGCATCAGGTCCTCAGAGGGCGGGTTCATTGCCTCAGGGGATGGGTCCAGGACTTCAGGGGGCTGATCCAGCACTTCAGGGTGTGGAGCCAGGACTTCAGGGGCTGAAGGCCTGGACTCCACTGCTGGGTTAATGCAGTCGGTAGCAGAGTCTTCTGACCTGTAGAAGCGCGCGAAGGTCTCTGAGGGCCTGGCTCCGGGCTCTGGGGCAAATCCAGCTGCCTGAGCTAGCTCCGCAACCCGGGTGGTAAACCCCTGAAGCTGCTCATGCCGCAGGTCCACCAGGTACCTGAAATCCAGAGGCAGTGTGTTAAGGGACCTGGCTTTCGGGCCCCAGCCTGGTTCCCTGCCCTTCACACTGCTGGCTCACCGGGCTAATTCCACAATCAAGCGTCCTCCAGGGGCTACACAGGCCCCGAGCTCAGGGCTGAGAAGATGGACCATCCTGTGTAGAGAAACGGAGAGGGCTGAGGCCAGACTTTCAGGTCTTGAGGGAGGAGGGCCTGGGGCCTGGACTCTGGGTCTGAAGGAGGAGGGGCTGGGAGATGGAAGCCTGGACAACCCCAGGCCCTCTTACCCACAGGCCATGTAGAGAAGATGGAACCGTCCCTTGTAGCAGCTCTTGTGGTGGAGGGTCTGAGCAGAGCCGAGGGGCAGGAAGTGGACAGTGAAGGATTCCGGGCTGGGGGCTGCTGGAGAAGACTGGCAGTTAGGCAGACACACAAAGCTTGGATGTCTTGAATATCTTTTTCATCCTTTCTCTTGGGTGGATTCGTGGGAAATTTTGGAATGTTGACTCCGGTCACATAGGGTGTCCAGGCAACTGGGAGGGCCAGGTTGGGGAATGGTTAGAAGGAGCATGACCAGATTTGGGGGGGGGGGGTTCTCTCCAAAGGTGAGCTGGGAGAGACCAGCGCCTCCTTACAATATTCTCAGCCCCTTAAACTTCTATAGGAAGGCGTAGAATCTACTACTGGAATTCAGAATGCTAAAAATGGTGTCAGGATTTAGAAAAGGGAGAGAAATACAAAGAGGAGAAAACGGTCTACAGCCATGCTACCCTGAACAAGCCCTATCCCTTCTAATCTTGGATGCTAAGCAGGGTAGGGCCTGGTTAGTACTTGGATGGGAGATCACCTAGGAAGACCAAGTGCTGTAGGCATAAGAAATTAAATAAATAAATAAATAAATAAATAAATAAAAGATTGTTAAGCTGACAAGGTCCTTGCAATCTGTGAGGTCAACCAAGGGTTGCCTT
Organism: Pteropus vampyrus; assembly: GCF_000151845.1. Taxonomy (NCBI): domain Eukaryota; kingdom Metazoa; phylum Chordata; class Mammalia; order Chiroptera; family Pteropodidae; genus Pteropus; species Pteropus vampyrus. Next base: position 1,493,920 of record NW_011889138.1, on the reverse strand, counting down.
GCCTAAAAAAAAAAAAAAGAAAAGGGATGGACTGTCAGAAAGGGGCACTCGCTTGTCCAAGCATTGGGAACCATATCTGTCCACGCTAGCCCTTGAAAGCCCTGGAGCCTGAAGCTCCAAAAGGGGGCCCGGGTCCCACTCGCTCGGGAAGGATGATGTATCCACTTTATCATCTGAGCCGCCTCCCATCTCAGGGGAAGAGCTGAGTCCACCGATTACCAGGCTCCTGGGTTCCATCCGCTTGGCCCAGCACCTCCACGGGGTCTTGCTGCGCAACTTTCCCACACTCCCAGGCCGCCATTGCTCTGAACAGCTCTGTCACATTGTGCTGTGTGATCTCGCCGGCTGTCTGTGGGGGAGAATAGGCGTGGCCAGAAGCTCAGATAGGACAGCGAGGGCAGGGCTTACAGTATGCCACCCTCCGACCACTCCACCCCCAGAGTTAGCATCTGCAGGACGAGCTTGGGTTCTCCGGGCTGTTTTAGTAAGCAAAGAGGGAAGGAGATGGAGCCCAAGGAGGCGGAGCCCAGAGCTTTGTGGGCGGGGCCTGGGATGCAAGGGGTGGGGCTCGCAAACACCTCCCCGGCACCAGCACCTAGTGCTGCACACCTTGATCGGCTTCCCGTTGCTAGTCCGCAGGAGGCTCTCGTCGTCAGCTTCGATTCCAAAGGCCACGAAGGGCCCCGTAGCGATGTCTCCCCAGTACCCTCGCACTGCCACACGCTCCCCGCGCTGGGAAATTAGGGAGAAAGAAGGTGGGTGAGGTCGATGTTGGGGATTTCGGCTCCTAGGTCCTCCAAAAGAAGGAGCGGGCCAGGGCAGGGAGTGGACACGCACGTGGCTCATGAGATGACCCGACGCCAGGGTCCGATTGGGCACATGGTAGGCACTGGAGTCTCTGAGTTCAAAGGCAATGCCTGTGTCCCTCCAGCGCCGGAACTCGTGGATGTGGATGACTCGGGCCTGAGGAAAGGGGAGGGAAGAAGAGGGGCCTCAGCGAATCCGGTGTGTGGGCCCCAGGCTCTCCTCCCAAAGACCCAGGAGTCCGGGCTTCGGGTCCCTCCTCTTTCACACCCAGGACTTGGGGACCCCAGACCCCTCACCCCGCGGTCATGCAACTTCATGTGTAGGTCCCAGTCGCTGACACCGCGCCGGGCGTCGTAGCGGGAACCCAGGTAGTGGCGCAGCCTCGTGTCCCAGAGACAGCGAATGGGGAAGGACTCGGGCCCCTTCTCCCCGCCAGCCCAGAAGCGGAACACGGCCTCCAGGGCATCCCGCTCTCGGAACTGCACCGCCGGCACGCGTGGGGAAAGAGCGAAGGAGAGAGGCTGCAGGGAGAGCGGCCTCTCCTGTTTGACCTTCCTTTCCACCCCAGGGCACGATTCTCCCGTTTCTCAGATGAAAAAAATGAGGCTCAGAAAGTAGAAGCCACCCCCTAGACCAAATTCCACAGCACAAGCCGCGGAGCTACGGGTCGAACTCCCAAGCCCCCATCCCGCTCCATCACCGCAAATCCTTTGGGGCCGCCCATCTCCATTCTTTTCGTGGCCACCCGGATCCCAGGCGGTGACGGACGAGGCCAGGCAGCGGCACCTTCAGGGTGCCCAGGCGGAGCCAGGGCAGCTGCTCCGCCATGCGGTCAGGCTCTGGGACCAAGTGTGCCAGGCGGTCAGCCTGAGCACGCACGAAGGCGGCCACCGGGGGGCGCAGTAGCGTGTTCCCCCACACTTCCAGGAAGGTTTCGCTTTTCTCTGCGGGAGGACGGAGAAAAGTGGTGCGGGGAGGATGGTGTGAGTCCAGAAATAAGACCCGTGTCTTAAAGCTATAATTAGCTTTATAGAACAGCGGCTTCTGTATGACGCAGACCATCCTTATAGAATCTTATTTCCTAGTCATATGATGAGTACAACAGACCCTGGCAAACTTCCCACCCACCCCAACAGCTAGAATGTGAAGAATGACTTACACCTCTAGATCTCCTTATCTGTTCCCCCTCCCTAGATAACCCCAAACCTGTATTTCATGTTTGTTTTCCTTGCCTTAAAAAATAAAGGTTACAGAGGGAGATGGAGATAATATGTATGTTAAAATTTTACAATATAAGTTGTTTCATTGTAATTAAGAATCTGAGATAACTATATACTTTTAGTTGTATATACATATATTTATGTCAGTAAATTTATATATCCATATATAAATGGTTTCATTTTGATTATTTAAGACCCTTATCAAGAGACCTCTATACCTTTGGTTAGGTGTAGATAAGATTAGTTTAGTTCTAGTTGTTTAAGAACTTTATACACAGTACACTGTGAAGTGTGTGCAGTGTATTACGAAGACCCCGGGCTACTGCTGACAGCTACCATTCATAATCGCAACAATAATCACTAAGATGCACTGACTCTATCTGTATAGCCAGGAGCTATATGGTTTGTTTGTTTGTTTGTTTGTTTGTTTGTTTGTTTTCATTGAATCCTCAAAAGTACACTGTGGGGCAAAAGCTTTTAGATTTCCTATCTTATAAATGTAGAAACCGAGGTCTAGAAAGGGGCTGACGCTAGCCCAAGGTCACACAGCAAGCAGAGCCAGAATTTGAACAGAGCCTGAGTCCAGACTTTGCTCTAGTTACTGAGCTGAAGTTGTTGTTACTGAGAAATAATCACTTTCTGCCTTCCTGCCCAAACTCTCCTCTCTCTCCTTCTTTTAGTCTCACTTCCAAGGCTGCCTCCTCCAGGCTGACACCCTGTGATTCACACCTCTCACTGAAAGAGGCCTGGGAAGGACTGAGCTCCACTCAGCCAAACTCTCTCCGCATCTGGGGACTCATTAGCTCTCAGGAAGTTTCCTAATCTCATTTGGACTTACCTCACTGTAGGAGGTTTTGAACACCTGAAAGTTTATTGTGGATTTTTTTCCCAAAATTCTCTCAAACGAGTGAGCAAGTGATGAAATGGGGAACAATGTCTAAAATGTTTAACTGTATCATCGAAATGCCAGAATTCCTGAAGGGAGGGGAGAGGGACTGGGGGCCAAAATGCCCAGGTCCTTGCAACTGACCTTGCAGCCCCATCTTCGCAGGGTTCTCCAGGACTAGGCTGAAGACCAGCATGTGTCGGGCCACAGCTTCCAGATTATTCTCCAGTACGTAGAACTGGAAGGATGGACAGGGTAGAATGATTCTGAGATCTGTGTCTCTGGCTCCTGGGGAACCCAGGCGTGAGAGACCTCAGCCCCCTCTTTCCACAGGACCCAGAATCCTAGCTCACTTGGAACCTTCTGCGAGGCCAGAGTGCCGCTCGGGCCAGGGTCCGCAGCAGGTGCCGCCCATCCACGGAGCCCAGCAGCAGCACATCTAGCTGTGGGGTTCCGTGCTCTGTATCGGCCTGCGAGTCTGGGTCCACAAGAGGACCTGGCAAGGCGACAGCGGGCTCGGGATTAGCCTGGAGAGCGCCCCCGGCAGCCGCCCCAACACGATGAACTACGACTCCCAGCAGGATTTACAACTCTGGCCTAGGTTTGGAAGGGAACTGTGCCTCTAAGCATTCTGGGACTCGTAGTCTGCAGAGAGACCACCTGGGAAGTTTCACCCGGGGACGCCCCCTGCCGTTGGAGCCTCAGAGAACGTTAGCGCATCATCTGCCAGGCTGTGAAGGCAGCCTGTGTGACAGATGAGGTCCTGGACTGGGGGACTCACTCTCGGCCTGCAGGTCCAACGCTGGGGACAGGCCCCACCAGGACACGGAGCCGAAGCCCGTGCCAGAGCCTGCTGGTGTGGTCATCGCCCTGCGGGACAGACATCCAAGGAATCCGCGAACATCGTCTCTGTGTCTACCACCCATTCCCCTCTCACCGTCCCGGATTTCTCGCCCCTTTCCTCCAGGTGACACCCTCCTCACCTCTATCCTTCCAGATATCCTGTGGCGGACCCCTTCTCCTTGCGAGGTGCTGCGCTGCGATTCCGCGCCCCTCCACAACTACAGCTTATAGCTCCCGCCCTCTTCGATCAACCAGCCAGTGAGAATTTGCCCATGATAAACTAACCAACGAGAGCAAGAGGGACCCGCCTGCTTCGAACTTTTGGCCAATTGGGAACGTGTCAGAGTCAGACGCGTGGACGCGGTTGTCATGACGACGGTGCTGGACGAGAAGGGGCGGGGTCGTTAGAGATTGGGGAGGAGTCGGGGGAAGTCCAAATTTCTGGGATGAGGAAGGTCTGGGCTGATTCAAAACTAGAACTGAAAAGAATTTTGATTAATCCAAATTAAGTGAGATGGCCTAGACCTTAAACAATAGACCTCTGTGTCCCTTTATCTCTCATACTCTGACGCTACCACACAGGACTTCTCACCAGGTGGGAAACGCAGGGAAACCCTGGGGCCCACCAGCACTGGCCCCTGGTTGTTAAATTATCAGGAATTTTGTGACCTGGCTATTATACTCAGTCATTACTAAAAATGAATTTTCTTACTAAATTAACTACTGAAAATTAAGTTCCAATTAAATACATTGCATTAAAATAAAGATAATACATACTTGAAACTCATACTTCTTATTTTACTATATTTTACTATTTTTGATGGTCTTATGGTTATTTACATCTATTGTATCTATATGAAGAAAATACTATTTTAATGCAATGGTTTTTTTAAAAACATCAAATTGGTAAATTGCAACCACAGACTGTCTACACATGAAGTTTTATTAGAACTAGGGCCAGGATTAGGATGAGGAACAGTGGTCCAAGCGTAGGGTCAGATCCTGTCTTTAAAATGTTCACATTTTGTTCATTGTGGGGTTTTTTTTTTCTGTATTTTTATTTTTAAAAACATTGCACTAAAATACTATTTATCTTGATTAATGAATGTTTCCTTTTTGGCGAGGGGAAGGGGTGGCGGGAGGGGGCCTTGGCTTTGCCTTAAATTTGGGGACCCTCATCCTGACCCTGAGAAATATTTAATGTTGGTGCACTAGTAGACATCTCTTCCCAACTCCATATTCAGTGATTTCACATTCCTGGCTTGAAATCAACCAAAGTGAGAGTATTTGCACCACATAAATGGGCAAACCACACACCAGGGTTTCAGAAACTTCGTAACAGCACACACGAGAAGCAAGCAAGTCCTCTCTTGTCTGCAGGTGTGTATTTTCTACATTGTTCCTGCTAACATCCTCCCCATTCTCCCTCTAAAAAAATCAGTTCATCCTTCCAATCCCCAGCTGGGAATCATCCTCTGAGTTCTGCTCCTACCTCCCCAGCCAAATGGCCACAGCTGTCTACTCTGTGATTCCCAATACTTCATATTGGGGCAACCAGACAGCAAGATTCTTGATAACGTGGCTTTTGGTGTCAGACATGCCTGAGTTTACATCTTGCCCTGTCACTTGCTGCTGAGAGGTCTTGGCCAGGTGACAACCTGAATTCCACAAGAGCAGGGACTTGAGTGAGACACATCTCCAGATCAGTTCTAGCATCCAGCACAGAAAGCAGTACCCAAAGAGCCTTGGCTCTCTGCCTCTTCCCCTCGCCCAGCTACACAACCTTGGAAAAGTCATGATAAACTCACAAATGAGTAAGTGAATTTTCATTGACTCCTCACAGCACTCAGAGGGGCAAGTGAATGAATAAATGAAGGAATGAATAGATGAGCAAGTGGGTGAGAGGCTGGATGGGTGTGTGCACGGGTGAGTTTCCCTCAGTGTGTTGCCAGGATAGGCAGCCCTAATCCCACGCATGTGATCCCACTCCTGGAGGTGAGGCTCCCTCTTGGGCCCCTGCCCCCACCCCTCCCCATCCCCAACAATAAGCACCCAGCCAGGCCACCAAAGTTGCTGAGTATTTATTTGGCCCCAGGGGGAGTTCAGGAATTAGGTTGGGACAGGAGTGGGAGGTCCTGTGTAGAGTGAAGGAGACAGCAGGATGGGATCACTGATCGTCAAAGCAGAGGGTCGGACCATGGGTGGGTGGGTGGGTAGGTGGAGAACCAAACTGCTCCCCTCCCCACAGAAGTCCCTGGGGTTGCTGGGTATGTGCTGTGGGAGAGTTGGCAAGTTATCACGATTGGCATAATGGGGGTGAGAAGGCAGGAACAGGTCAGATGACTGGGGCGGGGGGTGGGGCAGCTAGCAGTCAGAGGAGGCTTAAAGGTAGGCCTGAGCGTGGCTTTGGCCAGGAGTCTGGGGTCAGGGGCTTGAAGGTGGGGTCAAGGCGCAGGCAGTGGCCTCACCCGGTCAGGGGGCCGCAATGAGTGCCACTGGGCAATGGGCCGTCGGGGGTTGGCCAGCATATCTGCCCAGTGCCGCAGGCCAGCCCCGCCAGCCGCTGCCCCTACAGCCACCCTCCCAATGGCCTCATTCTTGCCCAGCTTATCGTAGTCCAACACGGTCAGCTCCACCTGGACATTCTGGGTGGGCAGGGGAGGAAGAGGAATAAGGGGAGTTGGGGGTGGAGGCACCAGAAGGGGCTGGGGAATGCTCTGAAATATTTCTTTCTGCAGGATCAGATTCCACAGGCAAGAAACCCTCAGGACCCCGTTTGCAAAGGATGGTTAGGGGCCTTCTTAGGAAGCAGCCTCCTAAGGGGGACCAACCTCCAGGACTCTTAGGTGGCTGGAGGGGCCTGCCCCTAAAGGGCTGTAGGGAAGTCTCTTTTTTTTAAGTAGCCATGGCTCCTGGTGGGGGGTGGGGGGTGGGGGGGGCAGCATCCAGGTCCCACTTGGGGCCACCTGGTTCTCATAGAGTGAAACTGAAAACACAAGCTCAGAACCCAGGCCCTGGCTTCATGGGATAGCTAAGGAGTCTCTTTCCCCTAGCAATGGGGGTTTCTAGGGGCCTGGGGCTCAAGAGGAGGGAATATCTGGACCTGGATCTGATCTGAACTCACCTGGACTTGGTCACAGGGCACCTCGAAGCTGAAGGCCTCGTTGTAATAGGGGTTCAGGGTGTTCTTCTTGATGGTCGTTTTCTTCTTCCGCACCTTTTTGCCACCCTGCAGCAGGTGGACCTTGACATATGGATCTGGAGAGAGGAAGCACGAGTCTCAGCCCCTCCGCTGCTGAGTCCAAGGGTGTCAGATACAGGGGATGGCATGAGACTCTTCTTTGGAAGAGATACCCCATGCACCCCTCAGGTCTCTTCTGTCTGTGCCCGAATTGAATCTACATCCTCTCATTGTAGCCTGAACTTCCCTCTCCTCTCCCCTAGGGACCCTCCAGCGGAGAAACTGTCAACCTCAGCCAGAGGACTCCCCCTGCCCCCCCCACCTCTCCTTGCTTCCCACACACCTGAAAGCCCTCCAACGTCCATCTTCTTCAGGTTTTTAGCCTCCAGGACGATGACCGTGAGCTTCCCGGCAGTGGGAACATAGCGGAGGGAGAAGCAGATGTCTCCCAGCTTATCCTGATAAAAGACAGAGAGGAACCCATCTCTAGAGTACCCACTGCACATCGCTCCCCCTTGTCCTGGAGTGGAATGGTCCAGAGCTAAGACTCCAGTGGTACGATCCGAGGGGGGAGGCGGCAACCTATCAGGAGCGCCCTTGGGGGTACCCCCCTGCAGCAGGTAGAACATCTGGAAACGGTGGGGGGGCGTCGGGCCCAGTTGCGAGGGCGGGGCCAAGTGTGCTCACCTCCTCCCGCGGAGCCGCCTGCAACTCGCGCCAGGCCAGCACTGGCCGCCCCAAGTCCACGGAGCTCATGGGGACCCGCACTTCCCCAATGGCATCATTGCGGGAGAAGCGGTCGAAGTCGTACACTGCCATGACCAGTACCCTGCCCCCCAGCTCCACGTAGGGAACCTGGAGGGGGTGCGCCCAGAGAGCACAAGGTGGAGAGAAGGCAATCAGAGAGGAAGCGGGGCACCGCACATCAGGGCAAAGGAGACAAGTGGGGCAGCGAAGGGCACAGGGGACAGTTGGGGGGCAGTTCGTGGAACCCAAATGGAACAACCCAAGAACCAAGGGAACAGCCTAGGGGTCTGTAGTGCCCCAAAGGAGCCAGTGGAATAGTCCCCAGAGCTGGTAGCTGCCACTTGAGCTGTGGCTACCTCCAGAAAGAGCAGAATAGATTGGTCCCCAGTGTTCTAGGGACTGGGGGCAGGCTTCCAAGTGTGGGGCACTGCGGCCAGGTGCTTACCTTGAAGGCAAAGTTCTCCTCAAAGTGTGGGTTCAGCGTCTGCCGGTGTACCTTGGTCTCATGCCGCCTCCGCTTGTCTGGCAGCAGGTAAACCCGCACATAGGGGTCTGAAGAGCCACCCAAGTCCAAAGCCGCCAACCCCTTGGCTTGCAGGATGCCTACCAGCAGCTGTACAGTGATGAGGGGCCCCTAGACTTAACTTTTTTTCTGGACCCTCCTGGGATTCCCCCTCCACCCCCTGCCAAAACCTCCCCATGGTCCACACCCACCTGGCCACTCTGGAAATCGTAATCCAGTGAGTACTGCAGTCGTCCTAGCTCATGCTTCTCTGCCACCTGCTGCCCAGGCCCGGACAGTGCCGGCTCCAGCTCCTCCACTTCTGGCTGCACCTTAGGGAGGTGCAGGGCAAGGGCTGGTGAATCTTCCCTCCTGTTATCCTCCAGACCCAGAAGCCAAGGGAGACTCATACATCCCCTCAGCTACACCTTGAGCACTGGTAGGCTAAGGAGAGTCAGTGTTTGACTAGTGATGTCTGCCAGAGGCAGGGAATAGCCATAGCAACACATATACAGTATGTCAATGTTTGATTAGTGATGTCTGCTATGGTTGAGGAACACACGTTGTAACAGGTAACCATGCCTAAACTAGAAAAACAAGCACGATAGTGTCTCATGGCCTTCAGGATAGAGGTAGGAGATTTTATTGCATAGCTGATGGATATATTGGGGCGGTTGTGCAAATTGCTATGTTGCTTAATGATCTTTTCACAGCACAATATGGAGGAGAAATGGCATATTTACTGTGTATTTTCCATTCTAAATAAGAACAAGAAAACCAGAAGGCTTCTTAACCTAAGTCACCAATTTTCAAAATTCAATGTAAATCAGAATTCCCGTGAGTAGTGTGGTAAAAAGCCTTCACTTCGGAGATTCTCACTCAGTAGGTTTGGCGCAAGGTCCAGAATTTACATGTCAACAAGTACCGAAGGTGATTCTGATGTAGATGGTCTTTGACTGTCACTGGCTAAAGGGTAGGGATGGAGACTGGATACCAGAACCCTAAAGGGCCTCCCTTATGGGTAAGAATTATAATAGCTATTTGTTGAGAAGGAAGGAGGGGAAATACTAGTTATGAACCATGAACTTGAGGCTCAGAGAGGAACAGTGAATTTTCCAAGGTCACACAGCTGGTTTCTCTGGGTTGGAAACCCAGGGCTCCTCGGCTCCAGGTGAGCATCATTTCACTCTGCATTCGGAGACCTAATACTCAGGTCCTTTAACCTGTAACTTTTCACTTTCCACCCCAATGGCCTCTTCCAGCTCATGGTTCCTTTCTCTTCTCAGGGCTGCCATGAGCCCTCCTCCCTGGTCTCCTTGCCCCAGGTCAGTGCCCCACATGAGTTCCAGGGTGTTCATCCTAACACCCATCTGAACCTGTCTTCTCCTGCTCAAAACTCTCCACAGCTCCCAGCCACCCTCATTACATGGACACTGCTGGCTCTCTAGCCACTTCACTCTAGAGCACAGTGGATCTGTGTTCTACGCCCCAGCCAGTGTGGAAATGACTCTTTGTTTTCCAAATACATGTCAGAACCTGGATTCCAAGCCTCTGCACATATGCTTCCTTTGAGCTAGAATATCCTCTCTATTCTTGGTTAACTCTATGTGTCACCTCCTCCAGGAAGCCTCTGGGACCCTCTAGACCGTCAGGTAGTTTCTCTGCACCTCCATATGCCCTGTACTGCCACTAACATGCCATGGACAACCCTGAATTGTGAATGTCTGCGTGCATGTCTGACTTCTCCACCAAGCTGGAAGGTTCTTGTGAACAGTGAGTAGGTCTGGTCAATCTCCAGGTCCCCAGGATCCAATTTGGGGCTAGACACACAGGAAAGATGGGCAAATAAGGTGGGCATGGGGGGAAGGGAGCAGGGACTGAGGTTGCTGGACTATGGAGGAGAGCAGGGGTAAAGAAAGGGGCAGGGCTGAGGGGCTGGGCCAGGCCAGACCTTGTCTATATAACTCTGGCCCAACTCCTTCACTTCCTGTAGATGGACCTGGGCTTGGGCCTGGCTCTTCTTGCTCATCCGCCTCCGACAACGCTTCCGGTAGAGACAGAAACAGCAGCTGAAGATGAGGAGGCCTGAGACCAGGACGATTGTGGCCAGGGCCCAGGGGGGCACTGCAGAGGGAATGGACACAACAGACATTGAGGCCTTAGGAAGCAAGCTGGGTAGTTCAGTCTGGATGACATGTGGAAGTTGGAATCCTGGCTTTGTTTTCCCTCCAGCCATATCCATTCCGCTGTACTCCCATGCTTTTCTTCCAACTGATCTCACCTATAAAGTGATTTGACACCCTAATCCAGGCTGACACTATCTGGCTTTTCTTGCCTAGTACTTCCAACCCCTATTCTAATTTCTGCTCAAGTCCTGATGCTCTTAGAATCCTTAACCCCTCATCGGGCCTCAGTTTCTCTATCTTTAAAAGGGGAGAGGTGGACCTTACAGTTCACCAAGCCAGGATTCCAATCTGTTCCACACCCCTTGATCTAGTTCTCATTTTTGTGGCAAATCTGTTCATTTTCGATTTCATTTAGATTCCACCACGATACCACCCAGATTTTCCAGCCCGCCAGCCCAGTATGCCCGTCCGAATCCCGCCCCCAGGAATCCTGGCCGGGCTTTCCCTCGGCTGCTGCCTCGGGTCTGGCTCACCTGGGCCCTCGCTGATGCGACTTGAGTCTGGAGGCGAGTCGGACGCAGGAGGCCCGGGGGTTGGGGGCTCCGGGAACATGGCGGCGGGGTCCTACGGTCCTTTCTGCGGAGGCAGCCAAGCGCCCTAGCGCCCCACGCCCACCCCATGCCACCATTGAGTCTTCCCAACAGCAAAGAACCCACATCTGCACCCTGGGCGACCGGCCGCACGGTGGCATGCCGGGGATGTCGTTTCATCCTCCCACGACGGAGGGCGCACGCTGTGTGTGCGTTCCCGGACCTAGTCCCGTCCTGAAGGGATGTCCTCTCCTTCCGGGACCTCCGCAAGGATCTCCGCTCACTTTTGCCCTTTTCTTGCCCCTCTGCAAGTGGGCGAAGGAGAGCCTGGGAACCAGCACCCCGGGTTGCCCAGAGCAACGCCTGGCTCCGCTTTGGGTGGGGTGGGAGCCACGCTTGTTGCGCTGGCAATAGCCCGTTTCCACGACAACGGGCGGAGCTTACGCACGGAAGCCAAGTCCCCGCGGGGCTGGCTGGCTCTCTGCCCTGTCGTGCCTGGGATCCCAGACCCGGATCCCTGGATGAGCGAGGGTGAGGAGGGGCGACCTTCCCGTCGATCCAGGCGCCCACATCTGGGAGCTGACTCGGGCGTCCCTCCTCTTCCACTCTTTCCAGAAATGTGGGGGCGAGGGGCTGTCTGCTGCCTCTGCTGGGCTCCCATCCTTCTCGGCCTGCTGGTCTCTCCCGCGCATCTTGAGCTCTGTGTTCACACCTATTCTCACGACCGCCTCGGTCCCTACTCCTAGCTCTTGACTCCCTACTTCTGTCTGTACCCCCATTGGACCCTTGCCGCTCCCCCGCGTCTTGCTTGCCCTCTGCCTGTTATCTAGTCTCGGTCTCCCGGGGTCTCCCACTTTCTCCCCCTGCTCACTCCTCCCTCTCCTCTGGCTCTTTGTCCCCACATCTGTCTCAATAAATCCCAGTCTCAATGTTTCAGGGTCTAGTCCTCCCACAACCTCTGTTGGTTCCACACAGGGTCTCCCACACACGCACACACCCCTTCCCTCTAGGGATGGGAGGAAGGATGGTGTTTAGGGAGGGGATCCCAACAGCTCCTTACCAGCTGGACCGGACCCTCCCGGGAGACGCTGAGGCGCCGGCGCCAACACTGACGCGGAAGGGTGGCGCTGTCCTGGGTGCTGATCGCGAAGTGCGGTGGGGCGGGGGCGCAGCTGGGCGGAGCCGGGCCGGTGTGTGTGTGGTGGGGGGGGCCTGGTGAGGGAGTGTGTGTGTGTGTGTGTGTGTGTGTGTGTGCGCGCGCGCGCGCCTGCGTGTTCGGTCTCAGATAGTGGAGAGCCCCGACCCGCCCCTTGTCCCTCCTCCAGCCAGGAAACACAGGGCGCTGACTGATATTCATCCTGGTCTCCCAGGATTTTCTGCCTTCTAGTCTAGCCCTCTGGCATCTAGCCCCAACCACTTCGCACCCCCTGTACTGCCCAAAGAACCAGGAGCCAGGGTACTCGGTCCTAGGACCCAGGAGACCCTCTCCGGAGACCCTAGAATTCAGATATCCAGACAAGAGACTCAATGTGAGTCTCCAGCATATTAGCTGCAGATACCATCCCACTAAGTCTACCCGCCATTGCCAGGCCCAAGAGGCAAAGCCCCCACGTTCTTTGCTTTAGGGAACCGTATTCATACCGCCCAGACCCTGGACACCGAACTCTGTACCTCCAGCCTTCTCTAAGACTCAACCTTTCAAATCTACATTTTTCAGTGGCAAAATTGTAGGCCCATCTAGTTTCCTCCCTAGGACATTTGCCTCAGTACCTAAACGTCCCATCCCCAGGAACACTCCCACCCCCCAATATTATTTCCAGACCCAGAAATCCATTGGGGCAAGTGTCTCTGAGGAGGATAGTAATTCAATAAATTATGAAATAAAAGAAAAAGATATGTATAGACAGGGGGTGCTGGGAAACCTGAGATCCTAGAAAACTGATTCGGTTTCTGGAGTAAAAGACGGGTGGGATCCTGGCTGCCCTGGCTCCTTGGGTAGCCAGAATCCTTGACCGACCTTCCTTCCTTCCTTCCTTCCTTCCTTCCTTCCTTCCTTCCTTCCTCAGAACCCAGCTTGTTTCTGGGAGACCCTAGCATCCTCCTCCCATCATCTTCTGGTGGGATCCCAGATCCTACCTAACCTCCCTCCCACAGGGAAGCTGTGCAGGCTGCCAGCCCCTCCTGCAAGACCCAGGACTCTGGGACTCCAGCCCTCTGCTCTTCCAGGGGTCGAGGAATTTGGGCTGAAGTCTGGATGCAGAGTTTGAGTCTGGCTGAGCTGGGGTCTCAGCACCCCAAGCTCAGCTTCCCCTGGTGGGCCTGGATGGCAGCCTCATTCACAAAGAGCAGATTCTCATATGTGGCCCCCTTCTCGGCTGGCGCTAGGGACGATGCTGGAGAAACCGCAGGATGCACTGGTGTAGGAACACGTACTGAGCCTGGGGAGGGGACAAAGGGAGAGGTGAGCTTTGGCCCACTTTCCCCTGGAGCCCCACACCCACCTACCCTGTCCCCTCAGGAGCCCCGTCACCTCAGTCTGCACCATCATCGGCCGGCTTTCCCGCATCTTCCTCATGTAGCTGAAGGGCCCCATGAGACCCTCATTCTCCAGCTGCCATAGTAGGACATCCAGGGCAATGAAGGTGCCCGTGCGGCCCACGCCAGAACTAGGCAGGGACAAGATGACGTCAGGCCACTGGAGGGGGATCTTAAGACAGACTGGAAAGATCTGTTTTCGGAGTGCCCAGGGATTGGCGTATTATTCAGTGAGACACGGTTCTGGGGGCCACAGTGTAAGTGGGGGCACTTAATAAAGGGGAACACCGTTACATGTGACTCTCTGGAGTCCTTTATACCTGCCAGGCCCTGCTCCAAATGCTGCACGTGCCTGCCCCACTCCTCCCATGCCCGAGAAATAGGGACGGTCAGTAGACCCATGATACAGATAGGGAAGTGGATGCTGTGCCAGGTGAAGTTGCTTGTCCCAGGTGACTCAGCTAGTAGGTGATAGACCTGGGGTTCACACACGGGAAGATGAACTTCCAAGATGATAACTTTTTAAAAATTTTTAAACAAAAAATTAGTCATTTTAAAGTGAACACTCAGTGGCATTTAGTACATTCAGTGTTGTGCAACTGTCTTCTCCATTTAGTTTGTGAACACTTTCATCTCCCTGAAAGGAGAGACCCTTCACTCATGAAGCAGCCACTCCCCATTCTGCTCTCCCTCTAGCCCCTGGCAACCCCCACTGTTTCCCGGTGGATTTGCCTGTTCTAGACATTTCATGTAAATGGAATTATACACTATGTGACTTTCTGTGGCCAGTTTCTTTTACTCAGCCCCTGTTTCTGAGGTTTACCCACATCATCACATGAATCAGTGCTTCACTTCTCTTTATGGCTCAACCTATGAGTCTAAGCTACAGTAGGTGACTTCCTTTTATACTGGTGGGGGAAACAGTCTGCTGCTGGGGATGCCACCACAGGGACCGCTCTGGGACAGTGCAGGTGTTAGGACGTGGTTTGGCAGAGAGGTTGGGAGCCCCCACTCAGAGGCTGGGCGTCACTCTGGAGCACGCCCTTTCTTCATCTCCCCTGTATTTGCATTTAGTGAAACCTCATCTTCTGTGGCATAAACCGGAAAGCAAAGCGACTGAGGGATGAAACCCTGCACAGGGGCCTAAGGAGTGTTTCGATGCTTCTCAGAACCTCTTGCTGTTTCTCCCTCTTCCTCCTCTGCCTTTCCGACTTTCTTTCCCATCTTTTCATCCATGTCCTCATAACTTTGCTCCCAAGCTGCATCACTGCCTCTTTGCCTTCTGCCTCCATTGCTACCTCATCTAGAAGTTCCCAAGGACCCAAGTAACCTGCTTTCTGGGTCCCTGAGTCCTGAGGGGGCATTGCTTTCACAAGGGGAGGCCTCAGGGTATCCTCACCTGCAGTGCACACTTGGGGGGCCTCCCCTTGGGGTCCGGTCCAGCCACTGCCTGAGCACCTTCCAGAAGGCCAGCAAGGGGTCGGGGGAGTGGGGCATGCCATAGTCTGGCCAGGCCACAGAGTGGAACTGACGCACATGGAGAATCCTCTGCTCATGTGTCTAGATCGAGGGGGTTGGGGAGAGAGAGCTCAAAACCAGGTTGGGGGGAGGGGGATGGTGTTTGATGGGTGGGGACATTCCTGGGGCACATTGGAGTCCCTGGGGGAATGACAGAAGGTTGGACGCACATGCCAGAGCTTCGGGTCTCGTACGGTCCAGTCCTCCATCACCTGCTCACCCTCCAGGGTCACCTGCAGGTGCCTGTGGGTGCAGGGCTGGGCGTCTAGAGGCCAATAATACTCACACTTCACCTGGCGGGGACAAGAGGACATCAGAGAACAGGAAGCCCTGAGAACCTACCCAGGGCACCTCTGCGTGGTGTCTCATATTCAGAGCCAGGGCACCCCCTGCCCTGGTGACCAGGCAGGAGCCACAGGTGGCCAGGTGTACACGTGCGCCAGCCAGGAAGACCCTCTATCCCAAGGTCAATAGATCAGCTTCACCCAACACGTGGACTGCTGCATGGCCCAAGGGGGATGCAGGAGCCTGGGGTCCTATGAGAGGGAGCCGGCAAGGTCTGGGCCAGGGTCTGGATGAGGGTCAGCCCCAGACTTCTCACCCGACCCAATTCCACACAGTTGGTCAGCATGACAAGGCTATGGCTCTGCTGCTCCCACACCAGGTGCCAGAAGTCACCCACCATCTGGGGCAGGGGACCCTGGGCTGCAATGAACTCCTGGGGGCTCCAGAGACCCTGGCCAAAGAAACAGAAAGCAATGACCCCTGTGGCCATCCTTGGGCCCCTTGAGTACCCTCCCGGCTCCCGGCCACAACCTACAGGCACAAAGCTGGCGTTGATGTAGTTGGACCCTGGCTCCCCATGAAGGGACTTCAGAGGCACATGGGACCAGTCATCTGGGGGAAGAGGCCAGCACCAGGGGTGCAGAGAATGGCAAGAGGCTCAGAAAGGCTCAGACCAGACTGGGCCCCAAGAGCCGAAGTCATGCTGGGCCGCAGACACACTGGGAGCTCTGATGGGGGTGGGGGACCTCCGCTGGGAAGAGTGAGTTGGGGACACTCATGTCCCCGGGACAAGGGACAAGGGACAAGCTAGGATAGGGCATGGACAAAGTCACACTGGGAACAAGTCAGCAAAACTTTAGACTCACAGGGCAGCACATTTCTGTACCGGTTCTTGGCACTGTTTTCTGAAGCTGAGGCCACCATCTGAGACTGGCTGTGGGCCCCCAGGGCCAAATGCTGGAAGCAGAGGCAGAGGAGAGGTAGGCAGAGCTTAGAACCCCTCCACCCTCGCTGGAGGGCACCCCTATTGCTCCCTTTGCCTTCTTCAGTGCCGCCCATTTACCCTCACTCTGGAGTTCTGTAGCACCCATGGAAATGAAAATATGTGTGCACCACCATCCCTGTGGAGCATTCGGGAGGATTTTGGGGATGGTGTGGACTGGAGGGGTAGGCTAGAGAGAGGGATGTCAGGGGAAAACCAAGGTGCTTCTCTAGGACTGACCTAAGGACCTGTTATAGTGTAAGATTTCAATGAGTCGAAACAGAATTGTGTCTGAGAACTTTTGCAGACACATGTTGCTACTTCTGTTCAATTCCAAAGGCTGTGGAGAGGTCTGGTGGGTCCATGGAGCTTAGCTGAGCCACTCTGTCCTCACTCCACCTGGTACTCCTCCGCAAAGCCACAGTTGCTGTCCTTCTCATTCCTCCTGACATGGTCAGCAAAGTCATCTGCTGGGATGTCCCCAGAGAAGCTGAGGGTAAGGGGATAAAAATTTTAACTCCTTTAATCCTGTGCTCTTGGGATAAAAGAAAAGGTGTTTTTGTTGTTGTGTACATCCTCAGAACGTATTTATTTTATAACTAGAAGTTTCTACCTTTCTACCTTCACCTGCTTCACCCACCCCTTCATCTCCCAGCCTTTGGCAATCATCAATCTACTCTCTATATCTATGAGTTTGTATTTTTCTAAATTATTTTTAGATTCCACATATAAGTGAGATTATATAGTATTTGTTTTTCTGTCTGACTTATCTCGCTTAGCATTATGACCTCAAGATCCATTCATGTTGTTGCAAGTACCTGGATTCCCTTCTTTTTATGGCTGAGTAATATTCCATCATACATATACATATAACCACATTTCCTTTACCCAGTCGTCCATTAATGGACACCTAGGTTGTTTCTATGTCTTGGCTACTATGAATAATGCTGCAATGAACATGTGGGTGCATATGTCTTTTCAAGATAATGATTTTGTTTGCTTTGGATAAATACCCGCAAATGGAATTGCTAGATCAAAAAAAAAAAAAAAGATGTTTTTCATTCATTAATTCTACTTCTGGGTATATAGTCAAAAGAACTGAAAGCAGTGTCTTGAAGAGATGTTTGCACAGTGATGTTTGTAACAGCATTATGTACAATGGCCAAAAAGTGGAAGCACCCAAGTGTCCATCAATGGATATAAGTAAAATGTGGTCTATCCACACACTGGGGCATTACTCAGCCTTAAAAAGGAAGGACAGCCTTTTTGTCTGGCCGCA
Source organism: Pteropus vampyrus (assembly GCF_000151845.1). Classification (NCBI taxonomy): domain Eukaryota; kingdom Metazoa; phylum Chordata; class Mammalia; order Chiroptera; family Pteropodidae; genus Pteropus; species Pteropus vampyrus. Next base: position 1,476,419 of record NW_011889138.1, on the reverse strand, counting down.
GTCATCACATAAGCAATGATGGGCACTTACAAGTACATCCAGGAGCTATGGAGGAAGAAGTAGTCTGATGTAATGCGTTTTCTTCTCAGGATGTGCTACTAGCAGTACCATTAGCAATCTGAGCTCCATAGGGCCCCACCCCACCTAGCCCAATAAAGTGTGCAAGCTGGGATACAAGGCCAAGCAAGGTTATGTCACATATCAGATTTGTGTGTGCCGTGGTGGCCGCAAACGCCCAGTTCCTAAGGGTGTGACCTATGGGAAGCCTGTCCATCACGGTAAAGTTTGCTCAAAGCCTTCAGTCTGTTACCAAGGAGCGAGCTGGATGCCACTGTGGGGCTCTGAGAGTCCTGAATTCTTACTGGGTTGGTGAAGATTCCACATACATATTCTTTAAGGTTATCCTCATTGATCCATTCCATACAGCTATCATACGGAATCCTGATACCCAGTGGATCACCAAACCAGTCCACAAGCACAGGGAGATGCGAGGGCTGACGTCTGCAGACCGCAGGAGCTGTGGCCTCGGAAAGGGCTACAAGTTCTACCATACTATTATTGGTGGTTCTCACCATGCAGCTTGGAGAAGGCCCAATACTCTCCAGCTACACCGTTACCGCTAATATAATGTTCGTAAAATTCTTACCTAATAAACAATTTAGGACAGTCAAAAATAAAGGGGTGGAGAAGGAGATTCTGACCCCTGCCACAGCATGGATGAACACTGAGGACATTGTGCTCAGTGAAATAAGCCAGTCACAAGAGAACAATATGGCTCCACTTATATGATGTACCCAGAACTGTCAAATCCATGGAAATGGAGAGGAGAATGTGGGTGTCAGGGGTTGAAGGGCAGGCCAGGGAGTTGTTGTTTGATGGGACAGAGTTTCAGTTTTGCAGAATAAGCATTCTGAGATGCTGGTGGTGATGGCTGCACAACAATATGCTTGTACTTATTAACACTACTGAACTGTGCACTGAAAATGGTCAAGACAGTGTTATGTTATGTGTACCTCACCGCAATAAGGTATTTTTTTAGTTCAAAAAAGGAGAAGGTGTTTCTTCTCCATTTGGGGCCAGTTCTCTTCTCCTTGGCTCCAGCCCCTTCCCACCTTCACCAGCCATCAGTTCTTCCATGTCTTCCACATCTGTACCCACTCCTCTTTCCCTTACTTAGAAACATGCTAATCTCTTTTCTATATTAAAGAAAGAAAGAAAGAAAGAAAGAAAGAAAGAAGAAAGAAAGAAAGAAAGAAAGAAAGAAAGAAAGAAAGAAAGAAAGAAAGAAAGAAAGAAAGAAAGAAAGAAAGAAAGAAAGAAAGAAAGAAAGAAAAGAAAAGAAAAGAAAAGAAAAAGCCTTAGATTTCATGTTGCTCCAGCTCTAGCTCTCTCTCACCCTGTGCAATACAGCCTTATTACTGCTGTCTGGACATAGCTTTGGAACCCTTGGTTAGGGGCCAGTCCATTCCCTTTCTTGAGCAGCTGATTAAAGACACACCTCACTGCCTCTTTTATGGGGCATAGTCTGGGCCACAAAGGCAGGTACCAGACAACCAGGGATAGCCCCCATGCCCCAGAGCCCATGAAATGATCCAAATGAAGCCTGCTTGCCTTGCAATTCTCGTCCCTTCCTGAAGAAACCACAATGCAGGTTCTTGCACTTGTCTCCCCTACCTCCCAACACACCCGGGTACTTCCCCACACGGCCCTTCTCTTGGGCTCTGTGAGTACAATTAACTGTCTTTTCAGTGGCGCAGTCCCCCCAGTGGCACTGGCATTACACCCAAAGGGTAAGTGGGCCTATGTAAACACTGCTTCACACTCACTTCTCAGGTGGACCAGTTTTCTCTTCTTCCTTCCCACACTTCACCATGGCCTGGTGTCCACGCCCCTCCTCCAAGGGAACAATGTCCTATTCCAAAGTCCTCTCGTCTCATTTTCCCCCTTATCTCCAGTTCCAAGGGCCACCTCTCAATCTATCCTCAGTGACCGCTCGGCAGCACTTAGCTCTACTGATGCTCCTTCATTTTCCCCGGGTCTACCCTCTCCCACCTGGCACCACCACCTCCCTGGCCGCTGCTCCTCCATCTCCTCCGTGGGCCCCTCCTTCTGGCCATCCTAAAAGGTGGGCGTTCCCAGGAGTCTGTCCTCTTTCCTCACCGGACACACACTCCATGTGGGGGTTTGTCCACTCCTGCCACTTCACTTTCAATCTCCACATCTGTGATTCTGGAACTTCTGTCCCTAGTCCCTGCTTCTTGCTCTCCTAAGCTTCAGATCCACTTCCCCACCTGACCCCTGGAAGCTCCACCTAGATGTCCTCAAGGGCTATGACTGGGACGTCCAGCCATACACGCTGAGATTGGGGGCGACAGAATGCTCAACATAAAGAGAAGGCTAGACTGGGAATCCAATGACTGTGGTGATTTGTTACAGATGCTGTGTAAGGCAGGTAGCATGCAGTAAGGTGGGGAGAGGTCAATTTCACTAGGGTGGGACGCTGGCCAGGACAGGTTCTATGGCAGAGAAGAGACTGGACATCACCTTCCCCCACACTTGTACTCATTCTACCTCATGCATCTGCATCTGATGGCCACCACCTTTGTTTATACCTCATTCCTTTGCACCCAGGCCATTACAGCTGGTCTCCCAACTCCCCTTCTCTCCTTGTCCCATCTCTCCTCTACCCATCCCTGGGGATCATTCCAACAAGATCTGATGACTATGACCCAGCTTGAGGAGGATTCAGAGTGATGAAGACATTTGCACAGTGTCTCCTGAACTACTGGGCTGTTTATCCCACCACCACCCCCAACACCTCCACTTGCATGTCCAACAAGCATCTCAGACATGATGTGTCTACAACTGAGCCCCAACCCGCCCAAACCCTATAGTCCCTATAGTCACTCAATCTCAAGCAATGACGATGCCAGTCTTCCTGGTGCTCAGGTGACATTCCTTGGGGCCCCCCTTGAGCCCTCTCTGACTCTCACACCACACACCCATTCTTTAACCAGATCTTCTGTTCAAACACTCATACTGCATGTAGATTCTGACTACCTCTGACCATTTCCTGGTCCAAGACATAATCACCTCTTGCTTGAATTATAAGACAGCTCTTCCTCTATCTCCCTATTCTCGCCTTTGCTTCCTAAATAGGTGAGATTGTGTCACTGACATATTCAAAACACTCCAAAAACTCCCATCTCAGGATAAAAACAAAGTCCTTGCTTTCATTTATGAGGTCCTACCTGATCTAGTCCCACCTGTCAGACCTCATTTCCTACTACCTTCCTCTTCACCCACTCTGCTCAGTCTCCGAGATGTGCAATGTTCTACACACCCACGAAGCACGCCCTTGCCCCAGAGCCTTTGCACTTGCTGGTCTCTCTACCTGGAATACCTTTCCTCTAGACGTGCACACAGCTCCTCCCTCGCTTGGTTCAGGTCTGTGCTCAAGCGACTTCCTCTTAGTTGTCTTCTCAGTGAGGCTTTTCCCAGACACCCTATTTGCCATTTCCTCTAATTTTAACACTCTATCTAAAATGTCCCTCTATCCTTCCTAGCCCTACTTCTTGCTTTATTTGTCTCCAAGTAAGTATCACATTCTTTGGTATCTTGCTTATCACTGTTTTCCTGGGGTGGAATGGAAGCCCCACAAGGACAGGAATCTTTAAGTCACTGTTTCTTCAGCATCTAGGACAGTGCCTGACACATAATAGGTATTCGGTTACTATTTCGTTGGCTGAATGCAAGTCCCAGAGTTGAAACTGGAACTGATACCAAAGTCACTGGCCCAGGCTGCTTGGGGGCGGGGAGCAATGAGAAGGTCATGACCCCTGTTGCAGAGGGCATGAGGACCTTCTGAAACCAGTGTGGGTAGATTCACTGGCTGTGCTCTCTGACCCATCCAGCGACCAGCACACGCCCCTTGTTCTGAACTGATGGTGACTTTTTTGGATGCTCCCCAAACCCTCTGCTCACCTGAAGACCATGTCCCCGGGTGCTGACTTCTTCTGGCTCTCCTTATATCTGGAGAAAGGATGCTGGCATGAAAGGCTCAGGGAGTGAGTCTGGAACCAGGGATCCTGATCCTGTCCCCGGCCACCACCTCCACGCAGTCGGTCAGTTCTGTGCTGTCTCACTTCTTCCTCAGGAAAAAAGTCAGCAGGCCCATGAAGATGAGGAACAGAAGAACACCAACAATGGCCCTGGCGATGACCCTTGGGGGAAGGAGGCATGGGGGCCGTTAGAGTTGTGTCCTATCTGCTTATGTCCCGCCTCTCGTCTCTGTTCTGACCCAGGAGGTGATCAGAGAGCTTACGGGGTAAATTTGGGGGCAGAGAAGGGAAAGGAGAACCTTCTGGGTGAAGCTCCACCCCCACCCAGCCTTTCCTTTCAGTCTCTCAGTTCCCCAGGAGCCTGGTCTAAGTGCTTCACTTTCTCAGGTCGCCTGGCTACTACAATGACACTGTCCTCCTTGGCCTAGACTAATAGTTCTCAGGGCAATTTTGCCCCGTCAACTACACTGGGTAAAGTCTGGAGACATTTTGGTTTGCTGCAATTAGGGTGGTAGTGCCATTCGCATGGAGTGACAGAGCCATGAGTGACAGGGATGTGGCTCAACATCCTATCTTGCACCAGACAGCCCCCACAGCACAGTGACCCACATGTCAACAGTGCCAAGGCTGAGAACCCACTCCCTGGCATTGGTGGCACTGGTGGCTCTCCCTGGAACTGAGGCTCATCTCAGACATCTACTGTGAGGGAGCCCACCAAGGCCAGCAGTGCCTAAGGCCTTGTTCCCAGGCTCTCATGGGCACAGAGCTCCTGGGTCTGTCCTCAGACATCTGGTCTTAGGCTAGACTCACACCCACGGCCCATCTCCATCAGCCACAGTGGCCCCAGCTAGAGCTTCTCAACTGTCCTGTACCAGGACTTGTCAACAGTCTTTAGTGGTGTCTTACACAGCCTGGGGGGAGGCCTGTTCCCCTTATGAGCCTGGTCTGTGGAATTGGACAAGAGGGTCTATCCTTCCAAGGACCCTTCTTGCTGAGCTAGAGACACTGCTGGGCAGTGAGATCCAGCGAAAGCCATTTATCATTGCACCAACCTCCAGTGTCCCTCTAGATCGCAAGCCCAATCTTATAAGAGGCCCTGCTTCCTAGAGAGTGACCAACGGGGCCCACGGAAGTCTATGACCACAGCCAGTGTACGTGGTCAGAGACTTCCTGAATATGAGATTCAAATTTCTTCAAATACTCTCATTGATGAGCTAAAAATTGAGCAACCATGGTGGAAAAAAAATTGGCAGTTCTTCAAATGATAACTCTAAACAGAGTTGCCATATGATCCAGCAATTCCACTCTTGGGTACATACCCAAAAGAAATGAAGACACATGTCCACACAAAAACATCAACATGAATGTTCGTAGCAGCAGTACTTGTAACAGTCAGAAAGTGGAAACCACCCAAGTGACCACCCACAGGAGAACAGATAAAAAAGGAGTCTACCCATGCAATGGAATGTTACTTGGTGATGAAGCACTGACACACACTGTAATATGGGTCAACCTTAAAAACAGTGTGCTAAGTGAAAGAAGCCAGTTACAGAGGGCCACATATTATATGATCATGTTTTTAGGAAATGTCCATAATAGGTAAATCTATAGAGATAGAAAATAAATTACAGATTCCCTAGGCCTGGTTGCAGGGGAATTGGAGAAAATAGGGGGGCAATGGCTTAAGGAGGCAGTTTTCCTTTATGGGGTAATTAAAGTATTGTAAAATTGATAGTGATGATAGTAATGATTGGGCACAATACCATGGGTACACTAAAAGTACATATTAAATGGGTGAGTTGTATGTGAAATGAGTTCTATCTCAATAAAGTTGTTTTAAAGAAAGCAGGAAACAAAACATATACACAAACGAACAGAAAAATGCCATGGGTAGGTGAGTCGCCCTCACAGCAGGGCCCGATGGCATCTAGAGAGACTCTCTCTGTCCCCTGGGGCTCTGCTCACCTGCGCTCTCAGTGTGGCAGGTGACAGAGGCAGATGGAGCCCTCATTGTGTCCCAGACAGTGGTGACAGTGGTGGAATAGGACTGAGCTGGCTGGAGGCCAGACACAGACACGCCCGTCCCGCAAGAAGGTCCATCCCAGGAGCCCCGCTGCCTGCCCACCTGCAGCTCGAAGGCTTCGTAGCCCCACTTAGGGCAGGACCAGGTCAGGATGACCCCGTAGCCCCCAGGGGTGCTGATGCAGGAGATGATGGTGACCGAGTCCAGGTCTGGGTGGAGGGGACAAGAGGAGTCAGCAGGTGCCACCTAAGGTGGCTTTCCATCCCCCACCCCAGTCCACCACCAATGATGTGGACCCTCTGACAAAAAGCCCACCCCTTCCTTCCCAAAATCAAAACAACTTTTTCCCTCATTTTGTCTTCCCCAAATGGACACACAACAGGTCCTCTCAAACCACAACTCCTACAAGAACCCAACTATCAATGCAACTTCTGAAGTCATGGCCTCCTGGCCTAATGGGATTTGTAGTCCACTCACTCACCACCCCCAGGTCTAACTTAAGTGCCCCGCCAGGTAAAAGGGGCCATCTCACCTGTGGATGCCTGGAGGCTCTGCATGGAACTGGCCACATCCTTCCTCTCTGCCCACACACTGAAGTTGTACAGAGTCCCAGGTCCCAGGACCTCTGCCACATAAAAAGTCTCACTGGTCGTGCCTGTCTGGGAGGTCTGATATCTTTGGGATGCCTGCTTCTTCTGGGGTTGTCCCCCACTGGCCCACTGGACCCAGTACACGTACAAGTGAGAGTAGGGGTCTGCAGGGGCCTCCCACCGCAGGGTGATTGAGTTGTTGGTCTGAGTTTCCTTCTGCAGATTTGTGACCTCACTGGGAGCTGACAATTGAGATGAACACTCAAGGGGCTGAGTCCTCAAAGACCCTCATACCCAAGTCTACTCAGCTCCCCTGCACGGCAAAGTCTAGGAGCCCAGTCATTGAATGAACCTATTTCCTAGGGAGTGTAGACCCCAGAAAAGAGGTGTAGACCAGCACTGCCTGGCCCTCTCTGTCCTGAGTCTGTAGCCTTGTGTCCCACCCACCGCATTCCTCCATGGGCAGCCCGAGGCAGCATCCTTTCTCCTTTCTATTCACGCCACATTCCTAGATGGAGCTGCTGACTTCAGTCTCCTCAGCCCAAGTGGCCAAAGACTAAAGAGTTCCAGATGCTGTCCATCAATAGTGAACCTAGTCCCTGGGGGTAATTCTGGCCGCCCCAGCTTGGTGCCCTCCTGTGTAGGCTTAGAGGTTGGGCTCTGTTGGTTCAGCTTATTCACCAGCACAAGCTGTGGACAACTGTTTAACTGATGACTTTGTCGGTTCCTCAGAGGTGGTGCTGGACAGTCAGGGGCTCTCTTTGTCCCCAGAGAAAGACCCCAAAACTGGTTGCTGAGGCAAGACACCTCCTAGGAAGCAGAGCTACAAACTCAAGGTTGGATGAGACTGGAGAAGGTCACCAAGCACAGTTCATCTCCCAGGAAGCTCCCAACGTCTCCCTATCGTGCTCCAACCCCATCCCAATCACGCTGCATCTCACCAGTGGCCCCAGTGAGGGTCCCGTTGTCACTGCTAGCCCTGTTCCTCTCTGCCTGGATGGTGAAGGTGTACTGGCTTCCCACCTCCAGTTCCCTTAGCATGATGCCAGTATCCAGAGTGTTGAGGGTACCAGTGGTAGTACTGCCCTGGTCAACCCATGAGATCCAGTAGGTGTAGGGGAGGGCGACTTGGGCCCAGGGGAGCTGTCCAGCTCAAGGTGATAGAGCTGTTGGTCTGGTGCTGTATTCTGAGACTTGTCACTGCCTTGGGGACTGGAGGGAGGAATGGACAGTCAGGGTTTCTACGTCCCTCATCCACAAGCATCCAGAACACAGCCATGTGCCCAGTCCCTGTGTAGCCCGGCTTGATGACAAACACTTCCTAGTGATGGGACCTAAACACATCTGGGCCCTTGCATCCCTGCTCAGTAGCAGATTTCTGGACAGGCCAGTCCCAGCATGGTCACAGCTCTCCTGTAGACTTTAGGTGGCTAGGTCTGGCTCGGTGAGCCCCAAGAGACAAGGGCTGAGGCCCAGAGTCTGGAGGAGGCACCATCTCTGCCAGTTCTGAGCCTCTCACCAAGACAGCATGAACACTGGTGCCTCTTACCTGTGGAGATGCTGAGGTTCTGCCTGGAGCCAAATACTCTATTCTCTTCTGCCCACACAGAGCATTTGTACAAGGTCCCGTGTTCAAGGCCCTCCACGGTGACACTGGTATTTGTTGTGTTTTGGGTCTCAGTTTTGTTACCATCTCCTGTCCACTGGACCCAGTAGGTGCAATTCTGGAGGTCAGGGCCCTTGGGGGCCTCCCAGTGCAGGGTGATAGAGCTGCTGGTCTCAGCCTCCACACTCAGGTTCCTGATGGGGTTGGGGGCTGAGAATGGGAAAGGAGGGTCTGGTGTCAGCAGAAGAGCAAGTCAGAGGGACCCTCGGTGGGCATCTCTAACCCTTAATTTCCAGTCCTGCCTCAACTACTATTCCCAGGAGGCATAGGTGAGGGTCTAGCCCAATGTTTGTCATGCACACATAACATGGATCCCGCCAAGATGCAGGTCTTGACACAGCACATTTGCCCGAGGCCGAGAGCCAGCATTCCAGTCAGCCCTTGGGGGACTGGGCTGCTCATCTGCAGCCACACTTGGAGCAGCTGGACCTAGACTGGGCTTCCCCACAGGACCCCAGCAGCGATGATATACCTTTGCCCCTACTACTAGCAGCCTGGCTGCTAAGAAGAGATACCTGCTAGTGTTATATTCTAGAAAGCTCCCCCAGCCCCTCACTCAGGGGCAGGAGGGACCATGGACAGTCCCTGGGATATGGCCAGTCTCTCCTGCAGACTCACTCAAGATCTGGCCCAACGAGGCCTAGGACATGTTGGCTGCCATTTGCTGACACCTCCTCCTATAGGATCCCAACCGTCTCCTACTCCCCACCATGCCAAACAAGAGGAACAAATCAGCCAGTGGACGTGGGCACTTCCGACCTATGAAACTCTCGAGGGTCTCCCTGGAGCCAGGTATTCCATCCTTCTTCACCCACACAGAAAACTCATACGAGGACACTGATTTAAGTCCTTCCACTGCGTAACTGGTAATCGTCGTGTTTTGGGTCTCAGTTTTGTCACCGTCTCCTGTCCACTGGACCCAGTAGGTATAGTTGTGAGGATTCGGGCCATCAGGAACCTCCCAGTGTAGGGTGATGGAGCTGTTGGTCAACACTTCCGCCCTCAGTTTTCTAATAGGGTTGGGAGCTATCAGGACGGGGGGAATCAGCTATGGTTTCTGGTTCCCATGTTTTCAAGCCCTCCCTTACCACCGGACCCCGCAGGTGTGGGGCAGCAGCTAGACCCGCCATTCCACGTGACTACAGAGCCCTGGAAATGTGACTTGTTCCCAGATGTGCTGTGTGAAATACACACTGAGTTCCAAGGAACTGGTGTGAAATTAAGCATGTAGAACATCTCATCTGTCCTCTCTCATATGGACTGCATGGCAAAATAATACTTTGGATCTATCGGGCTAAATAAAATATCTCTTTATAATGACTTTCACCCTTTTCCTTCTGCTGATTTTAACATGGCTGATAGAGAACTTGAATTTACACATGCAGCTTCCACTTTATTTCTGCTGGTCTATGAAACCTGCCACACCCTCGTGTGGGCTCTCAGGCACTGCCAGCCACCTCCCTTTAAAAAGGCAAACAAACAACAAAAGCATTAAACAATGGCTGCCTCTCACCTGTGGCAGCATTGAGGGGCACTTCAGAGCTGTTGACTCCACTTTCCTCGACCCACACGGAAAAGTCATACGAAGACCCAGAGTCAAGTCCATCTGCCATAAAACAAGTGTCTGTCATGTTTTGGGTCCCACTTTTATCATCCTGCCCATTCCATCGGACCCAGCGGGTGTAGTTCTGCACATTCAGGCCCTCAAGGACATCCCAGCACAGGGTGACTGAGCTAGTGGTCTGAGCCTCCACACTCAGGTTCTTGACAGGGTTGGGGGCTGAGAATGGGGAAGGAGGGTCTGGTGTTAGCAGACGAGCAGGTCACTATTGTCCCACTCCCCCAAGCTCCTGCCCTGAGTACAGAGTCCAGAAATACCACTCCCATCAGTGCCTACCCTGGATCACCGTGCCCTCCATAGAGACCCTCCCAGAAGCTCATGGACATTGAGGGTAGTGAAATTCAGCACGGGGCACTCACAAGCTGCCCTGGCCACTGCACAGGCCCTGGAGAGAGCCCAGAGGGGAAGAATCAGAGTCAGAGCCTCACCTCTTGGGGACCCAAGTGAGACTGCGGGGCTGGGGGCGCATCCTCTGCCCTCATCGTTGCCTGAAGGACAGGAAGGACGTGGCACATTTTCTCTGCCCCCAGGCTGGGCTCTGATAAAGTATCTAACAGTCCTTTCTGAGTGTGTGTGTTTGGGGCAGGGAGGGCTCCAGGGACACAGAAGCTGAAGTTGGTGCCACTGATAAGGCTGGGAGATAAACTCAATGGTTTCACTTCCTGAAAAGTATGGCGTTGGAAGACAACAGGCAGAAAGCAATCAACAAATTGGGGTTGCGGGGAGACTGAGGCTGGGACCACAGCCTCCTCCTCTGATGGATGGAGCCAGGACCTGAACACTTGCTCTGTGGGAGAAGGATTCTAGGTGTGAAGGAGGAGGCTGGGGGCCCGGAGTCCCAGGTCTGAGGGAGGAGGGGCTACAGGCCTGGACTCCTGGGTCTGAGGGAGGAGGCAGGAGGCCCAGATCCCTGGGTCTCTGTAAACCAGAGTTTAGTGTCACCCCAGACACTATAATATCTAAGAGCCCAGGTGTAAGACTCCCCGACAAACTCCCCAACCTAGATGCTTGCTTCCTTGTCCTGTCATCAGCCTTTACTCCCTCAATACCTGAGTTCGGAGACCCCACTTCCCCCAGCTCAGACCCGGGAGTGGCCTCTGCCCCTCACCCCACCCACCCCTGTCCCTCCTTGAGACCTAACAGAGCACTCACCAGCAGCACCAGGCTCCTCCAGGTCCTGAGGTCCCCACCAGACCCTGTCATGTCTGCAGACACCGTGACTGACCAAGGTGTCCCAGCCCCAACCTTCCACCTACTGGACTTTCAATGCAAAGATTTTTCCTTTCCCTGCCCGAAGGCGAGGCCCCAGGTCAGGTCAGGTCGAGAAGGGAGGAGGAGCAAGTAAAGGCTGCAGCGTGAGCTCTCAGCCCCGCCCCATCCTGTCCCTCTGCCTCTGTCCTGGCCTAAGTGCCCTCCTGTTCCCCCTGGCCATGGGGTCTCCCCTCCAGTGGCCTCCTTGCCTCCTTTGTGCCAAGAAAAATGCCAGGGTGAGGCACCGTTTCCCTGCCACTGTGTAAGTGCACAACACAGGTCCCAGAGGGTCTCCTAGTTTTACTCCAGCTACACAGAAGTTTCCAATATTTTTTTCATAGGTACCCCAGGCTGTTTCCAACAGCAGGGTCTCTGCACATGCTAATCCTTCTCTCTGTCTGGCTAGTTCTTTCTTGCCTTTGGCTCCTCCTTCTGGTTGACCCGACACAGCCGACCACTCCCTTCTGTGTGAGCTTACCTAAGCAAATCTCTTATTAAACATGTGTGATGTTGCATGTGGCTATGTCTGTGTGTCCTTTTGAGGGTACAGACAAATCTATTTCTTTCTGCAGCCACAGGGCCACCTCGACAACTGAGCACTGATGACAGCTCAGGACATATCACTGAACCTGTGTCAAGTTATCCAAGTCCACCATCCATGATCAGTCTCGCTTTGTGTGCGTGCAAGCTCATTTCATTCCCACGTGCTCTAATGTGGGATCGGCTCTTCCTCGATCTCATGCTGGTGAACCAGCCCAGACTTCCAACTCACTGCTCACTCTCCCATACGACTCGGTCTTGGTTTTCTTCCCAGCCACATAGTGGGCAGCCAGGACTGGAGGACCCAAGAAATAATGGGAGCAGACCTCCTAGTGTTGTAGGAAGACTCGAATGTCCTGGCTCCCTTCTCTCACCAACCAAAGCAAGAAATGAAGCAGATCTTGGGGAAGCCTGGGGAAAGGAGGTTCCTGAGGGCATTGAAGACCTCCAGCTCAGTTCCCAAAGTTGCCACCACACCCAAAAGTCCTTGGCAAAGTTATAATTGTCTTTCTTCTGATGTCATCAGCAAAAATACTCAGCCAGGATGCCCTCTGAAGACTTAGAGGAGATGGATGGATTTCACCGGGCAGGAAGATGAAGGTTTCTTCTCCAGTCCTCCGAGAGCCAGATCTGTCTGCCCCACGAGCCAGGCCAAGCTCGCCCTGAATAGCAAAATGGGCTTTTTCTCAAGTCCTATATGATGTTTAAGGGTTCTTTTAATCTACATCTTCACTAGGGAGGGGCCACCAGATTCCAGAGTCTCTGCTTTTAGCTTTTACCCCCACATTCAGTTCTGCCATCCACACCGCCCCCCCAACCTTTGACAATCACTAATTTACTTCTGTTGATTTATCTATTCTGGATATTTCATATAAATGGAATCCTATAATAACGGTTTTCTGGAACGGGCATCTTTTACTCACTGTAATGTTTTTCAAGGTCCGTGCATTTTGTAGCGTGCAAAAGGACTTTGCTCCTTTTTATGGCCAAATAACATTTCACTGACTCCTGTTCTTAATGGGCTGTGACTGACAGGAAGTGGTAGGTTCTCTGCAGGGATGGACCCCAGTAAAGCCAGGGACTGCCAAAGATGGCCAATAGACCTGGGGGAGAGGCAAGGAGTGGGTTTTTCTCACAGGCCTCAGAGAGAACCAGCCCTGCTGACACCTTCCTCTTGGACTTCTGGCTTCAGTAGTGGCCTGTATGTTTAAAAAAAAAAAAAAAGAATATGGTCTTCAGACAGATAGATGCTGAAATGTTGCTCCCAAGCACTCTTCACTGTGCTGGGAGGCTGCTCTGGGGCTCCTTTACGCCGGAAGGCAGGTGCTCGCTTTATTCCCCGTTAGTCTGTCCTGAGCCCCCACCCTTGATAACAGACAGAGCGATGGGGACTGGGCAGTGAAGCAGGTGACCATGACCACCAGGCAGGCATGGGGCAGGGGCTTGACGAAGGCCTCACACACCAACATGGCATCTGAGATTACAAAAGCAGGATACCCCACCTGGACACCTGTCCCTGCCCAGGCCACGCCATAGCACGTTCCTCACCCAGCCCAAAGTCTTCCTCTGTGGTGAGCAGGGACCCTGGCCTGAAGATGGGCAGGGACTAAGAAACAAGGATGGGCTCTGGGGGTCTCTACGAACACATCATGGATATAAGTCCCCTCTCTGCCATAAGAATCCCTTAAAGTACATCATGGATGTACATCTCCTCTCTGCTGTGAGTCCCTCAAAACACGTCATAGATATAGAAGTCTCCTCTCTGCCATAACACTACCTTAAAGCATATCATGGATGTAAAAGTCTTCTCTTGGCCGTAAGAGTCCCCTCAAAACATATCATAGATGTAGAAGTGAAGCAGAGTTTGGAGAGCAGCTCTGACTGCTTCATGTCCTCAGATGCAGACCTTGAGGCCCAGAGAAGGGAAGTGGGCTAACAAGGTCAAAGCCAGGATGATGGCCACTCCTGGGTTTTTTCTTCCTAGTAGTATATTCCTACCCCACTGCTATCCACCCTTTCCTCTAAGGTCCCCTCATCTTTGAGTCCCTTCACCTCCTCTTCCCTTTCCTCCTGATATTGTTATGTGACTGTAGTGGGTTGAAATGTGTCCCCCTAAAGAAAGATGTCCAAGTCCTAAACCCTGGTCCCTGTGTTTGTGACAATTACTTAGAAACAGGTTCTTTAGAAATATAATTAAGGGTCTCAAGATGAGACCATCCTGGATTTCGGGTGGGACCTAAATCCAGTAACTGGTGTCCTTAGGAAAGGAAGATACACAGGAGAAGGTGAAAACAGAGGCAGAGATCACACGGACGCCAGGGACGGCTGGGGCCACCACAAACTGGAAGAGGCAGAAGGACCCTCCCCTAGAGCCTTGGAAGGAGCGCAGCCCTGCTGACTGACACCTTGACTTTGGACTTCTGGACTCCAGCACTTGTGAGATTAAATTTCTGTTTTAAGCTACCCAGTTTGTGGTAATTTGTGACAACAGCCATAGGAAACTAACACATGGACCAAAGTCTCCTCCTGGCTTCAGATCTGTACAATCATCTGTATAATAAGCATATGAATCCCGCCACCATCGAAGCCCCTCGGGGGGATTCCATGTCCCCTAAGTCCTGGGCCTCAGGCCTGGTCACTGCGAGTGTGCTATGAGTATACTCAACAATACTGACTTACACACATAAAAATGTGTTCTGAGGGGGGAATCTCACAGTAAATGTTCTCGCCACAAGTTTTTTTTTAAAAGACAGTGCATGCCACTATGAATATATTTAACGTCACTGAATCATTCGCTTAAAAATGACAAATTCTGTTGTAAGGGAAAAAAAAAAGATACCTTTGCTGTTATTGTAATTCACCACCACCCCCAAATAAAGGAGATGTTATTTCAATGTCAGCTTTACTCAGGCAACAACAACAAAAAAATAGATTAGGGCCAGAGGGAAGGGGGCAGGCGGGCACAGGAGGTCGCCTTGGGTCAGGGGAGCTGACGGGGTCCTGGGGAGAGCCTAGCGTAGCGCTCATTGAGGGGCCTGGGATCCAAGATCAGAACAGAAAGGTGTTCAGAACTCGGTGATAGATTTGGAATTCTGCAAATGGTTCCCACACTTCTTGAGATTGACAGGCACCTGCAGATGGGCATCCAGGAGCCTGGCTCCCTCCCCTGAGGGCGTTTCCCCTGCTGGGCATGTTTCGGAGGTCCAGGTCCCTGCAGACAGGATCTGCTGATGCCTGCCTGTCTGGGCTTCTAGTCAGCTGGTCTTGAGCCTGGGGCTCTGGAATGCCGACAGGGAGATGAGAAACTGGGCAGCATAGTAGGTGGCCATGACCGCCAGGCGGCTGTAGGGCAGGGGCTGGATGAAGGTGTGGTAGGCCAGCACAGCATCTGAGATTGCAAAGAACAGGGCACCCCAGTGGGCGCTCCCGCCCCTGGCTAGGCCGCGCCACAGCATGGTGGCCAGGGCCAGGATGT
This sequence comes from Pteropus vampyrus, assembly GCF_000151845.1. Taxonomy (NCBI): domain Eukaryota; kingdom Metazoa; phylum Chordata; class Mammalia; order Chiroptera; family Pteropodidae; genus Pteropus; species Pteropus vampyrus. Next base: position 1,461,192 of record NW_011889138.1, on the reverse strand, counting down.
AGGCTGTTAAGGGCAGCGCCTTGTCAGGCGAGAGGTGTAGCAGCAGGAGGCCACCGAATGGGAGGGAGGCCAGGACGATGGGCAGCAGGAGGCCTGGCTGCAGGGGCGTAAGGCCGAAAGCCCAGACGTACAGGAGCTGGGCCTCGGTGAAGGCAGCCACACCTGGAGGACATGAGGTTGGGGCGCCTGGTGAGGCCTGCTTCTCCAAATCGCCTTGCCACCCAGCGCCTGAGGGATAGGACTGCCCCCGAGGGATAGGAGCTCCCACTGCGGCAATGCCACTTTTCTTGCCTCCCCCGACCCTTGGGCCACGTGGTATCCATCTTTACTCTGTTCGAGACTGTCCACTGAGTCCCCAGGCTGCTCTGCTTCCTACCTGGGGCTGTCTGAGCACACACGTTGGGCACACTCCCACCCGGGCTCTGTGCTTGCTGGTCTCTTTGCCTGGACTGCCCTTCCCATAACACCTCCAATACGTCCCCTTCTCAGCAAGGCTGTCCTCAGCTAGTCTACTAAAGACTACAACACCTGGACCCCATCTCTACTTCCCCCATGCCTGACACTCACATCTTCTAAGGTAAGACTGCCCAGCCCCTCAGTTGTCCAAGCTCTGTGAGGGCAGGGATCTGGGTGTGTGTCGGTCACTGCCATATCCCAGTGCCTTGGAAGGCCCCATGAAGGCTCATGGCAGATGCCATCGGGAAGTCGCCCCTACACCCCAGACCCCTCCAAGTGGAAGTCCAAAAAGGATGACACAGCCCTGCTCAAAGCGCTCACCGTAGAGGAAAGTCTCAGGCCAGATAAGAAAGCCATCTCCGAAGGCTGAAAACAACAGGGCCACCTGTAGGAGAGAGCTGTAGTGCCCACTAGCGCATGCCCGCAGAAACCCCGCCAGGCACAGCACAGGCAGGCACTTGACCAGGGCGCCAACCCAGGACGGTGGGTCCTCAGGAATCCAGAGGATGAAGTAGGCAGCGCAGGTGAGGAAAAATGGGCTCAGGGACCTGCCCAGGTACAGCTGCTTCGGGAACAAGGGGGCCACTGAGCCACTGGAGCTCAGCCAACCCCCAGCTCCTGGGATGAGCCCCCAGGAGAACCCAACTGACCTGGGGATCCCAGCCAGCCCCCAGCCCTTGGAGGCCAAGACCCAGGTCTCAGGGCTTCCATCTCACCCCCACCCAGGGACCCCAGGCTGCCTAGCCCCACAAAACACAGGCTCCCAGGAGGCCAAGACTCCCCCAATTCCTCTGGGCTGCTCTGGTCTCTAGGAGCCCAGGCCCAGCCACCACCCCGCTTCCACAATCAGGGGCTCTCACTTGGGCTAAGAAGTGAGGATTTGGGGGCATACCCCCTTTCCAGGCAACCATATCGGCCAGTGACCCCCCAAGAGTGACCTGTATGTGGGCACCAATGGCTTTGAGGGGTGGAAGAGACATGCATGGTTATACGTTAACCTAAGGAGTGTCCTGTGGACTCTCGGACTGATAATGGCCCAGGGAGATGCTGGCCCCACCCATGGAGGTCCCTGCCTGGCACCTGCTGATAAAGTGGCATCAGGACACAGGATGTCCCTCCTGCCCCATAGCCCCAGCCCCCAGGAACCTGGTTTCTTCCCTCTCTGCCTGGGAGGCTGTGGGAGCAGATGCCCAGACAATCAACACCTCTCCACCACGTTGCGGGGACCATCCTGCCAGAGTAAGAAACAAGCAGACGGAAACTCCGCTGCCCCTCACAGTGGCCCAGGGGTCCTTCCTGCACTTGGGCCTCCGAGTTCCCCTTGGGAGCCTGCACCACCCTGGTGGCCTCCACCAGAAACATGTCCTGATGGAACAAATACCCAGAATGGGTGGCCCAAGGCATTGATCATCAGCCTACGGTCCAGAACTCTGGCTGGCACCAGACAAGCTTCCTGTATAGGTCTTGCATGTGTGCCCATCTTCTCTCCAGCTTCCTCTCTGAGAGGTGTGAGCCCACAGGGTGTCCTCTGGTGGAGCAGGCTCAGGGGATGTGGCTTCTGTAAGGTCCCCTCCACGACTGGGTGGATGAGGGGTGAACAGTGGACATTAAGGGGACCCCAGCAGACAGCTCTTGAGACCAGGTCCCACAGAAGACTGAGCAACACCCGGTTCCTCCTCCTCGGACCCCTTCCTGGTAAAGCAGAAGTTACCCCACCCCCAGCAGAACACAGAGGTTTAAGAGCCTGATGCCACTCTGAGCGGCACACCTGAGGTGGAGGGAAGAACAGGGACAGCACAGGACCCCGACCCTGAGTCCCAGAACTCAAGGTCTGAGCGGCAGAAGTCTTAAACTGTCTTCCTTTATTTATATCTGCGATATGAAATAGAAGCTCAGCACAAACACACACGCACTCACGCCAGCCTGGGGAGAGGGAGCTGGGACAAGGTCACTTGGCAGCTGGGCTGGACCCCAGACCCTCAGGTGTGGGAGGGGACCCCAGCCAGACCCCTGCCAAACCCCCACCCTGGGGTCCATGGGAGGCACAGGGGTCTCATGAGTGTCAGGGCCCCATGGGAATGTCACCAGGAAGGCCCCCTTGGACCATGAGCCCCCAGCCCCTAGAGAGCCACCAGGCCAGGCAGAAGGCCCTTCAGCTCCCAGCCCGGGGCAAGGGGCTGGGCAAAGGCACAGCCCCCACTCGGCCCCTCTAGGTGGGCCTGAGCTAAAAGGCCAAGTGTGGGTGTGGACGTCTGCACCGAAGTGGGGGATGGTGGGAGGGGAGGGTGGACGGTGCCTTGAGAATCCCAACACAGCCCCCGCTGGGAGGGGATAAAGGTCCAACCCACCCTGCCACCCCTCCTGAGACCTGGTTTTCTTCCGCTCTCTTCCCACCCACTCTCCTCCCTCAATATATATATAATATATAATATATGTTTCTCTCTCTCTTCTCTCTACTCAACTCTCTATATTTTTATTCTAGGAGACAAAACTCCATCATTTCTTTCCTCAGTGCAAATGGCGGGGGCTGTCTCCCTGGCAGCAGCCTCCTGGGACTCCAGAGGAGAGAGCGTGGGCGGTGGGATGGGGATGGAGTGATGGGGCAACGGGCCACCGTGGGACCCACCCTGCTCCCACCCGGGCAGGGTCCATGCGCAGGTTGAGGATTTGGCTGCCACCACCGGGACCAGGCAGTTACCTGGGAACCGAGAGGAAAATCTGGGTGAGGAGCCAGCCTACCCACTCGCCACCCCTAGCCCCTGCCCCCCGGCCTCTGCCACTCACTGGGAGCCTGGGGATGCGGGCCCTCCCAGGGCAGAGCCATTGGGCACTGGAAGCGGCTCCAGGGCCTGGGCACTGTCCAGAGGAAGGGATGGGACGGGTCAGTGCCTCAGCCCACACCACCACCACCCACCAGCATGAGGCCACGCTGTGCTCACCTCTGGCTTTGGGATAGCCCTGCAAGCTCTGAGCTCTTCTCCTCCTCCGTGGTCTGGGGGGGCCGGTGGGCCACAGGGGCTGGGACAGAGGTAGCAGGGTCTCTGGTTGCACTGGCGGTGGTAGAGTCAGGAGGGTTACCATCAGTACCGCCCTGCTGGACGCTGTTGCCTCCAGGGGCTAATGTGACCACAGAAGGAGCACATAGCCCAGGGCCTCCTGGCCAAAGACCTCTGGAAGCTGTCACCAGCAGGAGCTCAAGGTCAGCTGGGACATGGGCTCTGCACACTCCTGGCCCTTCTGAAAGCCTCCTTTTCACCTCTGGGGCTAGGTAGGGGTCCCTAGGGTCCAGGACTCTGTAGGGCACCCATGTATGGACAACACATGCACAGCCCTGGGGGGGTCTCGCAAGGGCCCCTCGCAGCAGCTCTGGGGCAGGAACAACCCAAGGGCCAGGCTCTATTCATCTCCCCCACACAGCCGCCCAGAAGTTGCTCCCCAGTTGGTCACCTGTCCAAAGAGTTGGGGGCACAGCTTGTCCCTCTGAGGGTGGCCTGGAAGTCCCCGACACTGACCAAAACCTGACAGGGGGCTGTGCGAAGGAGAGAAGCCCAGACACATGAAACAGCAAGTTGCTCCAAACTGGAAGGCCAGGGGACAGCAGAAGCAGGGCCGCGGGGCACAGTGGGCAGGTAGATGGGCAGTGTTAGGCAGGCAGTGGGCAGTGGCTCACCCAAAGGCTCCGCTACTTTGCCGCCATCTGTGGCTTCCTGAGGTGCTGAAGGGGGTGTGGGGTCCTGAGACCTGGGAGGCAAGAGGAGTAGCCCAAGGGGGCGGCCGGGGTTGACCCTGGAGCCTAAGGGAACCAGGACCTGGCACCACTGCCTGGCCACACCTCCCAGCCTCACCTGAGCTGCATGGCGTCAGGGGCCACAGGGCTGGCCAGGCTTGGGGTGGGGAGGTCCTGGCACAAGCCAAGGGGTCCCTGTGGGGCAGGATGCTCAGGGCACAGATCCTTCTCCCTGGAGTCTTGGAGGCTGGTCGGGAAGTCAGTAGGCACTGGGTCAAAGGTGGCTGTCCAGTTGGGGCCTGGGGTAGGGGCAGCAGTGAGCATGGCAGGCAGACCCCTGCCCACCCCAACCACGCCCACCAGCATGCTCACCCACCCAGAGACTGAGGGCTGATGCCAGAGTGAGAGGGGGGCCCGGCCCCTCCGCAGACTGCCCGGCCTTCCTCTTCGACGTCCTCCTCGTCCTCCTCGTCCTCTTCGCTATCTGTGCTGCCTCCACTCCTGCCCCAGAAGCCAGCCATCAGCCACCATGCTGAGGCAGGGACTGAGTGGGGAGGCCCCCTGGTCCCACCTCCAGACCCCTTAGCGCTGGCCCCAGAGTACCAGCTGTGAAGGAATCAACAGTCAAAAAGGGATGGTGGGGTGGGGCCACAGACAGCCCCGGGAGGACAGGTCAGGGCCTCCCTAGGCCTGGGATGTGCCAAGACACCAGGAGCGAGTCCTGCGTTCCACAAGGGGCAGGCAGGTGGGGACAAGAGCGCCAGCACTGGTATCAAGGGCAGAAAGATTCTTGTCTCCCTCACAGACCCTCCCAACACCTGACTGCTCACTCGGGGAGGCCAACTTGACGCTCTTCTCAACTACAAACTCAGGGGGACTTCTGTCACCACTATGTCCTCGACTGAGAGCAACACTGGTACATGCAGCTGCTCCAAAACACTGCTGAGCACTGACACGCGACTAGAGACCTTGGACAAAGTCTGATTGGCCTACATGTCCACCGCTAGGGGACGCTTGAACAAGTCCTGAATGCACACTACCATCTCCAGAGTGGGAAGGAATACCTCTGCTTATCATTGAAAATAAACTAAGACATTCGATAAAAGGGAAACGGAGGGGTCACTCCTCAAACCCATGCTCCAGAACCACTACCGACACCACACTCAGTGGCCAAGACCCCCAACGTCCATTGTTGACACAGCGATGAGAAGGAGAAAGACCTAAATTCATGAAAACATATCCTGCATTCACAGATCAGGAAATGGGATATTGTTAAAGCAGCAACATTCCCCAACCTGACCTACAGGTTCAAAGACAACCTTCTCACAATCCCAGATGCTTCCTTGGTGAAACCGACAAGCTGATCCTAAAATTCATGCAGAATCTCAAGGGACCCCAAAAAGTCAACGCAATCTTTAACGAAGTGTCAGGACTCGCACTTCCCAATTTTAAAACTTACTGTAATGCAATAGTGGTCCAGACCGAGTGGTCTCAGAATAGACATCGGACCAGAGGACCAGGAGAGAGAAGACAGAAATAAATGCTCCACACACACACAACCGACAAGGGTGCCATGCCCATTCAGTGAGGAAAGGACAGTCCACAAATGATGCTGGGATAGTGAGGAAAGGACAGTCCAAAAATGAAGCTGGACTCCGCCTCATATCTCATACACAAAATTATCTCAGAATGAACCAAAACCTAATATAAAAGCTAACACCATAAACTCTTAGAAGAAAACACAGGGGTGAGTCATGACCTTGAACTTGGCAATGGCACACTAAGCGCAAATGAACTTGGCTAGTTCATTCTTTGGGTACACTCACAGATGGCAAGTGAACACACCCATACACACCAGAAGGCTGCACCTCTCAAGCCGAAGAGGCGAAACCCATCTCTGGGGCAAAATGTCGGGGCAATATCAGCCCCAGGAGGGCGGACAGTGGTTGGGAGGGGACAGTGGCTAGCAGGGATGTTCCACTCTTCACCTGGCAAAGGAGTGTCCACATGGCCGTATACTCAGGAGTCCAAATCTCATCTGTATGTTTGTTACATGTCACTCAGAAAGTTAAAATACTAATTCTCAAATCAGAAGCCACAAGGCAAAGGCTCAGAGCTGTAGGCCCTGAGCTGTAGTCGGCCTTGGCAAACCAATGCTACACAAACTCATTTGGTCAGTGATGCTGGGGCCAGACAGTATTGACATTCATAAAGAGAAAAAGGGACAATGGTCACCTCTCATCTTACTGAAATCAGGGGAAAGAGAGCTGACAGGACTATCAAACCAGGGAGTGCAGTCAGGGGTAGGCGCCATACCGATCATAGGCATGCTGGAACAGGCCGCACCTGAAGGAGCCGCTGAGTTTTCCAGCCATACATAGGCAGTTACCTTGTTCTCTTTAACTTGTCTGAACGGGGTTTCCATCACTCAAAACTGCAAGCAGCCCAACACACACAAACTGCATCCTCTGTGTGGTTCCCCTTTACTCAGATGACAAAAACTATTTCATGTGGGACCTACAGACCCCATGCTGAGTAGCCTGGGAAAGGAGGTGGGAGGGGACTCACCGCATGCCTGGGGGCACACCCAAGCGGGGTCCCCTGGCCAATGAGCTGCCCTGCCAGGCGCCATCCTCCCCGTCAGACTCCCCGGAACCCTGGCCATCCTCCTCCTCCTCGTCATCATCGAACTGCTGGATCCGGTCTTTGTAGCAGATCTCGAGCAGGTTGGCATTGGGCTGCAGGGTGTAGCGGCGGGAGAGTGGGCTGGGCTGCACTGCCCATGGCCCCCTGCTACCACCAGAGGATGGGGCAGTACTCACGTTCTCGTCATCGGCATTGAGGGAGAAGGTGATGTTGGCCGTCTTGTCAAAAGGGGCACTAGGAGAGAGCACAAGAGCAGTGAGGGGAGGCACACAGGCAGCAGCTGAGGATTTAAGATTGTAACCTGGGTGACAGGCCTGAACTTCCCCAGGAGTGCAGTTCGCGTTCACAGCGACCTTAATGCAGCCACAGCAAGAAGTGAAAATGGAATGTGGGACCCAGCTGAAGCTAATTTTCCTAAGGACACAGCTAACCTAGCCCCATCTGCAGTGTGTCACTGCTGTCAAGGCCGAGTCAACATCTTCCTCCTATACCCACTTTTGCTCCATTCTCTGCACTTTCAGAAAGCCTCACAGAAGTGTAATTCCTGAAGGAATTAAAACCATGCATTTCAAATACTGACACAAACTGCTAAAAACGGTTTGTTACTTCTGCTATCAGCGAAATAAGCAATTTCAAGAGCCTTGTACTTGTTTCGTTGGCATCCTTCTAAGTGTCAGTCCTGTTTGTGGTGAAAGCACTGTCTACCCAAGGGCCCACGCTCTGCCCCTGTGGCAGGGAGACCTCCTAGGTTATCTGGGAAGCTCTCTCTCCAAGTCAGCAAACATTCTGCCACAAAGGTCAGTGGACTCATGTGAGTCAGCAGCTCCTGAGTGCTGACTGGGCACCACTCTTCCTATGCTTTCTTCTCACCACCCCTCGTACGACAGGCATTCCTCTCTCCTCTGAAACACGCAGAAGTGAGGCAGGGCCGGGCGGGGCCAGGCTGAGCACTGGCACAGTGGGTCAGGGGTTATCTCTCCTACAGGGCAGCATCTTCAGCAGAAGGTATCAAGATATCCACTGTTTTTCATTCCAGAACATTCCATGACTTTGCTCTTTTAGTTTTTGACCCCACGGGAATTTATCTTGACGGAGTAACAGTTTTGTCCAAAAGGACAGCTGGCCAGCCTAACGCCATTCACTGAGCAGGATAGGGCTGGGTCCTCCCTTGGGCAGTGTCTTCCCCAGGTGTCCTAGGCCTCTCAAAGTGATGGGCGCTCCTGAGGACTCCTAGTGCCCGGTACTGTGCAGGGAGAGCAGCAGCAAACACGCTCTCACACCTGCATCCAAGGGACCACTGTCCGGCTGTGGGCACTACAGACCAAAGCTGACCCTCACACTGTTGCTGCACAGGGTCGCTGACCAGCAGGTGCCCCAGTCTCCCCAGCTGTAAAGTGGCTCTCAAACCCTAAGCAGAGAGTAGTCGTGGGTAACACTGAAAGGTGCCTGGCATGCTGCCAGGTGACAAAAAGGACAAGGGTAGTGACCCCGTCTCAGTTGTTTCCCAAAAACCCAGGCACAGCTATGGCCCCTCCTGCGTGTCCCTGGACCCCAGCGGACCTCTCTCCATCTGCTTCCCTACGGTCCACCTCAGAGCATCATGGGCTCGTTCCTCAAAAGGAGCCTCTTCCGCCCATGGGGCAGCGGCACACCTTGCTGTTCATAGCGCTTCTCTCAGGGGCCCCGAGGGCAGGCTCCGGAAGCCCTGAGGTACACACGAGACCCAGGACCAGTGGAGGCACAACCTGGCTCAGAAAGGAGGCCCCTGGGCAGGTGGGTGATGAGCCACTCACTGCCCTCCACAGGCCGTAGCCAGCCACTCCACTCCTGCCCCTGCTACAGTATCCCCTGCACTCACTTGGCCACCTGCCCTTCTCTTCACTGTCTACCTGGTACTGTCTGTCACAAGGTTACTTGTACAATCTACAAAACGTTAGTAAATTTTAATTTTTTTCTGACCACAAACGCAACAGACGCTTGTGACAGAAAATTCATAAAATAAAGAAAGAAGCCCGTGACTACAACACCAGGGATGGTGATGCTAAAATACTGTCACCCAACAAATACAAGGGTACAGAACTGGTCACTGGAAAAGAGATCTCATCTCCCCACAGCCTGTCAAGGGGCGAGAGGTGACCCCGGCCTCTGGAGCCATCCTGACTCTGTGAGAGCTCATCTCATGAGCCCGACTGGGTCTCGGGGCAGGGTAGAGGGGACACCAGGGAGGACACAGGAAGGAGGGCAGGAGGAGCCATATGACAGACGGCCTCGCACAGGCACACACTCACTTCACGCTTTCTTCCTGCTCCCCAAACTCCTCATCATTGAAGCCGAAGTGGTCAATGAAGGCCGAGGTCATGCGCTGCATCTGGAAGTCCATGAAGGCCTACGGGGAGGAGAGTGTGCAGTCAGGGTGGTGGGTGAGGCCAGGTGGGGCAGGACCCACCAGCGTAGCCTACCTGCTGCAGCACAGCCTCCTCAGGGAAGCTGAGCTCCTTTAGCCTGTCGTCCTCGTCGTCACTGGAGGAGTGCAGGTGGTGGCTGCTCACCTGGGTGGGCAGGTGGCAGGGCATCAGGGCCTGCGGGGCCCCCAGGCAAGGATGGGGGCAAGGACGGGATGTGGGGACAGAAAGGCCAAGGCTCGATGAAGAGGAATGAGGCAGCAGAGGTACAGCAGCCGGGGCTCACCAGGTCCACCATGTTCTTCCTGTTGGTCTCAGCCAAGGGTCCCGACACGAAGGCTTCCCACTGTTCCTGCTGCTCACCTGGCAGCTCTGCTCAGCGGGAGGGGACGAGGATATGAGATACCCCCCAACTCTGCCTCCATCACCCCACCATCCGGCAAGCCTCTGCCTCACCCTTCAGCAGCTGCCCTAGCTGCTCAGCGTTGGGCCCCTTCTCTGTGTTCTGCACCAGGGCGTTGGCCACTCTGGTCAGGTGGCCCATGTAGCCTTTCCGAGGGCCCCCGGCAGACCTGGGTGAAAGTGGAGGCCACGGCTGGACACAGGCGGACACAGGCGGACACCGTGTCTCCCTCCCCGCTGCCCAGGCAGGAAGGCCAGGGCACACTCACTGCACACGATCATTCTCCTCCCAAGACGTCAGGATGCGCTCCACCAGGCGGCACTGCTGCAGCAGCTGTGGGAGAAGGGGGATGCATGGGCACGGGGGCCAGCCAGGGTGTCACTGCTACAACTAGCCAGGCCCCAGACTCAGTCACCTACAGGTGAGAGAATGATGGGGCCCCACCATCTTGGCCTGGCACCCAAACCTCTGGTCTTTCCACGAGCATGCAATACCCTCACACACACACAGCTGTATACTCACACATGCCAGCCCCCACTGTGCTTCCCACTCTGCTCCCCGAGAAAAGTCCTCAGCCTGTCTGATCTGCTCAGTCGAAACAACAAACCCCAAAGGTACCCTGCCTGTCGCCCACTCCAAAGCTGACCCTCCCCACTGAACAGTTCCTCCCTGAAGCCTTAGGCTATTCCCAGGTAGTGTTCCACCTCCCGTAGTGGCTGTCACCCCAGGAGAGTCCTTTCCTCTGTGCCCTAGGGACACATGCTACCTCCTGAAATCACTGTGTCCACTCACCTCCCCACACATCACCCATATCTATTTCTCCCACACATAACCTAAGAACAAGGCCAAGCCCCAAGCTCCCAAGATATGAAGTCACCCACCAAGTACTGGTCAGCAGGACAGGTGACAGAAATAGCTAGGGAAGAGCCCACCCCCAAATAAATGGAGGGGAGACCCGGGAGCCACAGCTCACGTGTTTCACGCCGGGGTTCGGGGTGGGCATCTCAAGGCTGCCATCAGAAGGGGGCCCAGCGCTCAGCATGGCGCTCACACATACCTCCACTTGAGTGTGAAGGAAGTTGTTGAACACGTAGTGGAAAAAGAGGTCCTGGAAGGGGACGCAGGCTGGCACTGAGAGACCTGTCCCACTGGCCCTCCCCCACCCCACCCCATCCCGCCCACCGCACCAGCATGGTGTTGGGCACATCCAGCGCCAGGAGCTCCTGTGTCAGGGCCGCATCGTTGGCACTCAGGGCACTGGCCAGCAGCTTGACCACATGCAGCCGTGTGTTGCCCAGAGGCGGGGACAGGCTGCCCCACGTTGTGCACAGTGGCTCCAGCTGCAGGCACAGGAGAAGCTTGATTCCCAACCCAGCACTGCTGGGAACCAAGGACCAACACCCCCACACCCCACTGGCCACATCCCCCCTGGCCTACCTCGGGTGGTGTGAGCAGGATCTGGTGGAAGTGGCTGAGCCGAGGACGCAGGGCGTGCAGGGCGCCCATGCTAGACACGGTACTGTCCAAGGTTGCCTGGGCCAGGAGCTCCAGCTGCCCATCCACACTGCTGAAGAAGTTGTTCATGGTCGCAGATTCGGATCTGCAGCAGAGGCAGGATGGAGAGCAGGGTGAGCTGCCCAGATGGCCTGCATGTACACACATGCATGTGTGGGGGACACCTGGAAGGGAGTGAGAAGCTGCTCCCAGAGGGAACCCTTCCAGGCAAAACATCAGGGGTAGGGAATGAGACGGGAAGCATCTAGGCAGGGTGGGAGCCTGGGGACCCTGGGGTAGTGGCCCCACTGTGCTGTGGGCAGTAACCTGCCTCAGGGGCCCCAGATTCCGACAGCTTTGGGTGGCTGACTTGGCCTCCGTTGCCTTGGCTGTCAGGAACAGAACTTCTCTCCAGGACCATGACGACCACCATGAAGGAGACACCACTTGTGGAGGCCAAATCCCTGTAACTTCCACCCCCTGAACTGAACAGAGGCGCCCAGGGAGGCGGCCCCTCACCGTGGCCTCCTGGGCTCCAGCAGAGTCAGCAGCACCTGGATCCCGCTGACAAGAACAGATGGGCTGGGATCCCCTTCCAGCATGTTGCTCAGGAGCTGCTCGATCGTCTCCTGCCTGGGACAAAGGGCATTAGGGTGAAGAGCCTGGGACCTGGGGCCCCCAGGACAGCTGCCCACCCTGGACTGGGGTGCCACCCACAAACCCACTTCTCCAGGGTTGCCAACAGCTGGTCAGGCTCCGGGCTGTCCTGAACTTGGATCATCTGCTCCCGGCTCAGGCGGATGATGTCGCACAGGGACTGGGACGCGTTGGAATGTTGCTGCGGAGGTGGAGAGCAAGCTGAGGACCCCAGGCCAGCAGCTGGGTCCTCCACAGCTTGGTATAGGGACTCGTCCCATAAACTAAGCACCTGGCCCCAGCCCTTAAGGACAGGCGCAGAGGGTCAAGAGACACAGGGACACAAATGCCAAAGGAGGGAGCTCAAGGTACCAAACACTGGGAGAAGAAAGATGGAAGACAGAAAGGGAAAACGAAGGCAGGCTCCCTGTAAAAGACCCACAGAAATCATGCATTTGGTGCATTCACAGCAGCCAAAGAAGGGACATCCAGTCACTGATAAACAGACAAGCAACCACGTTTTGACCACAAGCAGAACGTTTCCCAGCCTTAGAAGAATGGGGCACCCACAAACCACAACATGGATGTACACAGGATACAGCGCTAAGGCAGAGACCAGCCCCAGAACCATGTACATGTAAACAAAATGCCCAGAAGAGGCAAACCCAAAGACAGAAAGCAGACTGGTGGCTGCCAGGGGCTGCAGGGCCCTGAGGAAAGCAGAGAGACAACTAACGGGCACAGGGTTTCCTTTCCAGAGAGATGGAAAATAGCCCAAAAGTGATGCGGTAATGGCTGCACAACTCTATATATATAGTAAAAACCACTGAATCCTACATTATAAATGGGTGGACTACGTGGTACGTGATTTAACTTCAATAAATCTATTAACCAAAAAAGAAAAACAGAGGAGGAGCAGGGTGCTGAGCCTAACCCAAGAGGCAGCTGCCAAGGGCCCCCACACAGACATAGAACCCATCCAGGCCGTGGCTTCATTTCAGAGCTCGTCACAGGTGGGTGCTCTTGCCCCTCTGCCACAAAGGCCTAGATGGTCATCACCAATCCGGGACGGGTGCTGGCTGGGCGCTGATGACCTGTGCCTGTGGCTGGAGGACAGCCGAGGCCCCATGAGCTGTTGGTGAAGAAGCGGGGCCTCCAGGTGGGTTCTCTGAAGGACAAACAGGGCTTGTCCAGGCACAAGAGATGGAAGGCACCGCAGGCCACAGAGCCAACACGGGAGGGAAAGAGGGCTAGAAGCCCAGGAAAGGTGTCAGCAAGGGCATCAGGAAGAACCTGGTATCAGAAAATGCTCACCAGACCCCGACCCTTCAAGGGAGGGTGGGCCAACTTCCTGGCTCATGTGTGTAAAAACTCCACCTAATGCCTCCTTTTCTCATCAGTTCCTCTTTGCAGGGAGGAGGCCCAGTGTGGCTGGGAGCAGCAGGTGGTAGGGATACTCACATTGTCATCTTTCAGCGGGTGGATCTGCTCTATGAGCCGCTGGACTATTTTCTCCTCGTTGAGCCACTAGGGGTAAGAAAGGCAGCAGGACTCTGCTCACTGGCCGCCGCCCAGCCCGGCCTGCCCCACTCTGGCCCACCTTGGCCCACCCGCGCAGACTCACATTGACCACGTCCTGCCTCAGCTGGGGCCGCTCCACACAAGTGAGGAGGCGCAGCAGCAGGTCCATGATGGCCGAGGTGCCGATGTGCTGCAGCAGCAGGTCCACAAAGTCATCCTTCTTCCGCAGGAAGGACACGAGCTGGGGGCACTAGTGCGTCAGGAGGCAGGACCCGGCTGTGCCCTCCCACCCGCCCGAGAGCCTGGGGTGGCAGGCACCTGGTCTGTCTTGCGGTTGATGAGGATGCCCATGACCTTGCTGAAGAAGCTGGCCAGCAAAGGGTTGAGGCAGCCATTGCTCTGCAGGAAGCCATAGAGCCGGTTCAGCAGGGACTCATCCGCTCCCAAGGCATCGTTGATCTGGGGCACGTCTGAAGTCAGGATCTCACAAGCCACACTGGGGTACCTGAGGGAGAGGGTGGGGGGCGGCTCTCAGCTCCAGGGCCATCCTCACATCCCCTTACGCTTTATCAGAACCATGCCCACAGCAATGTCCACCCTTCTGAGCCTAGACGCCCACCACCAAGCCAGTTCCTCTATCACCAGGACATCACCTGCCTATTCCTATGGCCTTGCCTCCCACCCAGGTCACCATCAGAGCTTCCCCTTCTCAGTCCGTCCACCTGCGTACTCTCTCTAAACCTCTCCCTCGCCCCTTGCCTCTTTCTCCTGAGGGCTGCCCTGCCCTGTGCACTTCGGACCGCTGGGAACAGGTGGACCGCTCACCACTCATTCTCCAAAAAGAGAAACTTATAAGAAACACTGTAATTGTGGGACTTGCTTCAGTCCACACCAGGGCCTGCAGACCATCCCATGGTATCATCCTGGCTATGACACTGTACTATACCTTGCAAAATGTCACCACTGGGGGAAACCAGGCAATGTACAGGGAACTCTCACAATTGCATGTGATTCTACAGTTCTCTCAACAAATATCCAATTGAAAAAAACACCAAGAAAAAGAAAGTGGGGGTGGGGTGTAGGCACTAAAACAAGACTACCCAGGTGCTGCTCCTTTAGGGCCGGGTGGAAGGCCCACGGGGCTCATCCTCCCACCCTTCCACTGGATGTTGTCTGGGAAACCCCATAGTGACAAAGATGCTGTTAAAAAGCTATATCAGAAGTGGTTTGGAGTGCAAGCTGTAGGTCTGCACCCAGGGGTCCTCTCTGCCTGCCTGGGTTGCCTCCTCCCTACAAAGGCACCAATGGTGACAAGAGGGAGTCAGGTCGGAGCTAGGACAGAACAGGGGAGGCTCACTTGTAGCGCAGCCGTTCCTCCCCGCTGGCTGGTGGCTCCTGGGTCACCCAGGCCACCATGGCCTGCAGGTGCGGTGGCTGCAGCAGGAAGTCCAGCAGCTTGCGGTTAACAACCTTGCACTCCTGCAGCACGTCCTCCTCGTCCAGCAGCTCAGGCAGGCTCAGGTCCTCCCGTTCCAGCAGCGTGTCGAGGTGTGAGCTCGTGTGAAGGTCAAACTTCCAAAACATGGCGCCCTGTGGGCAAGGAGCTGTCATACACTGGCCCCACCAGCCCTACCCAGCAAGTAGCAGACCCCAGTGTCTTCCCTAGCCACCTCTCATCCAGACCCCTGAGGTCCAGGGGGCCATTTCATACCTGAGGCCAACTGCCCTGCCCAACCCTTGGCCCCAAGGTCCAGAAAAGGCCCTTGGGTATGAACTGGGCTCAGGGCCTGAGAGGGAGAGCCCCAATGCTATGCACAAAGTTACCATGGTCCCCTCCCCTGCCACCACTCATCTGTCCCCACACCTGGGCAGGGACCCCCGCCCAGGGCAAGGCTGGAGCCAAGCTCATCCTGGAACCTCCAACAAACTCACTTCAATCTATATTTGCTGAACAAATTCAAGTGCCCCATGATGGGCAGCACGCGACTGCCATCCAGCCCAGCAAGTCACCATGTGGTGCAGGGTGTGGGGCAGTGGCAAGTAGAGGGAAGTCTGCCGTTGCCTGGATGCCGCACATATACACACACACAAACACACCCAACCCCCTCAACCACCCAAGGCCGAGGATAGGGAAGAGGGAAATGGGGGTGGCTCTCAGAACAGTCACTGACCAGGTCCCAAAGAACCAGGACAGACAGGGTAACCGGTTCAGCGGGGAGGACAGGCTGGCTCCAGATGGCGTCCTGGCTCTGAGGCTGACTCTGAAGACCTTGCATGCCTGGCTGCGGCCCAGCCTGCCCAACACGAGTAGGTGCCCAGCATCAGCAGCATCTCGATGGAATGCTCGCTAGGGGCCAGTAGGGCCCGAGCTGCACAGACTTGGCTGCCCCTCTCAGGAGCCTGCAGGTCCCCCAGGCCAGACTGCCAGCTGCAGACCTGCCCTGTGCTCACGCCAGGCACCCAGGCCACTGGTCCCCACCCTGTGCATCCACTATGCACTGGTGCTATGCCCACGGCCCCCTCCAAGGGGCTCTTGTCACTCCATCACACAGCAGGCAACCTGCTGGGACTCAGCAGCACTGCGCGGGCACCGACCAGAGCTCAGGCTTGCCACCTGCCTCATGCAGACTACCTGAGGCAGAGCCCCGCACCGGCAGACTGAGAGATCACCATACCCTCCTGGGCACTTCCTAGGTCAGCAGATGCCAGACCCTCTCCTGTGAAGCCCTCTGGGTCCTCTCTGCCCCACACTGCTCCAGCCACAGGAAGCAGATGCAGCCCCAGCCTGAGAAGAGAGGCTGACTCAGGAAGCAGCAGGGCTGAGCCAAGGTGGAGCCAGCAAGCACAGGTGACTAGCCTTCTGAGCCTGGGTCCCTCTAAGACATCATGGCACCCAGCTCCCCTTTTCAGCATGCACAGGGGACTTTCACCTCAGCCATGTGGCCTCCTGGCTGTGGCCAGGTGCAAGGGGCTCTAATTCCACAACCACCCTGACCAGACTCACGCTGGCTCAGAAATATTATGAGAGAAACCCCTGTCTGCAGAACATGTCTCACATGTCTCAGGGCATGACCCCTCTGCATTCACCTGTCAGGGAAAAGGGGAGTGGCGCCCACCTCATCCCCCACTTAGGGGCCCCCTAAACCACAACCATAAGGCAGGGGTGGGGTTGGACCATCAGAGTAGTAGGCTTGAAAAGGCTGCACCAGGGGCAGAGTGGAAACTACTGCTTTAGACAGAAACCAACCAGTGCCAACTCTGGGAGTGCTTGGCCACCTTCCTTGGACACAGACAACCCCACTTGTGCCCAGAGCCTAGACCTCCTTGAGGCACTCTTTCACCATCCTATCTCACTTGATGAGAGTCTGCAACAAGGCCCACGTCACAGGTGAGAAAACTAAGGCTCCACAGATGGGCACTAATAGGTGGGGGTTGGGGGTGTGTAGGCAGACTTCCTGAGCTGGGAGGACCTAGGACCAGAATCATCAAGAGGCAGGGATCTCGATGTGGTGAGAATACCACCTGTTTCTACATCACTTTCTGGCAGCAGTAAAGAGACCAGAGGGGCAAAAAGGCCACCCAAGTGGCGTGAGCGAAGTAGTCATCAAGGATCACATGCCATGTGACATTATTTACATGGAATGTCCAGGAGAGGCAAATCCACAGAAAGTAGATTAGTAGTTTTCAGGAGCTGGGAGAGATTTAGGTGGGGGGCTGGGGATGAAAGGTTTCCTTTTGGGAAAAGGATATTCTAAGAAAGCCCCCCCACAAAAAAAAAGCTCTAAAATCGGTTATACACAATTTTGCTTGTCAGTTATACCTCAACTAAAAAATCCTTTGTGGTGATGGCTGTACAGCTCTGTGACAATACTAGAAACCACTGACTCGTGCGCTGTGAATGGGAGAATCGTACACGTATGAATTATATCTTGACAAATACCGTTACCAAAACAAACAAAACGAGGCTGCCCGAGTGCGAGGGCCAGGCTCAGGCCTCACTCCATGTCCCAGTCACCCCGAGCTGACAAGATGCCAGCTGCCTGCAGAGCTGAAGCACGTGTAGGCTCCACCCTGGGGAGCCTGCCCAGGTTCCCCTCCCCACTACACAACATTATTGTCCCTGAGCTAAGTATATGCACCCCCAGGTGGAGGGCAAGGCCCAGCCAACATGTGCAGAAAACCCATGCACCATATCGGGTGCCTCATATGTCTCATTGAGATGACAAGGCGAAGCATGGTTCTTATTCCCATTTGACAGACGCATGGGTGGGAGCCCACAGGACTCAGCAAAGTATCCTGCTCTCCTGACCAGAGGCCCACTCATTTCTGAAGCATGTGGTCAGAGGATGCAGGCTATGGCCCCAGCCCCAAATCCCCACACCCTCTCCCTTACAAGATCCGCACCTAATTCAGACAGGACAGACTTCTCTCCCAAAGCTGGCTTTCCAGAGACCCAGGATGGGGGCCGCCACAACAAGACAGGAGGGGGCTAGGTGGCATAGAGCGTGGATTCCAGGGACCTCACAACCCACGTGACCCCTTAAACTCTCAGAACCTCAGGTTGCCCCTCCGAAAAGCAGGAGGCTACAAGGCTCAGATGTAACTAAGTGGTCGTCGGTACCCTACACACATCATTCCCCAGCTCTGCACTGAACGAAGATGCACATGTAGATCTAGAAAAGAGAACACACGGAAAAGAGGAAAAGAGAAAAAGACTTCCTCCGCCACAAATTCTCAATTCACTCGAGCTCCAAGTCCTGCCTGTCACCCCATCTTCTCTTAATGGAATTTGCTGGAAGCCCCGGGAATCGGGCAGGAGAGGTGGGTTCCTTTCTCACTCTCTAACGGCACGAGCCTGGGCCAGGCACCTAGTTTCCAGTCTGTGAAATGGGGGCACAGGCGCCAGAAAGGCCCATGCTGTGAGGACAGCCAAGTCAGGCAGGTGAAAGGAGCGTGCTCAGCGGTGTTGGCCCCTTCCTGTCTGTCCCTGAAACCATGCTGAAGCTGGGACACTTTTAGGAGGAGAGAAGGTAACCCCATACCCTCAGAGGTGATGGCGCTAAAAACAGAAGAGCAATGTGGGAGAAAGACAGCTTGTTTGCCTGAGTGACCCAGGTCATAAAACACTCTGGCGGGCGCCACACACCCGCCACCCCCACTCTTTGCAACTTTTAGTAAACTTCAAGAAAACGGAAGTGACTACCACTGGTTTTTAGCAACCGTTTGAAAACCAAGATTCTGGCTGCCAACGGAAGGGGAAACTAAATGAGAAAGGAAGCCATTAAAAAGAAAAGCACCTGTCCCTTGCCAGCTCCGCACCATTGCCTCAGGTTCTGGCGCTGCTGTGTTGTTCTCAGGCCTCCTGCCTGGGCTCAGCCAGCCTGACTACAGCTCCCACGCAGCTGTCCCCCCCACTGTTGCTGCTGCTGCTACCATCCGTCCAAACAGCTCTGCCTGCCAGGGAGCCCTGGGTCAGGTCCTTTATCTGCCACCCCTTCCTTGCCTGCCTTGGCCCCAAAGCACCAGGAAGTGGAGGTCAAGGGCGCGGAGGCCTCTGGGAGGGCTTCCAGCGCAGGCACCTGAGCTGCCTTAAGGCTCAGCAGAGGCTCTTGCAGTGGGAGAGGCCATCTGGAGCCTGCTGACTGCTGCCACCCTCAGCCATCACAGGCCACCAGCCACTCTAATGAGACACAGGCAAGGTGAACTCCTGGAAGAGAGAGAACCCACTGCTGGTGGCCAACTCCCAGTCCCTTGCAGGACCCAGCGGGCCAGAGGATGTTGAGACCACGTCCCTCCAACTCACTGTCAGCTCTTAGCCAAATCTGGAAAGTGGGTGGGGGACTTTTGATTCCAAGGATGGGAAGACTAGGTACCACCAGTAGGACCCTGTGTATGTGTGCTGCCATAAAACCCAACACAGACCCAGCAAGGTAGGTGGCGGGACACCTATTTGGAAAAGGGGGCCACTGAGGCCATAGAGGGGCCTGGCCAAGGCCACACAGAAAGATGGGCTGGGACCTCACTGTGGCTCGGGAAAGCCTGGGGGGGGTCCCCTATTAGAGGCACCCCAGGTGCCTCTCCCTCTAACCCCAGACCACCCTCTCCTAAGGGAAGTGACCAGGTTGGTCCAACCCCAGGGAATGGAGTAATCAGGAAACAAGAGATCAGAGACACCTGGCCGAGGATTGAGGAGGGACCCAAAAGCTCACGTTCAGGATGGTCTCCTAGATGGGTCATAGGTTCAAAGGAAAAGAATAATGAGTAGATTTTGAAACAACCCTTGGAAACAGAGAGGGGCACAGTCAGTGTTACAGGTGATGGAGTCACAAGGCCTGGGCTCCAGTCCTGCCTGTCCAAAGTGAAATCTCGGTGGCCTTAGCCCCTACACTCCTCACCCGTGAGACACCTCACAGTAACGGTAAGACCACACTTCCCATGGTAAGATCCATAAGACCAGCCTTCAAAGAGAAAACCACAGCTTGGCCTCAAAAGGAGGGTGTGTCCCCACCACCAGTGCCGAGCCTGCCCAGAAGCCCGGATGCCAGGAGAGCTTCTCATTCTCACCATTTCTTCTAGGACTCTCTCACCTCATCTCTTGCTGCCACCCGCATGGTGCTCAACACTCCTGCCACACCTGACTGCTCCTCTGCCCTGGCTCAGCTGCTCCCTCTGCCTTCCTCCAGCTCAAGGAGCCTGACTAGCTCCTCTTGGGTCCTTCAGGCATCTGCACAGACACCACTTCCTCCAGGAAGCCTCCCTTGACTGTGTTAGGGGCCTGCTCCACAGCTTCCGTGGTCACCCTGTGACAGCACCTAAGGGCTCTGTGATAGCATTTGCCTGTTTGTCACCTGCCTCCCTCACCAGATCCCCAATTCCCAGGACCTAGCACAAGGCCAAGCCCACAGCTAGAGGTGCTTGCTGAATGAATGAAACTGAAGGCCACTTGGACACAGGCCCTGACAAAAAGTTGTGGGAGGGAATGAGCATTCTTTTGCTATGGAAACCATAAAGGACCCAACGAAGAGTACCACAAACACGCAAGCACATCAAAACACACAACACTGGCCACTAGCAGGTAGCAACAGAGATGAGCCCAAACTGTACCACACCCAAGCAAGAGGGGAGGGCGTGCCCACTGCAGCCCTGACACAATCTGACACTGTGTGAGGACTGTCCCGTGCACTGGAGGATGCTGAGCAGCATCCCTGGCCTCTACCCAACAAATGCCAGTAGCATACCCAAGTTGTGACAAAAAAACGTCTCCAGCCATTGTTGAGTTTCCCCTGGGGGACACAATCACTCCCAGTTGAAATACTCTACAAGGGAGAATTCCCAACCAAAAGTAACCCTAAAAGCTACTGATTCTGAAGCACTTCCTGCACCCGGCATTATGCTCCAGGCTTCTGTAAACAGTACACAGAACTCCCAGAACCAGCCTATGAGGGGAGCCCTGACATCGGCGCCACCTTACACACCCCTGATGTTTCTTTACAACTCTGAGCCCTGTACCACACCTGACAACTCATCTTCCTATGCAGAAACACCTCACCTTTTAGGGTGATGTTAATGGTGACATCTGCATCCTCAGCACAGACATGTCAAAGAGCAAGCAAGAAAAGACCCAACCAGAAGGTTACCCTTCAGGGCCTGGACAAGGGGCCCTCTGGGGAACTGCAACCACTTCCTCCCAACACATCTGCAAGCCAGGCACAGACCACTCTGGTCCCCCACCTTCACATATCTGCATGTGCTGTTCCTTCCAGCTGGGAGGCCCTTCTTCCCACCGTCCATCAGTCACCTCCTCATCCTTCCTAGACAGAAAGCGCCACCCGCCAAGCCAGTCTCACCAGTCCCTGGCTCTGGGCCTCCAGCATCCTGAGTTAACTCTGTGGGACCAGCAGTAATTGTGACTGTCCGGCTCTGCCTTTGTCTCCCAGGCCTGGTCCCTCCCTCCCTCGTGCCCAGCACCAGTCTGCCTGCCCTGCCCTCAGCCTCATCTCATAGGATGGGACCCAGTGGTGACTACTCTACAGAAGTACCTCCCGGAGACAGCTCACAAGAAGCCAGGGCCACGGGGCAAGAGAGCCTGTCAGGGTGAGGAGAAGTTCCCCTCCTCCAGTCGTCCTGAGGCCAACGTAAGTCTGAGGCCATGGATCTATGATGGCAGGTGACAGGGGCGGAGGGGAAGGGGTGTCCAAGGGACTGGGCCTGAGGAGGAAAAGATGAGGGTGTGTGGGGCGAGGGAAGAGTAAGAGAGTGGGGTTGAGTCCAAGGGGCAGGGGGAGGTGAGGGAGAGGGGCAGGCCAAGTACAATGCCCTGGGACTAACGGGGCACTGAGGGAAGAGACTAAGAGACTTGCGGGGCTGAGGGGACAGGGGAAAAGACTAAGAGACTTAGGGAGCTGAGAGTAGAGAGTAAGAGACTTGGGGGGCTGAGGGAAGAGAGTAAGAGACTTGGGGGAGCTAAGGAGACTAAAAGATTTGGGGGACTCAGGGGGAAGACTTAATAGACTTGGGGGGCTGAAGAGGAGACTAAGACTTGGGGGCTGAGGGAGAGATCCTGGGAGCCCCAGGAGGGAGGGAAAAGGTCCGAAGGAGAAGGGCTGAGGAGACTGACGAGTACTGAGGCGGCGCTGCCGGGGACTCGGGGAGCCAAGCCTGGAGGAGCACCGGGGAGGCCGCTCACCTGCGCTGGGGGGCGGCGGCTCCTCGCACTCGGGGCTCATCGGGGCGCCCCCACCCCCCGCCCCGCCGCCGGCGGCTCCGGCCCTGCTCAGGGACCCGGTACGTGGGGGCGGGGGGCGACCGGGTCTCGCGCGGGCGCAGGCGCTGGGGTCCGGGCTCGTGCACGCGCCCTCGGGCCTACGGGGGGCCCTCGCACGCCGAGTTCCGGAGTTCGGGGGCTCAGCGCCGGCTGGGTGCGGGGAGGGCGCTGGGGTCGCCGGCGAGGTGGACGCGAGTCCGGACCGGGGACTGGGGGAAGTCAGCGGGGTCACGAGGCTCGCGCAGGCCTTCAGTGGGGAAGCCGCCCCGGTTTCCCCCGCCCTGCGGCAAAGCTCAGGCCGGTCGGGTAAGACGTCCTCCACTGTCCAAACGGGCCGCAGTGGTAAGAGGCAGCCGACGGAGGCTGAGGCTCACTTCCTGCACCGCCCCTTCCCCACGCCGGCTCGTTCTCCCGGCTTTGCAGTTCGTTTCGCCTCCCGGCTTTGCAGTCGGCTCAGAGCCTCCTACGCCCGGATCCGTCCGCCACTATCCCACAACCCCCTAGCCAGAGGCACGCAGGAGGCCCCGCCCTCCAGCCGCGACTCTCTGCGCGGAGGCTGCTCTCCCTCCCGGAAGTGCGCGTGCACAGGAACCCGGGCGCCCCCCATCCCGCCCACTGAAACTACCTCCACCTCCGACGCGCTTGCGCCCGTTGGTGCCAACGGTCTCTCCCGGAATAAACCCAGACAACCCAGTACGCAGGCGCCACTGCACACCCAGGGGCTTTTCTCTACTACTCCGTTCCAAACTCCAGAGGAAACCTTGCTCCAGGATTTCTCCTCCCACTCGCTTCTTGTGGAATCAATCGCTATTTGTCTCCTCCAATCGTATTCAAGCTCTCTCCAGGGTCGAGCTCCTGGATAATCTGTGCCGGGTTCCTCTCTAGGGCAAGGCGCTAGGTCCAATTTGGTTTCTTCGCGACAGCTCTGTGCCTCGGGGTGGCTTCAGTCCCACCAGGCCTTTGCCCAGGCAGTGTCTTTACTGTTGCCATTTGCTGCACAAAGACGCCTCTAACAACATCGACTGGAAGGGTTCTGCCAGACCTTGTATCAATATTCATTAAAGTCCCATCTGGCTCATAGCTCCCTTTGCCCATGTTACAGCCCCACTCACTGTAAGGATACAAGTAAATGGATGTAAAGATTCAACTTGTATTTTCAACCTGCAGTGTTGTTACCTTCTTCATTTCAGGGACACTCGAATCATGTTTGAATACATTTTCCTGTTATAGATGTTCTCTATTTCGGGGATGCCAATTATGCATTTGTCCTTTACATCTCTTAGCTTCTAATTGCTTTAATCTTTCTCATTTCCTCCAGCATTCACTGATTACTATATGTCCGTAATTTGATTTTTCGGCCATGTCTCTTCTGGTCCTTGCTATTTCTAGTATATTTGTTGCATGTGACACTTTTTGATCCTTGTATCAGGTGATGACATACCACCTCAGTGGCATGTGTCACGTTCGCAATTTGGAGCTGCAGGTGTGAAGCCTGGGAAGTGGACGCCTGTGTTTGCCCAGGACTGTCTGGGACCAGATGAGCAAGAGTGTCTAATGCTGGGATGAAATAGCAGCAAGCCTGAAGCCACTTTCTCTGATTGGCTCTAATAATAAGGGTGGCAGTTGATCTCCAATTCTCTGATCCTGTAGCTACCTTTTGAGTTATCCTGAATTTGAGAGGAGTGAAAATAATTGGTCCCTCAAAAATTCCAAGAGTATGAGTAAATTCCACACAAGAGGAATTAGTCTGGCATCACTGAGCTAGAACACAAGGATACGGGGAAGAGGAGCACAGCTTTGGAATTAGGCCAGGTCTGAATCCTGACTGTATGAATTTAGCCACGCATTAACCACATTGGGCTCAGCTTCTCGTCTGGAAAACGACAATGGTCAGGGCTCTTGGATGCAAATGACGAAACCTACTTTAGCTAAACTGAAAAGCAACTCATTAAAGGAGGTGAGGCAGTCTCTCTCCCCCTCCCCCCAAATCTCTGAGAAGACCAGTGAGAAGGCTTGGTGCTTTGCAGTTCGGAATGAACCCCGCGCCCAACCACAGGCCTGTCCCATGCACCCAGACCGACCTACAACACCGGAGCAGAGAGCCCCACCAGACCTCAAGGTACCTACATTCTGCCTTTCAGACACTAGCTCCCCAGCAGGCAGTGCAGCGGGCTCTGATTGGTAGGGCTGAAGTCACATGGTGTCCCCGCTCCCACACAGAATGCTGGAAAAGTACATGGCTCCTGTCTGGGGGAGGTGGGTGAGGACATCTAACGGGGGTGGGCTGGAGGGGGGGGGATTCTACAAATGGAGCAGAAACGAGACGATGGGTGGCCAAAAATGAATGTCCACCAGACTCCCTCTTGAGAGACCAGGAAGGTGAAAGGAGACAACAGCTCTAGATTTGAGAGCACTTTTATTACCAGGTTCCGCCTACTGCTGCCCCTCCAGTGGTTCCCCATGTTCCATAAGACTGAGCCCACCCCCCCCACCCCCGGCAATCTACAGAGAAGGTGACAAAGACGGCAGTGAAGGAGGAGGAGAAACGCCTTTATTGAAGACAGGGTGGACACAGAAGGGGGAATGGAGTGAGAACGTGAGGTGGGGTCCAGGAGCTGGTGCCTTTCTCAGCTCCACTCCTAGAGGCTGAGCAGAAACAGGCTGGCACGCCCTGGCCCAGCACCAACAAGGCCCTGCTCTCCCTTGGGAGAGGGCCTTATGGGTGGGAGGGAGGCAGGAGGCCTGGAGTTCCCACAGAGGGGCCAGAAGCAAGCAGATTTCACCGATCCATGCTGTCATCCGTTGGGCTGGAGAAGCAGGTCTGTAGCAGCTTTTCACAGAACTCCAGCTCCTCCTAGATTTGGGGGTGGGGAACAAGAGCTGGAGCCCTGAATGCAGAGGCCAGTTGCTGCCTACAGCAGCACACCCTGCACCCAGGGACAGCTCCTCTTCCCTCCCCAATACCTGCCTGCCCCAGAACCTTCCCAGGATTCTCTGATCTCTGCTTAAATCCATGACTCATTGTTTCTATTCTCACCCATGTCTGGACTACTTTACAAGACTCCAGAGTCTCCCAGCCTCTGGTCACACCCCACTGATCTGTCCTCACATCCGCCCCCTTGGGCTCTTTCTAACTCCCAGCTACAACTGACCCCTACTTATCCCTACTTAAAACCCCTTCCATGGATACAAACCCCAGAAACCAAGAATAAAAGCACTGACCAGTTGGACTACATAAACATAAAAGGGATCTGCATGGCAAAAAGATGCTCAAAACAAAAATGAAAGAAAAGTTGATGGGGAAAAAACTGCAACTCATCACAAAGGCTAACACAGTTAATCATTAAAGAGCTTTCAAAAATCAGCTGCAGAAACCACCACCCAGTGGTTAAATGGGCAAAGAAGACGAATGAGTTGTTCACAAGAAAGGAAAAAGATGCCCAACTTCACCCATGGAATAAATGCAAGTGTAAACTGGATTCGCCAATCGGCTTGAAAGAAGGTCAAATGGTTTGAGCCACACTGTTCTAGCCAGGATGTCGGAGGCTGGACACCCTCATGACTGGCGTGTGGACCAGTTCAACCTCTACAAAGCACAACTTGGCAATAGGTAACAAAATGGCCTACAACTCTGTAACCTCACCTTTAACTCACCATAACCGGGTCTTTCTCTTTCTAGAAATTTGTTCTGTAGACATACTAACACATATAAAGTAACATAAGTAAACTGTTATTCTTTTAGCAGAGTTGGCAGTAGAGAGGGAGTGGGAACAACATCCATGTCCCTCAAGAGGGGCATGAGAGAGGTGACCCTACCACGCAGCTGTACAAGGAAAGAAGAAAGAGCCTGAACCTAACACACTCCCAGAGATGTTGTGAAAAGGAGTGAAGCGAGGAGCAGGACAGAGGTTAGGATAGGCTGATTTGGCACAGAATGGAAAGAAGAGGAAAAGCACGTGCACGCACAGTTGTTTGTTTGTGCAGATTATCTCAGGAAGGCTACACGAACTGGGAGAGGTACTGGGTGGCTAAAGTCAGGTTGTTCTTTTATCACTTATTTGTTGTTTGTCATCTATTTAAATATCTGTGATTTATAACTTCTTTCTTAATATCTATATAAATATCTAATGAGTTATCACTAATTTGTTACTTATCTATTTGACTAGGAAATTTTACCACTTATATAATATCTAATGAGTTATTTATCATGTATTTGTTACTTATCTATTAATTAAATATTTAATTGGTTCCTATTTATCATTTACTTGTTATTTATCTATCTAATAAATATTTAATTATGTTAATAATTAAAAGACGTCATTAACCCTTTAAGAAACTCAGCTTCTTGTTCTCCCTTCTGTCCCCGGTACTAACACAGCACAGGGTACATGGGAGGTAGCAGTAATGTTTGCTAAATGGGTGACAAGAGAAACACATGAATGGAACATAAAGAAAACATGGAGAACAGGCCGCAGAGGCCCCAAGGGCAGGAACAGGGCTCCCCGCTGCTAACTCCAGCACGGATCCCCTCAGCTAGCCCCACCTGGTACTCCTCATGCTGCTGCAGCAGCTGACAGCGGTGGCGGAGCAGCTCCTCCAGGCCCAGCTCCGGCTCCCGACACTCCCGCACACCCTGGGGGAAGTCTGTCACCAGGCTGTGGGAACAAGAAAGCAGTCCTTGGGACCTCCCTCTGTAGAGCACTCCCACAGGAGCCTGGGCAAGACAGTTCCCCACATTGGGCCTCAGTTCCCCCATCTGTACCATGGACCTCATTCTGCCCCCACCCCACCCCAGGCACCTGTACAAAACATAGTGGCCTGAAGCCAACTCCACATATGGGAGCTGCTCCCCGATTGCTCAGCTGCTCCACCCTGTTATCTCTTTAGATATTAATCTGCTTGTACTGTGTTGCAAGGGATGGAAGAGGTTTAAGAAAGCTGCTTCCGCCTCCGCGGGCTGGTAGGCCAGAGCCCATTATTGCCATCCTGGGAGGTGGGGGTGCCCATGCCAGGCCACACTCCCTCAGGGACCCAGCACACCTGCACAGGGCTCCAAGCACGTGCTCATGGAAGGGGCTGTGTTCTGTCCGGATGAGGGCCACCAGCTGCTGGACCATCCCCATGGAGCACAGGGTCCCTGAGGGAAGGGCCTTAGGGTCAGAAGGGCAGTCCCCACCCCTCCTCACCCAACCTCCCACAGGGACCACCCCACCTCCCACCCAACCTCCCACAGGGACCACCCCAGGTCCCCTGCCCCAGCCACCCCACCTTTGTGCTCCGGGTGGCCCACCAGCAGGTTCTGCAGCAGAAATGCCGACTTGACCTTGAGCTTTTGCACATGCTGCTGCATGGCCCGCATCAACACAGAGAAGCCATCCAGGCGGAGGAACTGCAGCAGCCCAGCCTCCTGCTCCCGGACCAAGCCTAGGGGGAGAGGAGAAAGGATAGGCCTCAAAAGTCATGGTCACCATCGTCACCATCACCATCATCACTATCATAACCATCATCTTCATCATCATCTTCATCACCATCATCACCATCATATCACCATCACCATCAATATCATCACCACCATCATTACCATCATCATCATCAATTTTTATGGGCCTGCACTTCACAAGCATTACCTTTTTCGAGTTTTTTTAATTGAGATACAATTAATGCAAGCTATTAGAAGAAAACTGGCCCCATCCCTCCCTCACTCTGCTCTGGCTCTTGATACCACTGGGGCACCAAGTTCCTCTGTCTGCCCTTTGTGGCCAAGTCACCCCTTGTCTGTTCGTCCACCTGTCTCCCCAATTTTGGACGTGACTTTCCAAATGCCACCTTCTCCAAAACTCCTTCTCTCACCCTTGCCAGAATTCATTCCTCCTTCACCTAATCTCCTATCCAAACCCTCTCTATTGTTCTCCTGGGGCCATTGTGACATAACATATAGGTCTCTGTCCCTGATTTCTGACACCAAGCTCCTAACACCCTTGGAATTTTCTGGGTAATAGAAGCATCTTTTGTCCTAATGAGGCCACTCTGGGTGGTTCCTGGATGGGGGCTGATGACCAGAAAGCCTACACCCTGATTAGAAGCTTGAACTTTTCAGCCCCACCCTCTATCCTCCAGAGAGGGGAGGGGCTGGAAATGGAGTTAATGATCCATCATGCCTACATGAACCCTACATAAAATCCCCAGAGTATGGAGATCAGATAGCTTCCAGGTTGGTGAACACATCCATGTACGAGAAGGGTGGTGCGCCCCAACTCCACAGGGACAGAAGTTCCTGTGCTCAGGACTCTTCCAGACCTTGCTCTATGTACCTCTTCATCTGGCTGTTCATCTGTGTCCTTTATCACATACTTTATAATAAACCACTAAACATTAAGTCAATATTTTCCAGAGTTCTGGGAGCCATTCTAGCAAATTATAAAACCTGAGGAGAAGGGTTGTGGGAATTTATAGCCAGTCACTCAGACGTGTGGGAGACCCCGACTTTCAACTGCCATCTGAAGTCTCATGGGACTGAGCCCTTCACCTGAGGGGTGTGGACTCCCTTGGGGTAGTTAGTGTCAGAATGGAATAGCAAGACACCCAGTGGCTGTCCAGAGACTAGAGAATTGATTGTTGTGGAAACTGCCTCCATGATTAGTGTTGCAGTATTGTGAGTAAAGGAAATGGGTTTTCATCTAACTTCAAAGAAACACAGAGCTGTCATGTGACCTAGCAATCACACCTCTAGATATAACTAACTACCCAAAAGAAATCAAAACAAATGTCCACAAAAAAACTTGTCCACACATGTTCACAGCAGTATTAATCACAGTAACCAAAGGGTAGAAACAGCCCTGATGTCTAACTGGTGAAAGGATAAACAAAATGTGGTCTATCCATATATGGAATATTACTTGGGCCATAAAAAGGAATGAAGCACTGATACATGCTATAAACATGGATGAAAACATGGGGCTAAGTGAAAGAAGCCAGACACAAAGGCCACGTATATGATTCCATTTACAAGAAGTGTCCAGAATGGGCAAATCCAGAGACAATAAGTAGACTGGTGGTTGCCAGGGGTTGGGAAGAAGGGGAACGGGGAGAGACTGCTAATCGTACAAGGTTTCTTCTGAGGGTGATGAAAGTGTCCTGGAGTTAGGCAGTGGTGGCAGATGCATAACCTTGTAGATATACTAAAAGCATTATATTGTATACTCAACAAGGATGAATGATATGGCCTGTGAATTATATCTCTATAAAGCTGTTTTTTAAAAGAAAAGGATACAGTCGAATGGGGGCCCTCAGCATGGTGCACGCAGACAGACGGCCCAGCACATGGCTGGCGTGGCCTTGGCTCGAACTCCAGCTCCATGTGTTCTCACAGGGGGCCCTGGGCTGTCACTTAGGCTCCCTGACCTGGCCTCTCCAAAACGTGGATTCAATCATCCCTATCTCAGAGGGTGGGCATGAGGACAAAACAAGTTAACAGCATGCTGGGCCGGGCACAGGCAAGCGCCCACAGAAGTCAGCATCATGCTTGTCAACAGGGCCGAGGCTGAGAACCCTGATGGGCACAAAGCACTTAACCTTATGATGTTCCTGTGTCATTAGGACATGGCCATGACTGGCAGGGGGTTGGCAAGCTCACCACCCTGTCCCTAGCACAGGATCCTGACAGGTACAGGGAAGAGATGAACAAATGAGGCCCCTCTCCCTCTGCCCCCAAGCAGATCCCTGCAGGCCCATCTCTACTACCAGCTCCTGTCCTTGGGGACCGTGGCCCTTCCCGGCAGACCCCGGGACACTCACAGGAAATGGCGAAGAGGGCCTTAACGCGCACCGAATCACAGGGGTCTCGGTCCAGCAGCCGCAGCAGCTTGCGCAGGGCACCCAGGCCCAACACCTGCTCCTGGATGGCTGCCATGTTCTGGCTGCACGTGCCGATAAGCTGTGCTGCCCGCCACCGCAGCCCCGCGGGCCCTGCCTCCAGGTACCGGCCCACCAGCAGGTGCATGCCCGACAGCTGGCAGAAGTCTGTGCACAGAGAGGAGAGGAGAGAGGCCAAGTGTTATCTGCTGAGCTGTGTCTCCCCAGAAGTTACACATTAAACCCCCAGTGCTTCAGAATGTGCTGTATCTGGAGATGGGGCCTTTAATAGGTAATTAAGGTGAAACGATGTCATATGACAGGTTCCAATTCAATCTGATTGGTGTCCTTATAGAAGAGACCAGGACACAGACACACAAATCCGCACCCCTACAGATGGAAGTGGCATATTGTCACTCGCTCATTCAGCCTTCCTATCAGCTCCACAGCATTTAGAATAAGCCCCGCGGCACTCACCTCACCCTGCGAGGCCCTGCACACCCAGCATCACTGCCCTCACTCACTCCGTGCTGCCTTAATGCTGCTCCTGCGCAGGCCAGGCATGTTTCCTGCCTCGACCTTTGCACTGGCCATTCCCTCACCCTGGAATGCTTCTTCCAGAGCGAATCCCAAGACATACACTTGCTTCAGGTCTCTGATCAAATACTGCCCCTCAGGGAGGTCTTCTGTGACCACCCTCCCCAGAACTGCTTCCTCTGTTACTCTAGGGAGTGATAGTGAAATCCCACCAGACTAAGGCAAAATGGCCAGTTTGTGGGTATATCAGGGAGGTAGTGGATTGACCCTGCTACCAGGCTAGCTGTGTGTGGGGTGAGAGAAAGTACCATCATTGTTCTTGATGGCAAGGGGACCAAGCAGCAAGGGACAGGGCATGAGGGGCCGGAGTCAGAGCCAGCTTGGAGGAAGGAAGCCTGGAGGCCAGGAAGTCAGGGAGGAGGCCAAGACAAAGGACAAGGGCTGAGCCACCTCAGGACGTGCTGAAGAGGCAAGACACAGAGGGAGACCAGGAGGCGGAAGTGGAAAGACCCTGGTGGCTGAGGGGCAGGCCGGGGTGTACCTGCAGCGTTGTCCATGTTTTCACACAGGTCGGCCAGCAGCTCTAGGGCCCCCTCGCGTTCCTGCTGGTCAGTGGCCAGTTCAGCCTCCCCAGCCGAGGGAGGCATGGGCTGGGATAGCACTCGGAGGCAGTTCTTCATTTGCTCCACCTCCTCCCTCTGGCCCCGGCAGGCGGCCGACATGGCCTCCTGCAACCACTGGCGCCTCTGGGGTGGGGGATGAGGTAGAGCAGGAGGGTGAAGGAAAGAGGCAAACCTCTATCAATAATTCATGAATAACAGTCGTTAATAATAACTGCCAACGTCTGAGAGCTGACTGTTCTTCAATCAACAGATATCTACCAAGCTTCTTTTCCTGACACCAGATCTACGGAGAGATGGACTATGGGGTGGAAGACAGAGAGGGCATGACTCCTAGGTTTTGTCCTGAGCAACTAGAAGGAGATGGGGAAGACAGTGGGAGAAGCAGATGTGGGGCAGAAGTAGATTAGAGCTCATTTTTGAACATGTTAAGTTTGAGGGATCTATTAAACATCCACAGTAAAGTATTAAATAGGCTTCCTATGGTTCAGGGAGGAGGTCCAGCCTGGACTTAGGTTTCTCAGCCTTGGCTCTACTAACACTTTGAGCTGATAGTTCTGGGGTGGGTGCCGTCCTGTGCACAGCAGCATCCCCAGCCTTCACCCATTAGATGCCAGTAGCACTGGCCCCCCTATTTGTGACAACCAAGAATGTCTTCACACATTGCCAAATGTCCCCTGGCAGATAAAATCTCCCCCAGTAGAGAACCACTGGCCTAGAGATATACATTTGAGAGTCATCAGAGTAAAGCCTCAACACATGAGGTCACACAGAAAGTGAGCGCAGATAAGAGCCCAGGGACCTCCATCACTAAGAAACTGGGGAATGAGGAAGAACCAACAGAGGAGATGGGGAAGAACAGCCAGTGAGTAGGATGAAAACCAGGACACTATGTCATTCTAGAAGCCAAATGAAAAAAGAGATCAAAGAGAGGGCAGTAATCAATGCTGCTATTCAGTCAAATAAGGTGAGAGCTGAGAACTGGCCACCAGAATTCTTTTTTTTGCCAGGCCCCATGTTTAGTGCTCGTATGAGGTCTCTGTAGTCACAGTCATGGATAGATGTGGGCAAGATGCTAATATTTCTGTGCCTGTTTCCTACCTCATTATCCTAAAGTTTCAAAGATATCATGGATGTAACTGGATTAGTATAAAGTTTCTTATACAGGCAGACCTTGGAGGTACTGCAGGTTCAGCTCTAGACCACCGCAATAAAGCGAGTCTCACAATAAAGCAAGTCATGATCTTTTTGCTGATTGGGGGTGAGGGGGGTCTTCAATTTGTAAATAATGCAACACCCATGAAGCACAATAAAACTAGGTATGCCTGTGGTCATCACCACTACCAACTAAATGTCATATATAATAAATATTGCTATTAATCTCCAAAGCAATGCTATGAAGGAAGCATTATTTTCCCCACTTCACAGATGAGAAAATTGAGGCACAGAAAGGTCGTGACTTGCCCAAGATCACACAGTCGGCCATCTGCAAAGCCTGAAGTCTAAACAAAGCAGTCTTTCCACAGAGCCTGTGCTCCTAATGAGAACATGCTGCCATCTTCACGAGCGCTGCCTATGTGCCTGGCGCTGTGTGGAGGTCTACCTCAACTGTAACCTCAGATCTACCCTAGGAAGTACAGTTATTATTCTTAATATCATCACCAATTTGCAAATGAAGAACTTGAGGCTCAGAGACACTGATATACCCAAGGTCACGCATCTGGATGATGCTGACTCTAGAGAGCTCCTGCTTTTGACCACGAGGCCATTCTGCTTCCCAGCACAGTGCTGGGACCCAGGGATCTGGCCCTCCAGATACTTCTGAGATGTGACCTTCATTCAGTCTACAATAACCCCGTCTAGCACAAATATAGCCTACTGTGCCTTCACACCCCAACTCCCTCCCACCCAGATAGAAAAACTCCAGCTTCTAGCTCCCCAAGCCACACTTCCCAAGATATATCTGTCCCCACAACCCTCACCCTAGCTTCTTGAGCCCCCACCTTTTACCTCCTCACTCATGGGTTCTGGAGGGGGATCTGGCTCCTCAGAGCCCGCCGTGATAGCCATCTGCAGCAGGCCTTGGAGGCTGCGTGGGGGCGGGTGATTGCCCGTGCCCGCCGCCGAGGAGCCGCTGCCGCCTGATGAGCAACCCTGGGAGGCTGGGGGCAGCGCCAGCGGGAGGCGACTGCCCCCCGAGCCTTGGTCCGCCATGAGCTGTTTGTGAAGAGAAGAATATGTTGGGGTAAGGGTGGCCACCGCTGAGGTAGCTCTGGCGTGCTGGTGGATAGACTCCTGGGGGGGTCTGCTGGGAAGGTGGCGTTTTAGGGGAGCTCAGCGGTCCCCCGTGACACCGAACCGCTTTGCCCATACCCTCCCTAACCACGGTCCCCTTTCCTTCCTTCATACCAACCGAACCCTTGCCCAAAGTCACAAGCCCCGCCTTCCTCGCTAGCAACAGGCCCCACCCACTCTCCGTAGCAACCTTGCACCCCCCCATCTCCACTGCATGCCTCCCCGTTTCTTAGCAACCCCATTGCCCTGCCTCCAGGGCAACTAGCCCGCCTTAGGTCGTCTAACCAACGAATCTCCTCCCTCCACTCCTAAGAGAGGAGTCAGACGGGGCGAACCTCACCTCTCCAGACCTCGAGTCGCCGCCGATACTAAAGACAGAGTCGCCCGCACCTGCCTCTGGTGGGCGCCGCCATCTTGACCGGAAATACGCAGGGTCTCGCCCGGAAGTTCCGATTTCGGGCCGTAGCTTGGGCTGAGGCTCTTGCCTTGCACTTAAGCCCTTCCCACCTGTCCGTATACGGCCCTCGGTCACGCCCATCACGTAGGCTCCGCCCCCGACGGCTGCTCAGTCTAGGCCCCGCCCCTTTTCCGGGTCCTACACCTCAATGAGCCCCGCCTCCTAATTCACCTTGCAAGCTCCACCCTTCCTGGTGTACGCCCTGCTCCTCCCAGGTCTGACTCCGCCTCAGGTGGGCCCCACCCACATCCATGTTACCTGCCCCCTATAAACTCTGCCCCACCCCGCCACTTCAGGCTCTGCCCCTGGGCTTTCGGCCTCTCCCTATTAAATCCGCCTCTGTGCCGGTGCGCCAGCCGCTCCCGGTTAGACCCCGCCCCTAACATGGCCCCGCCCTTTATGTCACCACACCCCTTCTTGGTCACACTCCGTCGTCGTGGGTTGTGCGGGTCCCTCACCTCCAGACCTTTTACCCTCCACCTGAGCCCCCACCCCATCTTTTACACGAGCCCAGGGTTTTCACCCCTAATATATGGCCTGAGCAACCTTTGACCCACCCCACCCCTCCTCTTGGCCTCAGTTTCCACATTCGTCAACAGGGGCTTCCTGTTCTCCACCCTGCAGTTTCTGTGCAGACCTCTCTTATCACTCCCTTCTTCCTCGTGGAAACTTCCCTCAGTCTTGCCAGGCTTAGGGAAGGGATTCTTGAAGCAAAATGCACAGGTGATGTTGTTTGGGAAGTTTGCTGCCTCCATGCACCAGATTTGGGGCTCAGGGCTGGGATGAGCCTCTGCAGACTTGGTCTGCAGAGGTGTTTGCTTTGGGCTGGGCTTAAGGATATCCTGGCTCTAGTCTTCCATTAAAGGCTGTCCCCCTCTAGAAAAAGGTAGTGAGCTTCAGGTGGGGCCCACAGTCTCAGATGTATTGAGCTGCTAGGCCTGGATGTGCAAGGTGATATTTTGGGCAGAGATGGAAAGACAAACAGGCTATATGTGCGAGTGTGTGAGTGTGTGGTGTTTGTAGTACTGTGGAGGATAGCTATCAGATAGGGGTCTGGGCCCATTGGTACTCTATTGTATGTTTCCTATGTCTGCATTTAACATATTACAAAAAAAAAAACTTAGTGGCTTAAAACAACACAGATTTATTATCTTATGGTTCTGGAGGTCAGAAGTCCAAAATGGGTTGCGGACTTGTGGACTTGTGCTGGACTAGAATCAAGGTGCCAGTAGGACTACGTTCCTTCTGAAGGCTACAGCAGAGAATCTGTTTCCTTGCCATGTCCAGCTTGTAGAGACCACTTGCATTCCTTAGATTGTGGCCACATCACTTTGACTTCAGCCTCTATCGTCCCATCTCCTCTGACTCTGAACCTCCTACTTCCCTCTCTCAAGGACCCTGGTGATTACATCTAGGACCCACCCACACAACCGAAGATCATCTCTCCATCTCAAGATCCTTAACTCAATCACATCTGCAAAGACCTTTTTGCCATGTAAGATGTCAAATTCACAGGTTCCGGGAATTAAGATGTGACATCTTTGGGGCCTCTTGTTCAGCCTATTATATCTATGCACATGTAGGCACAAGTCTATTTTATCTGTCTAATATATACATACTTAATTATACATAATACCATATAATATATGTACATATAACATGTAACCGTATATCACATAGTGTTTGTGAACATATGTGTAATATGATAGTAGCCTACATGGTGGTCCCAGGTACTCTACAAAAACCATAACCTTTACAATGATCTGTATGTAGGGTAATCACATATTTTCCATTTAGAGCAAGACACTTGAGAGTGAAAACGGACCCTATTAATAATTACGAATACCAGGCATAAACCAAGACTTCTAAGGCCCAGTGAAATCTGCTTCATCACCTCTTTTCATCTCAGTCTACATCCTAACTCCCCACCAGCCACAATGACCCCTTCAGTGTTCCTAAAACCTACCAGTCACCCTCCCACACAGAGACTTCATGCTTCCTGTTCCCTCTTGGCACTGTATCTAAAATACTTTGCTCAACAAACACTTCCTGTCCCCCTTCCCTGCTTGTCTCCTCTTTAACATTGATTACAACTATATAATAGACCACACATTTTGCCTGTTTATCTTGTTTGATCATTTGCTTCATCCACTAGGATGGGAGCTCCATAGTGCAGGAATCTTTGTTGGTTTGGTTCACCTCTATGCCCTTACCACTTGCAGCAGTGCCTAGGTCAGACTTGGCACTCAATAGAGGTTCATGGAATGAAGGTGGCTGACCAAGAGACTAGAGGCTCATGTGTACACTCTGTAGGGGATTTGGGGGTTAGACTGATGCCTCACACCTTTGAGTACCTGATATAGTTGAGTCCTGGATGGTGTGAAAATCTAGCTGAGCACAGATCCATGAATGTGCTATAGTGGGTACATATAATTATATCGAGGCCCACGTGTGGATCTAGGCACAGAGAATACACAGGGGTCTAATAAAATGTCCAGGGACCTCAAGGGGTTTTGGAAGTTTCTCCATAAGAGCACTGAGGACCCTAAATGGAGATATGGAACCAAGCTGATCTGAAAACATGTGTCCTAGGCTGTGGGTGGATATGGGTAGAGAAAGGATGCTGGTAGAGAAAGAAGTCCCAGGTGGGTGGGCTTGGGGGCCAGAGGAAACAGGTGAGCAGGGTCGGCAATCCCAAACTTCCTTCCTTCCCTCTGCCTCTGTCTCCATCTTTCTGTGCCCCTCCAATCTGTCCCCATCTTCCTCAGCATCTAGCCTTCCACCTATGTGTACTCCCCTTCTATCCCTGTCTCTGCCCCTCTCTCTCTGTAGCTTTCTCTACACTTCCCTGTTTCTCTCCAGCTGTTTTCTGAACCTCCCCCCGTCACTTGTCCATTTTTCTGCCCCTTCTCAGACTGGCTCTTTGCTCCTTTCCCACCTCTCCGTCTTTCCACTTCCTCTCCTTTTCTGTTTTCCTGCAATTCCTTCCCCATCTCCTGTTTCTCTGCTCTCCATTCCTTCCTTCCCTCTGTCTCTGCCCATCTCCATCGTCTCCGTATCCTGCCTCTGCCTCTCCTACCTGCCCCAGCCCCGGATCTGGTCGCCTCCACCTCTCTTGTTGCCACCTCCATCTCTGTGTGGGACTCCATCTCCCTTTGTGCAGCTCCATCCTTGCCGGGTCTGTCTGCTCCTCATCCTTCTCCCTCCATCCTCTCGCGTCCTGCATCCCTCCCTCCCGGCATCCTCCCACCTCCTCGCCATCCCTCCAGCTCGCAGGCCCGCCCCCTGCCCCACTCCCCCTCCCTCTGAAAGGGTTAACTTTGGGGAAGGGCCGGGAGTCCCCGGATGGTGATGTCAGCGTGCCGAAGAGAAAGGACGAGGTGGCGGGGGGAGGCGGAGAGGAGGAGGAGGCGGAGGAGAGAGGGCGCGTGGGGGGGGCGGGGGGGACCTCGGCCTGCAGCATCCGCTAGCCTGCACCTCGGACCCCCCCGGCGGGGGGAGGCGCAGGAAGGGGGGGCCGGCCAGGGACAGGCTGGGGAGGGGGGGCCGCGCAGCCCCCCTGGGCCATGCTGACTCCCGGGGCTTGACACCCCCCCCGGGCCCGCCCCCCCTCCCCAGCTCCGCGGCCCGCCGACTGGGGGGCCCAGCCCAGCCCCCTGGGGACCCCCGGAGAGGTGGGGGGCAGCCGGGGGGGCCGGGACGGAGCAGTCGCCGGCCCCCACCGGAGAGACGGGGCGACCGGCCGCAGGGGGGCCGGCCGAGGGACCGGTCGGGCCGGGACCAAGGGCACCATGTCGTCTGGGGCCAAGGAGGGAGGCGGGGGCTCCCCGGCCTACCACCTCCCGCACCCGCACCCACACCCACCCCAACACGCCCAGTATGTGGGCCCCTATCGGCTGGAGAAGACGCTGGGCAAAGGACAGACAGGTGAGCCAGAGGAGGGGACACTTGGGGCGTGGGCAGGGGGAGCTGGGGGCAGAGGGCGGAACTCACAGGTATTCAAAGGGCAGGGGCTGGCTGCCCAGAGCCCTGGATCTGGCACTGGAAAAGGGACTTGGGGTCTAGACTGCCCCATCTCCAGAATGGAAGGGGGAGAAGGCTCAGACTCTGAGGTCCTTGAGATGAGGAGGCTGGGGGCCTGGACTCCTGGAGAATGCTGGGGCCAAGGGCTGCCACCTGGTTCCTGGCAGAGGTTGGAGGGGCTTGGCAGCAGTGGGGAAGGGAGGCCAGCCTGCAGCGGAGACAGTGGCATGGGATGGTGGCAGGGGAACAGAGGTCCTTGGTGCAGTACAGCCGCAGGCTGAGGTGAGGCGCCGGACAAACAGGGGTGAGCCCAGGGAGCGGCTTCCCTCTGCACTGTCCTCAGGCCTTGGAGGGTTGTCTGTTGGGGTGACAGGGAGTGAGGCCGGGGCAATGGGGTCTGTAGCATTTTCCCCCTTCCAAGCATGCTCGCTCAGTGTGGGTACTAGGAACAGAGAGGTGGAAGATGCAAGAGGCAAATCCCCCAGCAGTGGCTGTGGAGGGGATCATCCTTTGCTGTTGCTAAACACTTGCCACCAGACATGGCCTCTTTCCTGCCGGGTGAGGGGTGTCCTGAGCAAGAGGTCCAGGGACAGACCCAGGGTCTCTATGAAACTGAGGGCCAGGGCCTGAGGTAGGAGGGGAGAGAGTCAGACCTCCAGATGTGCAGGTGTTGCTGGCCTGAATTCCTGAGTTATGGGGAGGACGAGGCCTGAACCCCGAGTCTGAGGGAGGAGGGGCTGAACCCCGAGTCTGAGGGAGGAGGAGCTGGAGTCTGAGGGAGGAGGCTGGGGGCCTGGACTCCTGGATCTGTGGCTTTGGGGTTTCTCTTGGAGAGTCGGCATATATTTGCGGTTTGCATGCTCTGAGCTACAGCTGGTATTAAAAGCCAATCAAAGAAAGGGATTGGAAGGTCAGGGTTTGGGAGGAGACGGATGGGATGGTCTGGGAAGGGGGCAAACATGGCATTATATTCCTTGGGAGACATGGAGTCTCCAGAAGATTGAAGTGCAAAAAACTCAAGGAAGTGATGGATTGAAGGACAGAGAGAGGTTTGAAGGAGGCATCTTGGGGGAGACAAAACCATGGAGAGACAGTGAGGAAAGACTGTGGGGAGATGAACCTACACAGCCACCGGGGAAGGACAGAATTAGGGTGAGAATCAGGGTGGCAGTGGAGACAAAGACTAGTGGGTAGATGGACAATCGAGAGGGGCAGAATCAGGCAATAGGGAGCAGGGAGAGAACTGTGTCTTGTGGGCATGGCAGCTGTTGGCCCCCAGGAGTTCAGGTCAGGGTGATTCAGGCCCCTGTGAAACAGCCACCAGAAGGAGGAGGAAACAAGGTGGCAAGGGAGAGTTGGCCAGAGTGGGGAAGGGTGGTCTGACAGCACACCCCACCTTTCAATCGTGCTCCCCCAGGGCTGGTAAAACTCGGGGTACACTGCATCACGGGC
This sequence comes from Pteropus vampyrus, assembly GCF_000151845.1. Classification (NCBI taxonomy): domain Eukaryota; kingdom Metazoa; phylum Chordata; class Mammalia; order Chiroptera; family Pteropodidae; genus Pteropus; species Pteropus vampyrus. The sequence goes on along the minus strand of NW_011889138.1, from coordinate 1,421,908 downwards.
CAGAAAGTCGCCATCAAGATCGTGAACCGGGAGAAGCTGTCAGAATCGGTACTGATGAAGGTGTGTGTGTGTGTGTGTGTGTGTGTGTGTTTCAGGGGAAGGGGGACCTTTGGGAATGGGGGGGAGAGGCGGTGCTGCCCTGCCTTCCTTTGTCACCTCACTGCCCCAGGTGGAGCGGGAGATCGCCATCCTGAAGCTCATCGAGCACCCCCACGTCCTCAAGCTCCATGACGTCTACGAGAACAAGAAATATTTGTAGGTATTTATAGACACCCAGCCCCTCCATGTGCCCTCCCAAACTTCCTAGAGCGGGACCTTTCCGGAAACAAGGTGGGGGGTGGGGGGTTGTGGGAAAACTTGATGTCTCCCTGCTAGGCCACCGAAGGCCCGGTCCCCTCCCTACCGCACAGGGACACCCCTTACACACACATTACCCTGACCTGACCTGATGCTGATGGTTGAACGTGCCCCAGCAACAGGATGGCCAAGCCTGAGCCTCCCCAAGAGTGAGCAGAGGCTGATCCTTCCCCTTACTCCCTAGCCCCAGTCGTGCACCCCACTACACCAAAGGAACACTCTGTACTGGATAATCTGGGTGCCTCGGCCAGACCCAACTCCCCCATCTGCCCTGTCCCTGTTTGCTAAGACAATGGGGCCTAGCCAAGCCCAAGGCCCAGGGACTCCTGCCTCCTACCACACCCCCAATCTGAAGCACTAGGGACCGCCTGCTCCCCCAATATAACTCTGGGCGTTATGACTGGACACCCCAACAATGAGACTCCTTAGGAGTTCTGAGTCCCTATCTCAGAGTCAGTTACCCCCCATGAAGGCCGGGGGTGGGGTCCAGCTGTCCAGGCTTCAGACAATAGGCTTTTGTCTGCACTCTGGTGACCCAAGGGACAGCTGGGCTGGCCAGCAGGAGAGGCGATGGCCTTGCTGCCCCCACCACACAGTCCCCAGGATTAACTGACTCCAACACCTATCAGATGCTCAGGCAGGTGTCCCCAGGCGGGAAGCTGCCCTAGACCCAGGAGCTAGTGGGAATTGTAGTCCCCAAGAGCTCCCAGGTGTGGTGGCAGTAGCTACAGCTCCCACGCCAGGGGCCCTGGGGGCTTCTGGGAGTGAGAATTTTAACCTCCCAGAGCTTCATGGGATTTAGAGTCCTAAAAAGAAAAAATCCAGGTGGCTGATGGGAGTTGTAGTCCTTTGCTTCACAGATGTTGGCTTAGATTGGTGCACGTAGCCTTCATTATTGCCAAGAATTAGTGGGATTTGTGTTTATTCATCTTAAAGGCTTATAGGAATAAGAGGCTTGGCTTTCCAGGGGCCATTGGGTGTATGTTTATGGGTTATCTTTATTTCCCAGAATCCTGTGACAATTGGGAGTGTCTGTCCTCCAGGTGCTAAAGGAGTTGCCTTATCTCCTGAAACAACTAAGAGTCGAAGTGTTAATACTCCTGAAGTTGGCCTACAAGTCTCTGCTGCCCAGGGCTGATGGGAGTTGAATTTTGGCTTCTCGAAGGCTGAAGGGAATTAGGGTCTCTCCCTCTCAGGGGCTGATGGGGATTGGAGTCTATTTCCCTGAAGTTGAAGTAGTGTACACTGCAATGTCATTGCCTAAGAACAGATGAGAATTCCATTATCTGCAGCTCAGAAACTATGGCTTTCCAGAAGCCGATGGAAACGGGCGGCTTTACCTCCTAGGGGCCTAGGAGAATTGGGATCTCTGTCCTCCAGCTTCTAATGAAGTTACCTTATGTCCTGATGACAACTATTAGTCAAAATGCTGACCCCTGAAGTTGACAGGGGTGTCTCTGCCCAGGGCTGATGGGGATTAAGTTTCCACTTCCCAATGGCTGATAGGAATTGGAGTCTCTACCAGAGAATGATGGGTATTGGAATCTCTTCCTCCAGGAGAGTCATGGGAATTGGAGTCTCCTCTTCCCAGGGACTCATGGGAATTAGGATTCTCTGCCTCCAGAGCCAGTGGGATTGAGATCTTGTGCTAGGGTCGAGGCACGGATGGAAGAGGGAGACCAGGTCTTTGGGCCCCCACATGCCCCGTCCAGCCCTCTGCCCCCTCCATGTCCCTTAGGTACCTGGTTCTGGAGCATGTCTCTGGAGGTGAACTGTTCGACTACCTAGTAAAGAAGGGAAGACTGACTCCCAAGGAGGCCCGGAAGTTCTTCCGCCAGATCGTATCGGCACTGGACTTCTGCCACAGCTACTCTATCTGGTGAGGGCATAACCACTGATCGGCTTCCTGTCTGTGTGAATTTACCAATATGGACATTTCTTAGACATAGAACCTAACTATATGTGGTCTCTCATGACTGGCTTCTTTCACTTTAGCAGAACGTTTTTAGGGTTTATCCGGTGTCAGTGCTTCATTCTTCTTCATGGCTGAGTAATACTCCATCGTATGGATGGACAATGTTTGTTAATCCATTCACCAGTTGATGGACATTTTAGTTCTTTCTCCTTTTGGTTATTATGGATAATGTGGAAATATGATCATCCCTGTACAGGTTTTGGTGTGTATCTTTGTTTTCAGTTCTCTTAGGTACATACCTAGGAGTGGAATTGTTGGGTCCAATGGGAGCTCTATGTTTAGCCTTTTGAGGAAGTATTGGACCATTTTTCAAAGTGGCTGTATCATTGGACATCCTCACCAGCACTCTGTGAGGGTCCAGATCTCTCTACATCCTCGTCAGCACTTGTTATTATCTGACTTTTTGATTATAGCCATCTTTGGGTGTGAAGTGGGATCTAATTGCAGTTTTGACTTACACTTCCCTGATGGCTAATGACACAGAAGATCTTTTCATGTGCTTACTGACCATTTATATATCTTTTTTGGAGAAATGTCTATGCAGATCTTCTACCCATTTTTAATTGAATTAGTTGTTTACTTTATTAAGTTGCAAGAGTTATTTATTCTAGGAACAAATCTTTCATCAGATGTATATTTTTCAAGTATTTTTTTTCCAGTCTGTGACATGCTTTTGCATTTTTATGACAATGTCTTGTGACAAGCAGAAGTTTACATTTTAATTAACTCCATTTTGTTGATTTTTTTTGCTTTTACAGTCCATGCTTTATCTGTCCCATTTAAGAAATCTTTGCCCAGTTCTTGCATTTAGGCCTAGGATCCATTTCAAATTAATGTTTGTATTTGGTGGGATGTGTGGTTTGAGGTTCATTTTTTGCATTTGAACGCCCATAGGAAAACATTGTCTTTTGCTCTCTGAATTGCCTTCAGCTCTCAAAGAAAGCTATTAAATAGGCAGCATTTTTATGAGTACAGTGCAAAATAGATGCCTTTGGTTCATCTTCCAACCTCATCAATTTGCACCCCTCTCTCTCTGGGATGGGGATTGGGGGTGGGTAGGGATCAGGGTGGAAGCACTCAGACTTGGGACTAAAACTGGGTGATAAAAAGGCAGCCCCTTTAAATCGTCAGCACCCCCGTATTGGAAAGACAGTGTCAAACCCCTGACATTAAAAATACTGACCTCCAGGGGGCGATAGTCAACATATTTAACAACCGGTGCAACCTGGTTCTGACCACTTTCAACAGAAACTATAGAATCTCCTGGCTCCACTTCCCACTCTCCATGAGGAGTTTGGCCCCAGGGGAAGGGGTTCCTGAGGGAGGGACCAGTAGCAAGCTTGGGGTGGTGGCAATATTATTTTTATTATTCAGTATAGAAATATTTCAGTATTTAAAGAGCCTGATCAATATCAGCCCTGCTCACCCCAAAATATCTCATTTCCTCCATGTTCAAATGTTTGTGGATAAAATGATACAACGTCTGGGGTCTCCTGCAAAATAATTTAGTGGGGGAGAGAGAGCATATGTAGGAGCATCAGTGAGAGAAGATGTGCCCTGGGCTGATAATCGATCAAGCCGGGAGATGGGTACCGAGTACTTCCCTATATTCTTCTCTCTACTTTGGGGCGTGTTTGAAATTGTCCATAATCAAAGTTGCCAGAAGTGTCCCCTCTGAGAGATGGTGAATGGGGTCTAGGCCTCTAGGAGAAGGGCAGAGGCCTGAGCCCCAGCTATCTGTCTCAGCCACAGAGACCTGAAGCCCGAGAACCTGCTTCTGGATGAGAAGAACAACATTCGCATTGCAGACTTTGGCATGGCATCCCTGCAGGTGGGGGACAGCCTGCTGGAGACCAGCTGTGGGTGAGTCGGGGGCCTAGCCTCCTGAGTCTCAGGGAGAGGGCCAGAAGCTGGTCAGAGGCTCATGCCACATCTCTCCCCCAGGTCCCCCCACTATGCGTGTCCAGAGGTGATTAAGGTGAGTGAGGAGCAGGTGGAGGGGAAAGGAGTGGAGAGAGCCTGGCTGAGCGGGGAGCTTCATGGCTGGCCCTACATCCTTGTAGGGGGAAAAGTATGATGGCCGCCGGGCTGACATGTGGAGCTGTGGTGTCATCCTCTTTGCCCTGCTTGTGGTAAGGTGCCCCTCACCCCTCCTGCTCCATTTCTAGAACAATCCTGCCTGGTAGGAGCCTGGAATGTGAAGTTCCATCCTCACTCCAAAAATTGTCTGCCAAATATTTAACTGGTAACAGGAAGGTGGGGGGTGATCCTGGAGGTGAGCATTCAGTCACACAATTGTGGGATAGTCCCCAGGGATAGGGGGGATCCCTGAAAGGAATGAGGCTGCCAGGAGCCCTTGGAGGACTTGGGACAGTGGCTGGTCATTTGTCACCAGGGGGCTCTACCCTTCGATGATGACAACCTCCGCCAGCTGCTGGAGAAGGTGAAACGGGGCGTCTTCCACATGCCCCACTTCATTCCTCCAGACTGCCAGAGCCTCCTGAGGGGGATGATTGAAGTAGAGCCCGAGAAGAGGCTTAGTGTGAGTTGGAGGGACCAGGACAAGGATGGGGACAGTGGGTGATGAGGTAAAATCCCGAGGGGAGTCATGGGGGAGTCGCTGCCTGAGTCTCAGCCCCAAGTCCTGCAAACATGCCACTCCAAAAGGGGACGGGGGACCCCTTAAGCGGAGGGATCATGCACAAACCGGCCCTCCGGAGGCAGCGCGGGCAGGGGCTGGATGCCACTGAGCGTGTGGAAAATGTAGCCAGGCCGGTCCAGAGTAGTCAGACTGCTGCGCGTACGCAGGGCAATGCACACGGCCGCCACTAGGGGGAGACCTTAGCCGTCGTCCTGCATGTGTTTACAGGGAGGGTAGGGGGCGCAGTTAGGGACCCCTAACACCACCTCATCAGCTTTCCTTACGGCCAATTGTGAATCATACGACCTCACTTCTGCTTCTCTATGACCCACTCCCCTCACAGCTGGAGCAAATTCAAAAACATCCCTGGTACCTGTGAGTATGGGGGAACTGGACACAGGGGTCCCCTGGGGGAAAAGGGACAGGGGCTCAAATATCAAGGGCTTCCAAAGCAGGAGAGCCGGCTAGGGGCTGGGAGGCCCAGGTCCCTGAGTGAGGAGGGGCTAAGGACTCAGACTTCTGAGTTCTAGGGGAAGAGGGCACAGGTGGAGGAGAGGATGGGGCCTGGACTCTTGGGTTCCTAAGAGAGGGACAGGCTGAGACCCAGGACCCCTGAGTCGGAGATGAAAGAGAGGGCTAGAGTCCCAAATGCCAGGTTCTCTGTGATGTTTCTCTCTCTCCCCAGAGGTGGGAAACACGAGCCAGACCCATGCCTGGAGCCAGCCCCAGGCCGCCGGGTGGCCATGCGGAGCCTGCCATCAAATGGAGAGCTGGACCCCGACGTCCTGGAGAGCATGGCTTCACTGGGCTGCTTCAGGGACCGGGAGCGGCTGCACCGTGAGCTGCGCAGTGATGAGTAAGACCCCCGCGGAAATACATGTAGACAGCAGGGGCATATTTGAAATTGTCCATAATCAAAATTGCCAGAAGTGTATCCCTCTGAGAGGTGGTGATTGGGGTCTAGGTTCTCAAGACCACTGGCAGGGACAAGCCAGGCCTCCAGATGGGGCATGGCTTAAAACTTCCCCGGGGACCTGTTCCTAGAGGAACCATGACTACAATGGGCCTTGGGACCAACGGGAAAAAGATAAACAATTACAAAAAATATGAATAGATACTGAGGCTGACTTAGACAGTGTGCCTCCTAAAACATTTACGTAGAGTAAGTGATCAAATTTTAAATATTATTATCACTATTATTATTATTGTTATTATTGAGGTAGGCTGAGATGTACACCAAGACAAAGGAATGAACCACTTTGATACCAGGAAATTGGAACCATATACAGAGATACTGGGTGGACTGAGCCCCCAGAGAGCCACAGCTGCAGGGACGGGACAAGACCACCTCTGGGACTTGACCTCTAGCCTCAATCCTCTGCTACCCACCCACAGGGAAAACCAAGAAAAGATGATATATTATCTGCTTTTGGATCGGAAAGAGCGGTATCCCAGCTGTGAGGACCAGGACCTGCCTCCCCGGAATGATGTTGGTGAGCAGGCAGGGCTGGGAGTCCAGGCCCCAGGTTCCTGAGGGAGGATAGAGCTACAGGACCTGAGCCTCAGGGTGCAGACTCCTTGACTTGCTTTGTCAAAACCCTCCCCACTCTGGGCCTCAGTTTCCCCATCTGTCTGAGCACCATGTACAGCTGGACAAATCAGTCTCTTGACTGGCCCTCAGACCCCCCTCGGAAGCGTGTGGACTCCCCTATGCTGAGCCGTCACGGGAAGCGGCGGCCAGAGCGGAAGTCCATGGAAGTCCTCAGCATCACAGATGCCGGAGGTGGCGGCTCCCCGGTGCCCACCCGACGGGCCCTGGAAATGGCCCAACACAGCCAGAGGTGGGGACCCTGCTCCTTGGACGGGATACCTAGTCCTGGGTGGGGAGGGAGTTCAGAATTCTAACCCCATCCCCACCTCCAAGGTACTGTGTGATTGGGACAAGTCACCTGCCCTCTGTGGGCCCAATATCTCCATCTTGAAGGAGTGTAGAAGGGAGAGGACAGCTGAGCCTTTTGGAACCCTCCCTCCTGATTTTCTTAATCTATCCTGGAAACAGATCCCGTAGTGTCAGTGGAGCCTCCACCGGTCTGTCCTCCAGCCCTCTGAGCAGCCCCAGGGTAAGGCCAAGTCTCCAGTGAATGGAGAAGGGGTAAGGCGGGTAAAGACACTGTGGAGCAGAGATTGAACAGCAGAAACTACAGTTCCCGTAAAGTCTAGAGACATTGCCTCCTTGACCTTAAAGGGCCTAGGACCCAAGGCCTTGGTAGTATTTTAGGCCACTGGCCATTTCCACCTCCATAGGGCTGGGTTCTCAGTGTGTCTGAGGGGTTCATTTACTCATCTAACATTAACTAATTGAGTGGTTACTGTATGCCAGTCACTGCTGGGTTTACTTCCTGCCCCGACAATGGTTTTTTGTTTTGTTTTGTTTTGTTTTGTTTTGTTTTGTTTTGTTTTGTTTTGTTTTGTTTTGGGGAAGTAGGGGACTAGTTGGACTACAAGTTCCAGAATGCATTGGGGTCCGCTTGCCCAAGTGCGTGTGGGGGACCCCTAGAGCCTCCCGGCAGTTGTAGTTCATCCTCTCACCCACCTCCACTCCTCCGCAGAGTCCGGTATTTTCCTTCTCACCGGAGCCCGGAGCTGGAGATGAGGCTCGGGGCGGGGGCTCCCCGACTTCCAAAACGCAGACTCTGCCTTCTCGGGGCCCCAGGGGTGGAGGCGCCGGGGAGCAGCCCCCGCCCCCCAGTGCTCGCTCCACTCCCCTGCCTGGTCCCCCAGGCTCCCCGCGCTCCTCTGGGGGGACCCCCTTGCACTCGCCCCTGCACACGCCCCGGGCCAGCCCCACCGGGACCCCAGGAACGACACCACCCCCAAGCCCCGGTGGTGGCGTCGGGGGAGCCGCCTGGAGGAGTCGTCTTAACTCTATCCGCAACAGCTTCCTGGGTTCCCCTCGTTTTCACCGGCGCAAGATGCAGGGTACGGGGTCCCTAGGAGAACAGGGGCTGGGGGCTAACATCCTAGTCCGCTCAGGAGGGGGCTGGGGACCCAGATTCCCACATCCTAGAAGAGCGGGTTGCGAGCACAGTTGCAGGTGGTAGGGAGAGGAGGAGGAGATGGGGCCTCGGCCTCCGCCTCCGAAGGATGCGGCCCTTGGAGCTCTGGTTCACCTTCCCATTGGCTCATGGCAAGCAAGCCCCACCCATAGGGGGCATGGCCTAACGGGTCAGCATGCTATTTGAGGTTTAGTTACCGGGAGATGAAGAGGCACTGGGTCTGGACCCCCTAGTTAAAGGGAACTGCTGGACACGAAGATGGTGAACGAGTGTTGACCATGCTCACCCCTTCTCCCCACTCTCCCCCAGTCCCCACCGCTGAGGAGATGTCCAGTTTGACGCCAGAGTCCTCTCCAGAGTGAGTGTGACGGGGAAGAGAAGAGACCGGGTGGAGGCGGGGAGGGGAAATTCATTCCCTCAGCCCCTTCCTGAACCTCTTCCAACCATCCCCTCCCACTCAGGCTGGCAAAACGCTCCTGGTTCGGTAACTTCATCTCTTTGGACAAAGAAGAACAAATATTTCTCGTGCTAAAGGACAAACCTCTCAGCAGCATCAAAGCGGACATTGTCCATGCCTTCCTATCGGTGAGGGGCCTGGGTCCCTAGTATCCTGGCCACCATAGAACTACAAATCCCAGCAGCCCCTGGGGTTTACCCCCTTAAGACTGGCCTGCCTTCCTCCTGTGCCTCATGGGATTTGTAGTTTTTCAGTCAGAATTGGGTTTAGTCATTGTGGGAACAAGGAGGCAGGAGAGGTTTATTGTGCCCTGGGGCCTGGAAGTGGTAAATAGGATCCTGAATTACAGTTACCACAAATTAGTGTCCCTTAAGGATTGATGATTTGCCATTTCCCTACCATTACATTGGGCTTCAGTTGCTCAGCCCTTCCTCCTATACCTTGTTTTTCGTAGGACAGAGAAAACTACAAGTCACAACAGGCAATGGGGCCTCCCAATGGCTTTTCTGTTATTTTGCACCTGTGGCTGATGGGACTTGTAGTTCCTTGGATAGCCATGGTAGTTGGGTTAGTTATCCTTTCCCTAGAATCAGGTCACTGGAATCAATCCTCCATGTGTCCCCCACCTCCCTCAGATCCCCAGCCTGAGTCACAGTGTGCTGTCACAGACCAGCTTCAGGGCTGAATATAAGGCCAGTGGTGGCCCCTCCGTCTTCCAGAAGCCCGTTCGCTTCCAGGTGGACATCAGCTCCTCTGAGGGGCCAGAGCCCTCCCCTCGAAGGGATGGCAGTGGTGGTGGTGGCGGTATCTACTCTGTCACCTTTACGCTCATCTCCGGTAAGTTTCCCTCAAGTGGACTGCCCCCAGCCCAGTGTTTGGGATGCTCAAGACAGCTGAGGTAGGATAGCCGCCCAGGAGGGCAGCACCACCAGGGAAGAGGACATAGTGCTCAGCTGGTACTGACCGTGTGCTCCCTTCCTCACTCAGACCCCCACATTCTCTCTTTCCCCCTTTTCTCATCAGCATTTAATGTAATGTCATATTTACTTACAACATGCCTAGTGCTTTATACGTACTAGTTTCTCAAAGCTTCCCAGCAGCCTTTGAGGTGTTAGTAATCGCCTGCTTGACAGAGAAAAAAACTGAGTCCTAAACTGACTCAACCAGAGTCAAACTGCACTCTGTGACCGAGCTGGGGCTCAACCTAGGCCTCCTGACCTTGCAGTGCAAAGCTCTACTTTAAGACCGTTCATCAGAAGAGCAAAGACATGGGGTGCTTCTTTTTTTCAGGCCATTCCTGCACCCAGAGCAGACATTACCAATCTATCAATCACAGCACTTCTTCCTGCTGAGCTCAGGACAGCCTCAAACTCCAGGCAGCCACAACCAATCAAGAGCTGGCACAAGAGATGACAACCACAGAAATGCCTTGTTTCCAATTATACTTTTTCCCTGAGTCCTGATAAGAAGAGTTTGGGGAATGAGGGATACCTATTTGCTCTCCTTGTCACCAACGTTAATATGTCACGACTAGGAGATGAGCTTTCTCCCAGAGTTTCTAAACCAGGCTGTTAAGAAACACTGGGGTGTTACATCACTTCAATGAATTATGGCTCTTTTTTTCTTCCTTAAAGACTAATATGCAGAATGTTCTTAGTTTTAACATTTTTTTCCTTCTATTGATTTTTCTTACATATCTGGCTTTTCATGGTCTCCACTAGAAAATAACAAGCAATAAAACCCATTTATATAGAAAACAATAACCATTGTTATTTTAAATCCAATGTTTCTTAGCTCCATGGATTTATGCCTAGCCCTAACAGGGGAAGAAATTGTGACCCCTTTGCTGGGCAGAGGGTGGGAGGGCCTTCCTTGTCCCCACCTGTCCCCAAGTCAGTATGTTTACCTGCTTTTTCCAGGTCCCAGCCGTCGGTTCAAGCGAGTTGTGGAGACGATCCAGGCACAGCTTCTAAGCACTCATGACCAGCCTTCTGTGCAGGCCCTGGCAGGTGGGAGGCAGGGGATGAGGGGCTGTCTCCTTTTTCTGTCCCGTGAGGTGGAGGGGTCTGCAGGCGAGGCTCTAGCTGTGGGGACGCAAGGCTTACCTGTTCTTGCGTTGTCACTATTATTTTATTTTGTCAAGGCCTCACCTGCAGAGCTGTGAGCAGGTTCTTGCAGAAACTGGGACCTTTCTGGCCCTGTTGAGTTGCCTTTCAAAGACTCAGCCTCATCTGGGAGCATGCGCTCTGTGCCCCAGGGGGTGACTTGTTGGCTCAGCCCCACTCTTGAGATACGAAGGCTCCTCCCCTTGGCATAGGGGTTCCCTAGGCACCACAGTGAAAGGGAGCAGGCAAACAGGACCCCATCCAGGAGGGCAGGAGCCTGGGTGGCCTTGTCACGGGAGAACGCCAAGTCCCAGGGTCAGATCTGCTTGGGAGCAGTGGTTCCAGACTGGGGGCCCATTTTGACAAGGTCAGAATTGACAGGGCTGACATCAAGGTGTCCCAGACTACACTCCCTCCTTTCAGGCTGGGGACAGGGATCTGGTTCTGTCCTCAGAGGCCACAGGCCCACATTCCTTTGCTTATCACTTATCTTCACAGCTGGTGACATTTCATCTCCTTGAAGGTCATCCTGTGGTCACATTTCCTTGTGACCCTGACCTCAGCTGAGAAAAGTTCTTTTAAGGACCCACCCAGATAATCCAAAACAATTGTCCCACTTCGGGGTTCTAACCTTGGTCACAACTGCAGAGTCCTTTTTGCCTTATAAAGTAACCCAGTCACAGCTCTCAGTTTTCGGAGGGAGACATCTTTGGAGCGGGGCATGATTTGGCCTACCTCAGCCCCCCAGGGGACGTCTGGAGACATTTTTGATTGTCTTAATTTGGGGGGAAAGGGGTGCTCCTGGCATCTCATGGGTGGAGGCTAAGGATGCTACAGAATATCCCATAGTGCACAGGATGCCCTCACAGCAAGGAGTTACCTGGCCCCAAGCGCCACTAGTGGGGAGTGGGGAAACCCTGCTTTATTAGTCTCCACTGGGCCTAGTTGCCTGGGGCAACAAGAAAGCGAGCTAGGCTCCCTGAACCTTTCTAGACCCAGTTGCCAAGGAAAGCTGGCCTTAGCAACCAGGGTTCCCAAAAGGGGACACCCTCAAAGATGTAGGATCAACGGGCACCCTTGGGGCCTTAGCCACATGTCTTATAAAGGGGAATAGGGCAGGGGGCAACCTCCAGTCTGACCCAGGAACAGGGAGCGCCTTATTGGTTGTCATGAAAACGAGGTCTCCAGCAATCAGTGTCTCCTAAGGGGGCCATTCTCTGCCAGAGGACCTTAGGTGCTGTTTTGGGCCCCATAGAAATTGCTAGGTGACCACTGGCAACCATTGCTGCTACCACAGTTCCCTAGTCTGGGGGATTGAGACCCTACAAAAAGGTGATCCCAGTCAGGCAGACCCAACTGGGAGGGCGGGGACCCCAGCTCCACAGCAAGGGTAGTGGGAGGTAAGGGGGACCCTCTTGCTGTAATCTGGGAGATTCAGATCTTACTTGCTGCCACATAAGCGGTCCCTTAGCAAATAGCGCTATAACCAGAGGCTCTGAGAATGTCTCCCCTAGTTGGGCAACTGGGTCTCACTTGGACAAACTTGACCTGATTTCCAAAGGCCACAAGGATCAGAGGGGGCCTAGGAAGCACGGCCTGTTGTCCTAGGGTTGCCAGGCCTGGTTGCTGGCATGTAACCCTCTGGCAACCATCTCCCCAGGCCCCCAACCCTGTGTTGGGGGCTCGGGCCTCAGCACGGTGTCATTGGAGCATGTTCCCTGGGGTTTGGCAGCTTTGGGGTCACTGAGGGCAGTTGATAGCAGGAGCCTCCACGCCAAACTCCCTAGGGCCTGTGACAAACCACTTCCTCCCCACAGATGAGAAGAACGGGGCCCAGATCCAGCCTGCCAGCACCCCACCCCGGAGCCTGCAGCCCCCGCCTGGCCGCCCAGACCCAGAGCTGACCAGCTCCCCACGCCGAGGTCCCCCCAAGGACAAGAAGCTCCTGGCCACCAATGGGACTCCTCTGCCCTGACCCCAGGGGGCCAGGGAAGGAGGGGAGCCCCCTCCACCCCCCTTCCCTGCCCCCCAACTGTGAATCTGTAAATAGGGCCCATGGAGTACATAGGGAGGGGGGGACACAAACCTGGCCTTGCCCTGCAGGGATGGGGCTCAACGGCCGTGCCCAGTGGGGGTTGGTTCTAGGGGGGACTGGGGGTGGGGAGCTGTTTCTATTTTATTTATTGATTAATTTATTATTTTATTTATTGATCGATCTCTCTGCGGGGTGGGGTGGGGGAGGAACAGGGGCTGGTTGGGGTGGCTTAGCAGATCCGGACAACAGGGCCATCTGTCCTTATGTCATCCCCAACCCCCCCACCCCCACTTCCTGGACTCCAGTCCCCTGATCCGCCCCCTCCCCCCACAACCTTCTGTACGGATTTGCTCTCTGGAAGGAATTCTGGTTTTGCGTGATCCTGCCTGCGTCTGTGTCTCTGATTCCGCCAGCGGCAAAAAACAAAAATAATAACAATAATAAATAGCCTTGATCAGGGATGGCTGGCTGGCCTTGGCCTCTCACTTCCTGGGTGGCCCTGATTGCAGGGGTGGGACAGATGGCAGGGACAGAAGGGTATGCAAAGATGCCAGCTGACCAGTCGTTTACAGCTCTGCCACACGTGTACCTACTAGGTGTCAGATGGAACATAGATGGCATACTGTCGAAACTTAACCTCTGACAGTTCGTCCCTAGCAGTTCATCTGGGAGCGTGGTAGGGTCCGGGCATTGGCCTCTTTTTCCTGTGCCAGTGAGGACAAGGCCTGGGTCAGAGCGCCTGGGCCTGCAAAGAGATCGGGGAGGCTGGCGGTGGGCTGAAGGTTGAGGCTGGGCCTGGCTGGAGACACAAAGTGCAGCTGTTCAGGCTGGAGAAGTCGACAGCCAAGAGGCCAAAGAGTGTGAAGAGCAGCATGGCAACAGCCCACTCGCAGGCAGCAGAGGCGGAGCGCAGCGGCCAGGTGTAGAGGACAACCACTTTACACCAGGTCAAGGGCACACCACCAGAGAACTAACTACCCGGGAGCCCAACCGGGTTGCCCTATAACTGTGGACAGGTAAGTCTATCTTGGTACCATCCTGTGACATGCTCGCCCTGCCCTGGCTAAAATAACCCCTCTGGCTGGCCACCCTCCTTGGCAGCTCCAGGACACTCTCTCCAACCCTGTCTCCATCTCAGCCTGTTTCCCACATTGTTTCCCCTACACATCCCTCCTGTTCGTATCTCATTCCCAATATCTGAGAACAAGGTTCTTAGCCTCCCATCAGCCTCTCCAGATCCTGTGAAGGTTCCGCCATCTCCCCAGACAACCACACACCTTGCTTCTACCTCCAAATACCCAGGCTTCCTAAAGGTGCCTGTTCACCCAAGGCCCACAAGTCCCTCCTGCTCACTCCCAAACATAATTGAATCTTCTCCCAAAATATCTTCCTCTTTCTAGGTGCCCCCACCTCCATAATAGTCCCACTATCCACTCATGTGCCCAAAATCACCCTCACCACTTCCCTCCTCATGCCCAGTGTCCGGCTGGTCACCCCAACACTTATCCTATCTGCCTTACTGTCTCTGGCCTTGCATCTCTCTACTAGTCTGCCCTGTCCCTTCTCTGGCTCCCCAGTCCCAGCTCCTTAAAATCTTTTTATGACCATGGTGCACACATACTCCAAGCTCCAGCTTAGCTGAGACCCCTCTTGTTTTTTGGGACCCCCTCACTTGAGCACCCTTCCTCCTCCTCTCTGCCAAATTAGCTTTGACTCCCTCCTCCTAGACCATACTAGATATTATTTCATTCATTTAAGGATTTTGAGGCTGTCAATAAATCCGACGCCATCCCTGGCTCCATGGATCTTTGAGCGAGAGGTGTGAGCACCCAAACAATCCGCTTGCTCTCAGGACTGACCTTGTTCCTTGCTTGCTCACAAGCTTTCCATGGCTCCCTACTGCCCCAGGCAGGAGCCTGAGCCTCTAACCTCTCACCTGAGCACCCAAAAGTATTCTGGCCTTGCCTGCAGCCTTATCTCCTCCCCCAGCTCATCATTTCACCCTCTTTACGCATGCACCTGCACTGTCCCCCAACCTCCCAAGCCAGGCCCAAAGCAGCTGGTTCTGCAGGACAAGTTTAGAATCTACCAGGTCTAAGACCCATCTTTGCAGACATCCAGGCCTACTACACTCAAATGGCCATCTCTATGGTCCCTCCCCCCTCTCCCTGCATCCAAGGGATATTTGAGCCCCACAGAATAAGGACCCTGTAACCAAACTGATAATCAGCCCAGTGGAGACTTTGAAAGGGGCTGGGCTGGATCTGATCAGCAGCTGCACCCAGCAGTGAAGATGTGCTGGTTTACAGCTGACGTAGCCCTTCTGGCCACATTCATGCAGTTCGGTTTGCCACTCTGGGAAGTGAACGAGGTCTACCAAATGTGGCCAGCACAGGCCTCGGCTGGGCTCCTTCCAGCCTCTTGGGAATGCCAGCGTCCTCTTGGCCTCCCTTCCGTCCTCCCCACAGGAGCAGGTGGTCTCCAAAGCTGAGTCTGCAGCCCTTACTCTCTCAGAGCACTCAGAGCACTCTACCTAGCAGTGATAACCATCAGTATAATAAAAAGCAACTCCATTTTGCAGACATGGAAACTGAGGCTCAGAGAGTGATTTGACTCGCCCAGAGAGGTGTGCTGAGCTGGGTTCTGGGGTGACTCAGAAATGGGTTAGAGTCAAGGTGCCACTCAGTGTTGTGCTGGTAAACATTTAACAACCAGCTCCAATTTGTAGTATTTGCCACTTCCTGTGGTGTAAATATTCCCACCGTGGCTGTTTCAAGCTGCTAACGGGAGGTCACCCAATATGGAGTTGGGAAGAAAAACACAAAGCCTGCCCTTGAGAGCCGGCATGAGCGGCCGCAGCCCACCACTATGTCCACTGCTGAACTTCATGGCAAGTCTCGGCCAAGTGACTCCCCCTGTCTGAACCTGTGTCCAGTCTTAGCCAGCATGATGCATGGCACACAGCAGATACCCCAATGGACTGCGGGTACCCAAAACGATTGTTTTATCATCCTCCCGATATTTATTGGTCACTCGCTGTGTGCCAGGCACCAGTCTAAGCACCTCACCTGTATCACCTTCACTACAACCCCGGAATGGCCCTATTATCATCCACATTTGATAGACGTGGAAACTTTATGCAGAAGTTAAGAAGGCAGCGGACCTTCCGCCAGCTAGCATGTGGACATGGTGGGTTTACAACCCAGGCAGCGTGACCCCAGATCAGAAGTCTCGACTGTGCCATAGCAGAGCCGAGAAAGGAGGGGGGCAACTACATTAGCACAGCAGAACTACCCCAATGAAAAACCACCTCAACCCCTGCCCCTGGCCCCCAGAAGGATACTGGCCACCATGAGGATGGTGCAGAGGCTGCAGAGGACCAGGCGGAGTGGCCTGATCCAGGGAGGCCCGGGCTGGGGCAGGCCTTTCATCCTCCAGGAGAGAAGGAGCTGCAGCCAAAAGTAGAGGTGGCCCACAAAAAAGGCGAAGAAGGCCCCGGTCAGGTGTGTGACCCGCTGGTTCTTTTGCTGGAAGGAGGAGGGGTAGAGTTGAGGGGAAGAGGGAAGAACTGTGGGGAGGCCAGGGCCATGAGGAGGGGAGGGGACCCTGACCAACTCGAGATGTGACTGACAACTGCCATGCCCTGTGATTGGTTCATTGATTAGCCTCGGTCCCCAAAACACTGCCTGGAACATAGCAGATGCTCCTAAATATCAGTGCAATAAATCTTTCATTCTCAACCAGGGTAGGGAAAAGCAGATATTGCCACCAAGCAGGTAAAAACTGGTTCTTGGAGGGCAAAAATTTCTTATGTATCACAATGGTTTCTGACTTCCCAATCTATGGTATATTTTACGTTAAAGTTTTTAAGTATTAAAAATTTCATGGGGGAAAAGAGGTGATTAGGGGAAAATGTCTAAAAAGCCTCCTTAGGGGACTGATGTCAGAACTGAAGAAAAAGATAGGTTGTGGAACATAGGAATAAGTGAATGAGCAAATGAATGCCTACACAAAGGTGATGGGGGATTTTTATCAACAAGCTGGAGGCTGCTTCACCTCTAGTCTGAACCCCTGTGGTTTTGCCAGCCTTTGGAATCAGAGCCATCGTAGTAAAGGAGCATGATGACACAAAATAACTCAGTAAGATTTCTCCATTCATGTATGCGACAAAGATCTGCTGAGCTCCGTGGCTGAGAACACGAGTTCTAAAATCTATGAATCTGGGTTCATTTCTGACCACCACGGACCAGCTGATAAAAAATGTTATCGGTGAGATTTGACCAGGAAGGACGTACCTGGAGTTCTCGTGCTGATGGGTAAAATAGTACAGAAGGTAAAACCTAAAAACACTCAACCAGTGTGGCAAACGCTAAGATTGAGTGAGTCTCAGCCATTTCTTCACTGTGGGAGGCGGTGGCAAGGAATCACCTCAACCTCTTAGGGTGCAATTAAATCATTATAGAGAGCCTCCCACGCGGCGCTCGATTTGAAGAGCAGAAAAACTCGGCACCACCTGCCACGGCCCGAGAACCGCAGAGAAATACAAGTCCCAGGAGGCCACGCGTGGTCCAGCCCCCAAAATCAAGAGCCGGCGGCCCTGGAGAATGCTGGGAATTGTAGTCCAGATCTGGCGGGCCAGGGCCCTGGGCAGGCTCCGCGAGGCTGCTACGTCTCACCTGGAAGTTGCCCACCACGGAGGTTCCCAGGGCACAGAGGAGCCCCGACCACAGGATCAGCTGGTTAGGCCACCTTCTGACGCCCCAGTCCCGGAGCTGGTGGTAACGGAGAATGCAGACCCAGGCGGCTGGGAGGAGACGGAAGTGGGCGAGAGACCCAGGCCCCGGGATGGGGAGGCGATGGGCTGGAAGAGGCTTGGGGTCCAGGGGTAGGGGCCAAACTCCTGGTTTTAGGGGAAGAGGAGGGACCTAGACTCCTGGTCTGAGGGTAGAGGGGCTGGGGCCTGCGGTCCCCTTAGCTGGGGGCCAGCACTGAAGGAGACGCGTTGGTGTAGTTACCCATAGCAGCTCCCATGTTGAGCAACTGGCTGAAGATGCAGCTCTGAGGAGGGTACGATCCACAGAGACTGGGGAAGATGAAGGGTTGTCCTGTGGCTCCTCACAGCCAGGACCCCCTTTCCTCCCTCTGGACCCCCCAAGCGCCATAACTACCTGATATAGGGGATGCCCTCGGTGAGGTTCACAGCCCTGTTGGCCACTGCAATGGCAAAACTGAAGGAGGGGAAGTCGTCAAATGAGCAGCCGCTTTCAGTGACAACTTAACCCACAGAAATGGGGACTGCTAGCTCCCTCCAGGCCCCTCCACCTCTTCCCTCAGACCCAGGAGTCCAGGCCCCCAGACTCCTCCCTCAGACCCAGGCATTTCTTTCTTCTAACACTCACACAGTCCAGATGCTAGCGACAGCCCAGAAGGCCAGGAAAACAGGCAACAGGGACAGGTAGCCCCACATGCCGGGCTTGGGCTCTGCAAGGAAAGGGTGGGGCCACCAATATCTGTATGTGTCTCTGTCCCCCTAGTCTCATTCTCTCCCCCCCAATTCCCCTCCTCCCCTCTCTGTATGAGTTGAGGAACCAGCCCTAAGGGTCCCGGTGTTGTCAGCCTGGGGCACTTTCCCTATTTTTCAACTGACCTTCAAGCCAAGCCTGATCTTGAACTTTCTCCAGCTGCCATCCCCGCACCCCATCCCTCCCCTACACTACTAGCCTCTGGGCTCCCTGGGGATGCTCACCTGTCCTTCTCTCCAGCCCTCTCAATCTCAGGACTGGGGCTACATGAGAGGTGCAGGGAAGAAGGGCTGTGATGTGGGGTGGGGCTGGGCCAACATCAGCTCCGCGGAGCCAAAGTCCACACCGGAACACTTGCAGCTCAGTGTCGGGCCAGGAGTCTGACCCACTGCTTTCTAGGGACCTCACCCCCAAACTGCCACTTCTGGTGCCCCACCCCTTCCTTCCACCTGCTTTGTAGGTTCAATGGGCCAACTCCTAGCTTATCCTCCCTAGGACACAGAAATCAGAGCCTCGGGCTCTCCCCGCCCTTTCTCCCTGTGAGACCCAGTCAGGCCCCCAGGCCCTTCTAAAACACTTGTATTGCTTTTGAGCCCCTGGGGTCCAACCTCTAGTTCTTACCTCCTTCAGCACCCAGAATCCAGGCTTGTGGTCCAGATCCTTTCTGGGTGCACTTTTATCCTTAGCCTGCTGGGTGTGGGGCCCCCGTGACCCTGATTCCTCCCCGCAACTTGCCTCCCCGTCTCCCTTCCTCTACCATGCTGGAGTTCCCCAGCAGGCAGGGTGTGGGTGAAAGGGAGACCTTGGTGCTGACACTTCCTCTCAAAAGCTTTGACTTGCACTGCCAGGACCATTTCCGCCCTCTTTACACAGTAGCCCTCCACTTTATGGCTTCCCCTCAGGGTATCTGGGTGTGTGGGCCCCATCCTCCTCCTGCTTCCCCAGGACTCAGGATTCCCGGCCCGCAGCCTTCTCCCTCAAACCTGGAGGTCCGGGTCCCCAGCCTCCTCCTGCAGTATCTCTCTTATTTTTTAATTGATGTTAACTCACAAAACGTATATTTAACCATTTTAAAATATACAATTCAGTGACATTTAGCACACTTACAATGTGTGTAACTGCCACCTCTATCTAGTTCCAAAACATTTCATCACCCCAGAAAGCAACCTCATATCCATTAAGCACCCTTCCCATTCCTTCCCCCACCCCCCAGTCCTGGGCCACAACCAATCTGCTTTCTGTTACTATGGATTTGTCTATTCCAGACATTTTATATAAACTGAATCACACACTCTGACCTTTTGTGTCTAGTTTCTCTCACTGAGCATCAGGTTTTTGAGTTCCATTCACGGGGTAGCATGGATAGGGGCTCCATCTGTTTTTGTGGGTGAATCATATTCCGTGGGCCACACTCCTTTTGGCACTCAAGTGTCTGAGGCCCAGCAATCAATCAAGAATGCGATGTCGTCCCTGTCCTCAATGGGTTTTCAGGCTGGAGAGCACACATATATCTGAAAACTAGAATACAAGTGTTATAACGAATGCAGCAGTGGGCATGGTGACCCCCAGAAGAGGAAGTGGCTGACTAGCAATGGTAGCCAGCATGTGTGTGGTTGTGGGGGATGATCAGGAAAGGAAAATGGGTGTGAATTTGCAAGCTGCAGGAAGGCTTTCTCAGTGAAGTCCTGATGGTCCCTGAAATCTGGCTCGTCAGGATCTAATGCCTTTGTCTGGTGGGTTACAAAGCATAGCCCCTCTAGGAGAAATGAGCCAGGACTCAAAGCTCTCGATTGCCACAAAGGGTTTGGATGTTCTCCTGAGGGTACTGGGGAGCCATGGAAGGTTCTTGAGCAGAGAAGACAGACAGGAGCTGACACCAATGGTATGTAGACAGGAAAGAGACATAGTGACAATAACCTCCAAGACGTCTGCAGTGCCAGGCACTGTGCTACGTATTCCACATGAGCTAACTCACTGATTCTCATGACAGCCCTGAAGTGTCATCGGCATCTTTATGAACTAGATTCCTTAATCCTTATAGAAGTAAAAGTCCTAGTTTCTTGACTAAAAAGCACCTGGAAATAGTTCCAAACTTCATACATGCAAGAGGTAGCCCGGAAGGCTTGGCGTTTTCAATTCAGTGAGACTTGAGTTCGAACCCCATCTCTGCCACTCAAGAGCTAGGTGCCTGTATGAGTTTCCTATGGCTGCTATAACAAAAGACCACAAATTTAGTGGCTTAAGACCACACATTTAGTATCTCACAGTTCTGGAAGTTGGAGTCCCAAATGGGTCTTAGGGACTGAAATGAAGATGTCGCTGGGGCTGGTTCCTTCTGGAGGCTCCAGGGGAGAATCTGTCCCTCACCTTTTCCAGCTTCCAGAAACGCCTGTGTCCCTTGGTGTGTGGCCCCTTCCTCCGTGTGCAGAGTGCCTCACTCCAAGGTCTGCTTCTGTCATCACGCCCCCTCCTCTGTCTCTGATGATGACCCCTTCTTTCACTCATAAAGACCCTATAATGACATTAAACCTCACCCAGATTGCCCTCCCCATCTAAAGATCCTTAATTTAATCACATCTGGAAAGTCTCTTTTGCCATGTGAGGTGCCATCATCACCAGTCCCGGATATTAGGACGTGGACATCGTCAGGGGTCCAGTATTCTGCCTCTACAGTCCCCTTGGGTAGGGGGCATCGGTTTCTTCAGTCTGTAGATAACAGTGCATAGTGTCACTGTGGGGACAGGCTGATGAATTTGTGTGTCCACCTCTGCCTCTTGCTGGCTGTGTGACCTGGGGCAAATAGCTTCATCTGTCTGCACCTCAGTTTCCTCATCTGTGAAATGAGGATGAGAAGAGTAACTACCACAGAAGGCCATGGTATGGAACTTATGAGTCAATCCCTTTACGTGGGGGTTTGTGGAAAGAATCAAGTGGGAAAAAAAAAAAAAAACAATCACCATCCACCTTGGTTGCATTCCTGGCACATGGTCAGTGCTCAATAGAGGAGACTGTCTCTCTCTAGGTGGTGTATGTTAGCTGCTGGTGACAGGAGGGAGATTAGAGCTCTTGGGCTACGTGTGTATGTGTGTTCCATTTAGAAAATATTGACCAAGGACCCACTGCGTGCCAACATTGTTCTAGATCCTGGAGACAAAACAGGGAACAAGCAGACAAGAAGTGCCCTGATAGAGTGAGGCTCTAGTAAGTTCTCATCCCTCTCCCCTCGACTATTCTACCCTCCCACGCCTTTCACCCTCACCCCACCCCTCCAGCCACAAATGCTTTTCCTTCTTGTCCCCTCCTGAGAGGCTCAAGACTGATGCCCTACTTTCAGTTTGAGAATTAGGCTCCACCCACTATCCACTTGTAGGCTGAGGGCATGGATTTTCTGGATCCTTCCAGAAACTGGGGCCACTGGCCTGGCTCAGCCAAGGGGAAGAGGCTTGTGGTCTCCATCTGTGTGAGATGATGTTGCAATTTCATGTTTAGGAAACCGCTTCCAGTTGGGGGTGGGGACCGTTTTTTTGCCTTGGAGTGAGGAATCTGCCCAGGCAGGGGGTGTAGGCATCCAGGGAGCTTGGTTTTCTCATCTGTAAAAACAAGGATCATAATGGTGCCAGAGTTTGAGAGTGAGTTCATATGACGACTTAGAACAGTGCCTGAACCATAGGAAATGCCATGTAAAGCTTGGTATTGGCATCGTGGACTCCTCCAGGTGACGCAGAGTATTTCTAAAGAGCCACCTGCCGGCCTAGAGGTCACGCTGCTTTGTAGAGTACATACCTGTGCCTCACGATCTTGATGTGTCATTAGGTCCTCCAGGAAGCAAGTACTGTCATGGCGTCAGAAATGCAAGGAATCTTGGGGGAGTGATGCCAGTGAACGATAAAGGGAAGAGGGAACAGGGGTGGACAGTGAAAGCCTTCAGGCTGGAACTGACAGGAGATGGAGGAGGAAGGCATGGGTCAACAGAGAGCTTCAAACTGTGGCTCAGCACTGAGAAAGCCCATCCAGCCCTACAAGCAGATGAAGCGCAAAGGTTTCCCATATTGGCAAATCCACAGAAACAGAAAGTAGGTTGGTGGTTTGCCAGGGGATGGGGGAGGTGGGGTGTGATTGCTTAATCACTTCCTTTTGGGGAGATGAAAATGTTTTAGAACTAGATAGCGATGATGGTTGCACAACAGTATGACTGTACTACAGGCTACTAAATTATACACCTTCAAATGATTGAAATGGTATGTGTTATGTGAATTGACCTCAATTATTATTTTTTAAATGATCACCCTTAGAAGAGTCTCACATTGGGTGGAAATGGCCAGGCCATAACCACACCACCACCACCATGCTTAGTCATTGTTTGGGGGCTGTGGGAAACGACCATCCAAAAAAAAAAAAAAAAAATAGTTGCAGAAGGCTGTGGGTCAAACGCAGTCTTCCTAATCGATGTTCTTTCTTGAAAGAAATAGCCCCAGGGCAACCATACTTGGCCAGTGTGGCTCAGTTACTTAGTGGAGAAGCTGAGGTCTGTCTGATTATAAAATTTGGTTCTTTCTGACTGCAGCCATGCCACCTTGAACATGCCTGATCTCGTCTGATCTCGGAAGCTAAGCAGGATCAGGCCTGTTTAGTACTTGGATGGGAGACCACCTAGGAAGACCAAGTGCTGTAGCCGTCAAAAAAAAAAAACATTGGTTCTTTCCAATGTGCCATGCTTCCTCCTCAAATAGCCATCCATATATCCACCTGCCCAACCTCCCATCTACCCATCCATTCATCTGTGCATATGTTCTCGCTCTGATGCATTCATCTGACTAGTTTCCATCTACCCATTCACCCATCTGCCTATCTACCCAACCATCACTTGTTCAGATCTTCTAGCTCTCCAAAGCTCTAGCCATCCTTTCAGCTATCCACTCATCCACCCATGTTCCTTCATTGTGTAATCCATTCTATCAGTTCCCTCTTCCCATTTACCCTACAATCTATTTGTCTGTCAGTTCAACCTTCCATTTCCCCATTGATCCAATCCACATAATTGACCACCTGTGTTAGCTTCTTATAGCTGCTATGACAAATTCCCGCAAACCTTGTGACTGAAAAACAATGGAAATTTGTTCCCTTACAGTTCTGGCAACCCATATTTCAACATCGGTTGTGCTGTGCTGAAACCAAGATGGCGGCAGGGCCCTGCTCCCTCTGGTGGCTCTAAGAGAAGGTCCCTGCTGCCTCTTCCAGCTTCTGTTGGCTGCCAGCATTTCTTGGCTTGTGGCCACATCACTCCAGTCTGTCCTCATTCTCCTATGTGTCCAGTGTCCAGTTGCCTTCTACCTCTCTCTGCTAAGGTACAGGTGATGCCACTTAGGACTCACTGGGGTAATCTAGGATAAGTCCCCCTACCAAGTCCTTACCTTAATCACAACTTTGCCACATAAAGTCATAGTCATGTGTCCAGGGGTTGTAAAGCATCTCTTTGAGGGTTATTTTGTTCTGTCTACCATGTCACCCAACTGTACACACACACACACACACACAGAGGGGTGTGTGTGTGTGTGTGTCTCCATCCATACAAATTCTGGGAGCTAAAAATGCACAATTGAGCCCTCAAGAGGTTTCGATCTCGAGCAAGCAAACCTGTAAGGAGACAGTTACTACGGCTGGCATGGTTGAGATCAGTTACATTGACCAAATAAATAAATATATTGAGCTGGCTCTCTCTGCTACCCACCATCTCTGTGTTCCCCTCCACCACCTCCACATTGGGGAAGGAAAGGAAGATGGGAAGAGAATGGCCCAAACATTTTCATTCTCCTTAAATCTTCCATCCCACCACCACCCTTCTCACTCCCTATCCATGAACATGGTATATATACATATATATATGAATATATATATATTTATTTTTTTAAGGTCTGCGTTAAGATCTCTCAAGATTTTACAGGTTTTTCTTGAAGAGCTCTTGCCCATATTTTGATAGATTTATTCCTTGGTGCTGAATATTTATAAATGTTATTGTAATCCATATTTGTTCATATTTTTGTTTTAGAATTTTGTTGATGGTTGTACAGAAAGTGTTCATGTAATCGACCTGAGTCTGCTATCCTACATACAAGATTGAACTTTGGTTGATGTCTGGGGATTTGGTTGTCAAACGTTCCAAGTAGCTCACTGTGCCTGGATTGTTTGTGCAAACTATGTGATTTATGCTGAATTCCTGCCTTTCTTCCTGCAGTCTAGAATTTTGGTACGTGCTAGGCAGAGCATGACCTATGTGATAAGTTGCCAGTAAAAACTTAGGGCTCTGAGTCTCACTTGGGCAGAAACCATACACACATGTCGCTGCATTTTTGTCTCTAGGGAAAGAGTGAGTTCTGTGTGACCCTCATGGGAGAGAGAAAGCACAAGGAAACCTGCACATAGATTCCTTCGGTCTCTGCCTTATGATCCTACAGCACTGCAGTAAATCTTAGCCATGAATACAAGTCTGTGCTGAGTCCTATACATCTTCCTAGAGAATTTGCAAACATGCCTAACACAGAGATAAAAAGAAATACAATTGACATTCATATATTGATTTTTGTATCCAGCAATTTTGCTGAATTCTATCAATTCTGATATTTTATCGGGAGCTTCTTTGGGATTTTCTAGATACATAATCATATCTATGACTCATGATGGTTTTGTTTCTTTTAAATTTTTTATGCCTTGCATTTATTTTTCTTGCCTTACTGCAGTGGCTATGTCTTCAGTATGGCGCTGAAAGCAGTGGTAAGGGGGCATCCCTGTCTTGTTCAAGGTTTCAAAGGAAAAGCTTTCAATTTTTCACCATTAAATATGAATTTTTTTCTCAAATTTTTATTGTGGTAAAATACATATAACATAAATTTTGCCCCTTTAACCATTTTTAAGTGTAGAATGCAGTGACATTAAGCACATTCACATTATTGTGTAACCATCACCACCATACGCCTCCAGAACTTTTTCATCTTCCTAAACAGAAACTATGTGCCTGTTAAATAATAACTCCCCATTCCCCCTTCCTCTCAGCCCCTGGCAACCACCATTCTACTTTGTTTCTCTATGCATTTGACTATTCTAGGTACCTCATACATGTGGAATCATATAGTATTTGTCTTTTTGAGTCTGGATTATTTCACTGAGCATAATGTCTTCAAGGTCCATCTATATTGTAGTCTGTGTTAGAATTTCCTTTCCACATTTTGCTTATTCACTGTTAAGTTGATGGATATTTGGGTTAATCTGACCTTTGGGCTCTTGTAAACAATGCTGCAATGAACACTCATGTACAAGATTTTGTGTGGACATGTGTTTTCATTTCTCTTGGGAAGGGAATTGCTGGGTCATATTGAAATGTTTTCAGGGACTGCCAGATTGTTTTCCACAGTGCCTGCCCCGATTTACATCCCACCAGCAGTTCAGGAACATTCAATGTCTCAACATCCTCAACAGGGCTTGGATATTATGTCTTTTTGATTATAGCTATCTTAGTCGGTGTGAAGCAATATCTCATTGTGGTTTCGATTTTCATTTCCTTAATGACTGATGATATTGAGCATCTTTTCATGTGCTTGTTGGCTATTTATATATCTCCTTTGGAGAAATGTCTATGCTGATCCAATGGCCATGTTTTGATTGGGTTGTTTGTCTTTTTGTTACTAAGATATAAGTATTGTTTATATTTTTGGATTACCAGTCCTTTGATAAATATCAGATATATGCTTTGCAAAAATTTTCCCCATTCTTTAGTATGCAACTTTTTTTTTCCAATTCCAGTTGACATATAATATTATGTTAGTTTCAGTTGTACAGCACATATAATTTACGAAGTGATCCCCTTGATAAGTCTAGTCCCCACCTGGCACCATACATAGTTATTACAATATTATTGACTCTATTCCCTGTGCTGTATTTCACATCCCTGTCACTGTTTTCATAACTAGCAATTTGTACTTCTTAACCCTTCACCTTTTTTGCCTAGGCCCCCAAGGCTCCAGGATCAGACTTCTTTAGTTGTTGTTATTCATTCAATCATTCAGCAAATCTTTATCAAATTCCAAGGATGTGCCAGGCACTGCCCTTGATATTGGAGACTCAGCTGTGAACAAAACAAAGGTCCCTGCCCTACCAGAGTGCATGGTCTAGCTAGGGAGGACAGTGAACAAATAAACCAAGAGGTATATGACATCGGGCTGGGATACATACTGTGTGATGCCTGCCTTGTAGGCATGTGACCTGTGCAGTCGACAAGGGCCCCATACTTGTTTAATGCTCTGCTGTCACCATCTTGAAATTCTTAATAATTTTTGACCAAGGGGCTTTGAATTTCCATTTTGTTCTGGGACCCACAAATTATTATGTAGCCAGTCCTGGGGCCGCCACACAATAGCAGAGTAGGGGGATGGCTGGGGCAGTTGAGCTCTCCTCCTGCCCAGGGCTATCAGGGAAGGTCTTCCCCAAGGAGGTGACATTCCAGCAGAGAACTGAAGCTGGTGACAAGATGAGCCCTGCAGAGATCTGTGGGTGGGGCTTTCCCAGCAGAAATAACAACAGGAAAAGACCTTGAGATGAGGAAAGTTTGACTTCCAGCAAGGAGGCCTGTGGGACTGTATCAGAGGAGAGTAGTTAATGATAAGATCAGAGAAATAATAGTGGGCCCGCTGTAAGGACATCAGATTTTAATCTACTTTTGATTAACTCTAGCAGCCTAAAACAACAATAAATATATATGTCTCACTTGGGGCTTTTGGGTCAGAAATTTGGAAGTGGCTGAAACTGGGTGGTTCTGGCTTGGGGTAACCAATTGGGGCATAGTCTTCCAAAGGCTTGGCAGAGACAGGAGGATTGTGTCCAGGTTGGTTGGCTCACTCATATGACTGTCAAACTGTTAGCAGGAAATTTCAGGTCCTCTCTAGCTGTTAGCACAGGGGCCTCAGTTCCTTGACTCATGGACTACTCCTTGGGGTGGCTTCAATGGCTTCTCATTGCAGCTCTCAGTTCCCTCAGAGGAGTGATCCCAGAGAGAGCAAGGCAGATGCCACAGTGTCTTTGATGAACCAGCCTTGGACACACCCTCGTTTTTGCAATATCTTTTTGGTTGCACAGCTCAGCCCCATTCAGAGTGGAAGAAGCTACAGGAGGGTATGAATCCCAGGACAGGAGGTGGTGGCTGGGCATCATCTTGGAGGCTGGCTACTAAAGTGTAAATACAATGCAGCATTTTGAGTATCATGATGATGATGACAGATAGATAGATGAATGGACAGATGGATGGACAGACAGATAGACATGTGTATGTATGCATATGCATATATACATGTAGGTGTACGTATATCAATTAATATAGATTATATGTTTTATTCAATTATTGTATATACTTGGTTATTACACAAGTAATACATGAAAACAGAGAGACAACTCCCCCCAAAGCTGGATTTTTTTCCAGTTTTTTTGAGGTATGATTGACATGCAAAAATTGTATATATTGTACAATGTGGTGTTTTGATATATGTATACACTGTGAAATGATCACCACAATCCAGTTAATTAACACATCCATCACCTCACACAATTATCCTTTTTGTGCGTGTGGTGAGAACCCTGGAGATCTACTCTCTTAGTAAATTTCAAATACATATTATTATTAACTAATAATATGTCACTGTGCTGCACATTATACCCCCAGAACTTATTCATCTTGTGGCTGGAAGTTTGTGCCCTGTGACCAGCATCTCCCATGTCCCCCATTCCCAGCCCCTGGTCACCACCATTCCACTCCTTGTTTCTACAATTTCAAAGTATTTTTTAGATTCCACACATGAGTGGTATCATACAGTATTGGTCTTTCTCAGTCTGACTTATCTCACTTAGCATGATGTCCTCCAGGTTCCTCCACGTTGTTGCAAATGGCAGTATGTCCCCCCTCCTCGTAGCTGAATAATATTCCACTGTATATCTGCATCACATCTCCTTCATCTAGTCATCCACTGAGGGATACTTAGGTTGTTCCCATGTTTTAGCTACTGTGAATAATGCTGCAATATGGGAGTGCAGATATCTCTTTGTGATAGTGAGTTCATTTCCTTTGAGTATATATATCTGAAGTGGGATTGCTGGATCATATGGTTGTTCTAGTTTTAATTTTTTGAAGACACTGCATACTGTTTTCCACAGTGGCCACACCAATTTACATTCCCACCAACAGTGCTCAAAGATTCCCTTTTCTCGATATCTTCCCCCCCATCATTTAATTTATATATATATAGATATCCCTTTCCTCTCAAAATATGACCATCCTGAATTTACTGTTTTATAACAAGCTTTTCTTCTCAATAGTAAGCCACGCACCACCTTGAGAGTTACTGGGCCTACAGTGTCCCTGCAGCTTGTGAATGTGTGTGTGGTCTGAGGAAGCCTCCTGCAAAGGCGTCTGCTAAGGCATCCTTCTCAAACATTCCAGGGCATTCCAGTTACCGGACTGGGTGATTCTGATTTACGTCTGGGCTGTGGCCCGAGATTCTGCATTCCTACCCAGTACCTATGTGACCTGCTAGATGCTGCCGGTCCACAGACACACTTGAGGTAGCATCATCCTGAAATGATTTATTATTAAATCTCTGACCATGCTCTCTGAGTGCTGAGTCTTGGAATCTATATTTTCAATACATTCCCAAGGTGTTTCTTCAATTTCTCTCTCTCTCTTTGGTGGTAATGTTACATTTACCATTTTAACCATTTTAAAGTATACATGCACTCTCTAGCTCCAGAACTTCATTCGGAAGGGAAACCCTGTACCCATTATCCATCATTCCCCATTCTCGCCTCCCCCCCAGCCCCTGGCAATCACAAATCTGCTGTCTCTATGGATTTGCCTATTCTGGATATTTTTTAGAAATGGAATCATTTCGTATGTGACTTTTGGCTCCTTTTACTTAATGTGAACTCTTCTAGGCTCACCCGTGTTGTGGCATGTATCAGCACTTTACTCCTCTGAGGTGCCTTTGAAGCTTGAGAACCAGCTGGAGCCTGTATGGATGATGTCGCCCAGAGGTTGTGAGTCTGATGGCCAATCACATTCTATCTGTCAGCCTCTCTTTGCTCCTGTGTAAAAAGGGGGTAACAGCCCCTCCCTCGCAGGGCTGTTTGCAAAGTGACAGGCGTGTGCGAAGAGCTCGGTATCTGTTAGTTATTGTGATTGCACATGGTGGATATGCTGTAATTGATCCAAGCAATTATTACTGTTGGCATTCAGGCTTTTCCTATTTTTCTGTTTTTTAAACAATGCTAAGACACACATCTTTATATATAAATATTTTAACACTTCTCCAGTGATTTCTTTAGAATAAAAGCCTGGAAGTAGTTTTAGTGGGTCAAACATTCAGCTGTATGATGAAACATTTCTGACATGTAGAAAAAGAACAGATAGTGAATATAGTGAAGTTTCTTTTTCCCAGCTTAAAAAAATAGAAAGGGCAAGTAACAATGTCATTTTCCTGATCACATGCCTTCTGCCCGACCCCTGAGGGGTCACCACTAGTATCCCCCACCCTTGTCAGACCCCTATCACACACTTGCATATTTGTGCACATTTGCATGTATCCACACAGTCTTTGTTTTCTATGTTTTAAAACTTGCTGCATTCTACAACTAGAAGCATACGATGTAAGTTGTCTAGTTTGCTGTATGGAGTGGCTCGTGCAGCCTCTTTCACCGCTGTATAGCAGCATCCTGTCCCTCCTATGAATGCCACAATCCATGGATCCATTCTTCATGTGGTGGACGTTTAAGCCCGGTTCCAGTTTTTCGTCGTTACAGACACTGCTGTCGCGAGCATTCTTGTGCTTATCTTTTCGTTCACGTTTGTGAGAGCTTCTCTAGGATATACACCCATGAATGGAAGTTGTAATCTCAAGATTCAGTCATGCCAATAGGACTTTTCCAGACAGCTAAGCACCGTCCTTTCTGCTTGCAGGCTCCCTTTCTCTGGCGTCTTATCTGGGGGTGGCGGTAAAGTGTCTCAGAGCTGGGGGGCGGTCCCATCTGGGGAAGAAACAGTATGAATAGAGGGTAAGAGGCTGAAAGCGGGGATGGAGGACACCTGGGAGAGTGTTAAAGAGGACCCCTCAGAGCAGGAGCAGTGTGGTCCTTGTTTTACAGATGCAAGCCTGAGGCCCAGAGAGGCCCAGAGTCACCTCCTTCCCCAGCCCTCACAGAGGGATGTCACAGAGACACCACCTACTCCGGGCAAGATAAATAGCAGTCAAACAAAGACTGCCTGCACCAAGTGCGGAGTTTATTATTCTGGGCATAATATGACGAATTGCTAATTATGTTTGTTTCTAGGATTGGAGGGAGGGGTGATGCCTACTGGGGAGGGGGTGCCTCATGGAGGGTCCCATGAGTCAGGGCTTTCTCCAAGGCCCTTACTTCTCTTTTCGATCTGTTCACCCACAAATTGAGTCCTCCCAAAATTAAATGGGGTCTTTGGGAGAGAGAAGGTGACCCAAGAGGGCGAGTGAGAGCCCTTTGTACCTGGGCAAGGTTGTCAAAAAAGTTTTGTCGCCTAGGCAACCGCAGGCCTCCCATGGCGGGAGTTCGGGGGGGGTGGTGCGAGGAGGTGCGTGCGCACCTACCCCTCCCGCCCACTCCCGCTTTCGCCCTCGGGCTACTGAAGGTTTCACTGGAGAAAAGGAATACGGAGGTCGCGACTCCGTGGTGACAGGCGGAGACCTTCGCCAATGGAAAGATGAGCTACTCCAAGTCCAGCCAAACACACATAGGTTCTGGAGCCGGCAGAGCCCGCCCTCTTTCCACTTGGACCGGAATAACCCGACCCGAACCCAAGGTACCGCGCTTTTGGCCAATGAGGGCGCCGACTTCGGGTCGTGGGCAGGGATACGTCTCCATGGCAGCGGCCGAAAGACAGTGGCGGAAGCCAATGGCAGCGGTTGGCGGCGCGGGAGGGCAGCGCGGGTGTGGCGGGGCTTTGTGGGGGCACTGCCGGGAGGCTGGAGGGGCGGGGCAGAGTGGGCTCGGCCAATAAGAGAAGCATGAGCGCCACAGCAACTGAGGAGTGGCGGCAATGTGAACCAACGGGAGGCCGCGGTGGCCGTGGCGGGGCGGAGCAGGTGGAGGCGTGGCGACGGGTGTCTGACGAGAGCTGGAAGAGGCAGTGGGAGGTAGTGGCGGCGGCGTTGCGGGCGCCTGAGAAGGAGGAGGAGGAGGAGGAGCAGCGGGTGAGGGGCAGCGCGGGTCTGACCTCCAAGCCCCTTCGGCCCCCGCCCCACGCCGCCTTGGCTCCCGGTCGCCCCCACCCCCGACTGACCCCTGCCGCTCGCGGCCCTTCCTCGTGTCCAGGCGACCTCGTCTCCTGGCCCCTCGGCGTGCAGCCGTCCCCGTGCTTCCTCACCAGGCCGCTCCCGAAACCCGGCCTCCCTCGGGGCCCCTCTCTCCAGGCCCTTCCCTGCACCCTCAGCGTGCCCGGGGACTCACTCCCTTCTTTGGACCCCAGGCCCTTCCCCTACACTCGCTGCATCCCCAGGCCGCTCTCTGCTTCCCGCAATTTCCTCCCGGACCCTCCCTGCCTATCCGGGGCTCTCCCTAGACCCCAGGCTCTCGCGGCTTTCCTACGCGCCTCCTTGGGTCCCCAGGACTTGCTCTGCTCCTCTGTCTCTCCAAGCCGCGTCTGGGCTCTAGTTCCGCTTAGATCTTCTCAAGACCCTCCCTGGACCCGCAGGCCCTTCTCTGCTTTCTTTCCTTGCACCCCAGGTCTCTGGTCTGGCTTTCCTGGGCACCTCCTTGGGTCTCCAAGCCTTCCCGCAGCCCTCTCTGTCCCCTCTTCTTTCTACCCCACCTCCCCTCCGTGCGGCCTCTATTTTGTCTTCACTCACTTTCCCTTCTGCAGCTTCCGCCCTGTCCCAGCGCCCTCCCGCAGCGCCGCCTCTTTATTAATCCCCAGCCTTCCTGTCTTCCAGATCCCCTTTCCCAGCCGCTCTGGCCCCCGTGCCCTCTTCAGTTACCCCTTTGCCGTCTCCCATCGACTCTCCCCGAAGCCCTGTGGTTTGGGTGCCCAGCAGGTCCTGCACGGGCAGAGTTAGGGGTCTTGTTTTTGTTTCGTTTTGCGAATCCCCTTCTTCCCTTTTTGTGGACCTGTTCTGCCTCTCCTTACTGTTCTTTTTCTCTCCCACCCCCCTCCCCGCCCCCGCTTTGTCCTCCGAGCCCTCCTCCCCGGGAATCCTTGGAGAGGGAGCAGGTGCTAGGATCCGTGCTCTGCTCACCCTCCCCTACCCCACTCCAGGCTGCCTGGGGCTTCATCCAGGGCCTCCTAACTACTCCCTGGGTTGCTGGGGAGGGGAGGTGGAGACTGCAAGTGGGCGGAGGGACTATTTGTCCTGGGGGGTGGAGGCCTTGGCTTTTTCCTTAGTGAGGGACAGAGGTGAGGCTGGGCCCCCTGACTCCCAGCTCTGGCAGGGCTAAGCCTTCAGGGTCATTCCAGACTGCCAGTTAATCAGCCTTCCCTGGGACACATCTGTGTGTGTGTCTGTGTGTCTGTGTGTGTCTGTGTGTGTGCTGGGGGCTTTGTGTCTGCTCCAGAGCAGAAGGAGGTCTTAATGAGGGAGATTGGTACTTGTGTGGGGGCTTCCCCAATGTCAGAGCCACTTGTTGAATTTCACCTGCACTGAGGACCCTGTGAAGTCAGTGTTGCTTTTCTTCCCCATTTACAGATGAGACGGAAGGGCCCAACAAAGTCCCTCACAGCTTATAAGTGGCGGGGAGCAAGCATACGCCCGGGGCGCCGCCCCAGCCCCTGCTTTGTGCTCCCCACTCTGGACCGGAGGCAGCATGGTCCATGGGGCACCATGGGGCCCGACAGAGTGACAGCCAGAGAACTATGTGAGAACGATGACCTTGCCACCAGCCTAGTTCTGGACCCCTACCTGGGCTTCCGCACCCATAAGATGAATGTCAGGTGAGGCAGCCTGCAGGAGGCACACAGACTAAGGGCTGGGGACCGGATCCCTTCCACTAGCAGCCCCAGTGGGGGTGGGGGCGGGGCCCGGGAAGGCCAGGAGGGAATAGGCCAAGGCCCTGGGACCCAGGCATGCCCTCTCCCCCAGCCCTGTGCCCCCCCTGCGGCGACAGCACCACCTGCGCTCAGCACTGGAGGCTTTCCTGAGACAGCGGGACCTGGAGGCTGCATACCGGGCCCTGACGCTGGGAGGCTGGATGACCCACTACTTCCAGAGCCGGGGCCCGCGGCAGGAGGCAGCCCTCAAGATCCACGTGAGGGCGACCCCTCTCCCCCTACCCGCCCTGCGCACCTGTTCTCCCCAGTAACCACGGAGCCCCAGACCCTGTGCCCCTCAGCACAGCCCCCGGGACTCCCTGACTTCCTAGTCACTGGGACCATGAGGCGGGGCCCAGAGAATCCTAGGAGAGGAGAGTTGGAGGGCCCTCTGAGATGGAGTCCAACCTCTTCATTTGACAGATGAGGAAACTGAGGCCCCGAGAGGGAAAGTGAGTCCCTGAGACCACACAGCGAGTCAGTGGCAGAGCAGAAATAGAGCCCAGGAGAGAGAGGGCCGAGGACGACCCTGCCCTACCACCTCACCCCGCCCACCCCCTCACCTCCCCCAGATCTATCGCTACCTCCGTGCCTTCCTGCCTGAAAGCGGCTTTACCATCCTGCCCTGTACCCGCTATTCCATGGAGACTAATGGAGCCAAGATTGTGTCTACCCGAGCTTGGTAAGAGGTCAGGACTCCTGATGACCCCACCCCACCCCTGTCTGCTGGTCAAGACCTGTCCCTTCTTGCTGAGAAGGAAGCCGTGGCCTGCTCCTGAAGATCTTCCTCACCCTTGCTCACCGCAGCTCTGCTGGGGGATGAGACCACCCCCCCACAGTTCCTGCAGTGGCCCCCAAAAGCCTGGCCTTGGGCCCAGGATGGTGCCATTCTTTCTTCACCCTGACCCAAGCCCTGTCAGGTAGCAGGCACTGCTGGGCAGGTGCGGGGCAGGACAGCCAGCACCATGGGCCCTTCTTGCACGCAGCATGGTGGGGCGGTGGGAGGTAGCCAAGTGGACACACAGGCACTGACCGCAGCTGCTCGAACTTTAGGAGCTGGCCAGAGAGTGTTGAGTGTTTAGAGGAGCCAGGCCTTGGCTGCGACCCATGGGATGAGCCCCAAGGCCTGGTGAAGGGGCTGTCCGTGGCGGTGGAAGTTGAGTCCAGCAGAAAGACCAGGCTGTGGGAGGCCTGAGGCAGGAGGGGTCCTGGAGGAGCAAAATACAAGGGGAGAGGATGCAGGGTGCTGTCCACAGGGTAGGGTGCCTTTGAGATGGCTTTCAGCAGGCAGAGGTATGGTGTGCTTGCCTGGTGGGGCAGGGGTAGAGGCACTTGGGTTGGGCTTGAGAGACTTAGTAAGTGGAGCCCGGTGCCGGCTCTTTCCAGGGGACAGTAGTCCAGGGAGGACCTGCTCATAGGCCTGGACCTGACCTCTTGGCAGGAAGAAGAACGAGAAGCTGGAGCTGCTGGTGGGCTGCATTGCAGAGCTGCGGGAGGCGGATGAGGGGCTGCTGAGGGCCGGTGAGAACGACTTCAGCATCATGTACTCCACCCGCAAGCGCAGTGCCCAGCTGTGGCTTGGCCCTGCTGCCTTCATCAACCACGGTGCAGTGCTAAGGGCCCCGGGAGGTAGGGGGAGGAGGGGCAAGGGGAAGGGAGGGGTGGCATGCTGCCTTCTAGCTCCTGGGTTTACATGAGTCTCTTCTCTCCCTCATCCGCACTTTCCACTGGCTCCAGACTGCAAACCCAACTGCAAGGTGAGACCTGGGGACCCCCGGAGGAGTTGGCACCTGGAGAATGAGGGTGGGGGAGGGCTTCGTGGTTAGTGAATACCTAAAACTGCACTCCCCTTGACAAAGGGTCTTCCTCACTGTAGGAGGTGTCTGTGCTTGTGGCTCTCAGGCACAAGACAGAAGAAAGGGCTTTGGCTAGAGTCACACTGGAGCCCAGGTGGCCTGGCGGAGTTCTTTTCTCTGAACTGAGCTGAGGGCAGAGCTGGTTTGAGAGAGTGTGTGGTGATGGAGAAACAGAAGGTGACCCTATGCAGGTAGCTCTGACCTTTCAGGGAGATGCCAATGGGCCACAGCTGTGGAGATGTGAGTGGCAGCAGGGGGCTGAGTGGCAGGAGCCTGCAGGGTCATGCCCCTGGGGTGAGGCCAGGGACCTCTGAGAGGTAAGGCTCCTGGTAGGGAGGTTGAGAGAAGGAGCCAGGTGGCAGTGATGGCCACCTGGCCACAGGTTCTGTGGTGGAGCCCGGATGAGAGTGGGGAGTGGAGGGGAGACAGCTGGTAAGTGCCATGTGCCAGCCATGGGCCTCGTCCTGCATCTGCGGGAGCCCTGAGCCATGACAGAGTCCCAGGCTCTGGAGTTAGAGCTGGGTTTGAGTCCTGGCTCTATCAGTCCAGCCCTGGTTTCTCAGTTGGGAAATGGTGAGAACCTGCTACCTGGGCCAGTTGTGAAGGTCAGGTGCACAGTACACACTGATGTCTGTTGGTGCTCCTGTGATTCTGCATGCCCCTCACGTGGATTTCAGGGCGATTAAGTGCAGCCCTGGTCTGGCCCTGTGTGCAGATACTTGGTAGGACAAAAAACAAGGCTAGGCTCCATGAGAGTCTGTGTGCCAAAGCAGGTGACAGCCACCGGGGGCACAGGAGCCCGGTGTTGAAGGAAAACGGAGGCATGTTAGGGTGCCCCAGATGGGACACGTCACACTGGAGGGTCAGGAGGTGTGTGACAGATGTGGTGCCACTAGAAGTTCTGGTCTGCCCTGTGGGCATGCCCAGCTGGTGCATAAGGGAGCTTGGTTTCAAGATTCCCTGGCTGGTGTGCTGGATGCTTGGCAGGAAGGGAAGAGACGAGGCAGGGTGGCTGGCGAAGAGGCTGGCGTGGAACTAAGTGAGAGGATAAGGGGCTGGCTCCAAATAGGGCCTTGGGGATGGAGAGGGCAGGGACACAAGGTACTGTGCACTCGGGAAGTGCCAGCCAGTTGGTCTGGGATCAGGCTGGTGGTGAAGGCCACTCCCAGGCTTGTATCAGCCTAGAGTGGATGGATGGACGGATGGACGGACAGACAGAGAGACCAACAGATGGGAGTCTCCTCTCCCAGTCAGGGACTGTGGAAGCAGGAGCAAGCAGGTTAGGGACTGTGGGGCAGCAATTTCAGATTGGGGCTGTGAAGTGAACACAGGCCTCCAGGAAGGGGTGGCTACCAAGGTACAGGCTGGCAGGGAGTGAGGATTCAGTTAGGGCACCTGAGGAGCGGAGACTTGGCCACAGAAGCTGGAGAAGTGTGTGGAGGGAGCATCCCTGTGTACCACCAGGACAGATTGGAGCACCCTCCTATAGGAGGTGTGGAGGCCACCAAAGGGGTGGTCAGGGAGTGCAGGAGGGGGCGGGCCCTGGGCAGGTCAGGTGCCTCCCAGTAGTGCTTCCCCAAGGCTCTCAGCCACTGCCCCTCCCAAGGGAGAGGGCCCTTGGGGCCCAGATGATGGCCAGGCTAGATAGAGGTAGCCAGCAGGCCTGGACACTGAGCAGTCTGGCCCCCAGTTTGTGCCTGCAGATGGGAACGCAGCCTGTGTGAAGGTGCTCCGGGACATCGAGCCTGGGGATGAGGTGACCTGCTTCTATGGCGAAGGCTTCTTTGGTGAAAAGAACGAGCACTGTGAATGCTATACCTGCGAGAGGTGGGCACACGGGGCAGGAGGTGGGAAATCCCATGAACCGGAAGTGCAACCTCAGGGCCCTTTCCCCACCAGGAAAGGGGAAGGAGCTTTCCGCCTGCGGCCCAGGGATCCCCTGCCCCCAAGGCCCCTGGACAAGTACCAGCTCCGGGAGACCAAGCGGAGGCTGATGCAGGGCCTGGTCGGTGGCCGACAACACCCACTGGGCCCCTGGGCCTGTGCCCACCCATCCTCTCTGCATAGGGACCCCTTCTGTGGTGAGCATGGTTGGGGACCCCATCCTGTCAGCCC
Source organism: Pteropus vampyrus (assembly GCF_000151845.1). NCBI lineage: Eukaryota > Metazoa > Chordata > Mammalia > Chiroptera > Pteropodidae > Pteropus > Pteropus vampyrus. The sequence continues at coordinate 1,384,707 of NW_011889138.1, read as the reverse complement.
TTCTCCACCTCAACTCTTCTTTCTCTGCCCTCTGTCTTGGGCGGGGTGGGTTAGGGTAGGGTGGGGTGGGGGTGGCCAGAGCATGTGGTCACCCTGTTCACCTCCCGGCCCTACAGCTGCCTGCCAGCCCCTGAGGCCCCCGCCCTGTGGTCCCCGGCCTGATGCGGTGCCCCTTTGGCTCCAGTGGCTGCCACAGCCCCAGCTCCGCGTACGCCCCCGCAGACGACGACGCCCCCAGCTCCGCCAGGCCCCTGCGCCCCCAGCTCTCCGCACTGCCCGCGTTTCCCTGCACCAGTGGGGAGGCTGTGGCCCCCACTGCTGCCTGCAGGCGGAGGCCCGGGTAGCCCTGAGCCCAGCCCCTCGTGCTCGCTGGGCCCCCCAGCAGGACTGGCACTGGGCCCGGCGCTATGGGCTGCCTCACGTTGTGCGTGTGGACCTGAGTCGTGTGGCCCCCGCCCCAACTGCCACTGCCCCCACCACTGCCACCCCCATCCCCACTGGGACCCCAGGTCCCATCCCCATCCCCAAGCAGGCCCTCGCCTTCGCACCCTTCTCCCCACCCAAGCGCCTGCGGCTGGTGGTCAGCCACGGCTCCATTGACCTGGATGTCAACAGTGATGGGTCGTGATGGGCCAGGCAGCATAGCTCTCCTAGTCCCCCGTTCCCGAGTTCTTGGGTACTCACTGACCCTCCAAGACTTCCTGGACCTCTGGGAGGGAGCTGGCCCTCCACCCCAGCACAGCGCTGACCTGGGGGTGGGTGTGCTCTAGACACCCCCAGGGACTGGACCCCTGACCCTTTGTGACTGCTGACCCCTGAGCCATCCCCACCTAGCAGGGAGCCCTGGCCGTTGCTGCCCCCTTCCCCAAGCCTCAGGATTAAAGGAGCATACCCTCCCCGCCCACCTTCTCCTGCCCAGGGAGCAAAGCCATAAGGGGTGGGGGCCACCCCTGGCATCTCCTCAAAAACCCAGGCCTCAGGAGGAGGGGAACTGACGTAGGGGTGGCACTTTCTGGAGACTGCCCCTTGGAGGAGAGGGGTTTGCTCTCAGTTCTGTGACTGTCTGAGGTAGGGGTGGCTGCATGTCTCCACCACCCCTGTGGGTCTCAGGGAGGCCAGGTGCGACCTCGTCTTTCTCATGGTGCTATCCCTGGTGCTACTGGGGTGTGGGGGCACCCTCCCCTCCCCCACACCAGAATGGGGTATGTTGGGGGATTGGAAGCACTTGAACTTTTTATTTTATTAAAACCTTGTTATGAGCAGCACCCTTGGAAGCTTTTCATTTATATTGATCTTTTTGAGGGAAGGATGTCAGAAGGGTGAGACTCAGCCTTGCTGAGGAGGCCAGAGCTAGAGGTGGCAGCCTGGGCCCTGGGCCCTGAGAGCTTTGGGAGGGGAGGGGGACGACTCAGGAAGGCGGAGCACAGAGACCAGAATCACATCATCCTGCAAATCACGCTGAGGAAGAACAGTCTGGAAATGACAAGTCCAGCTGACAAGTCATGTGGGCTGGGTCACCCTTTGAGTTAGATGCCCCTCCCACACCTCACCTGTGTCATTTTCCTCAGCTTGGCTCTAAGACAGGCAAATCATCTTGAATGTCTTCAGATCCAGTTCAGTATCTTGAATTTGCCCTTGTCTCTTAATTCTCATCTCAACCCCATTTTACAGAAGGAAATACTAATAGCTAACAATTAGCGAGGCTTCCTGCTACCAGCCACCCGCCAAGCGTCTGGTAGACATTTTCTCCTTGTTCATTGAGGCCTCACAGAGGGCCAAAGTCTTCTGAAATCAGATGAGGGAGAGGGTGGCTGCAGATCCTGTCCATCTCCGTGCTGGCAGCCTTGGAAAAGTGTACCTTGGAGGTTGAGAGGCCAGGCCATGTGCACAAGGGGCTGGGGGCCCTGAGGACAGGGAGTGAACAGGCAGGGAGACCCAGGTGGTCAGCTGGTACCTTTTTTCACTTTAAAATTTGTTTCATTTACGTACAGCTTGTTTTCATTCCTTTCAGAATGGTAAAATGTGTCTTCTGTGCAAATCCTACTGAATCCTGTTAATTTTCTCCCGTCATGTTAAAAAGGCGAGGGGGCTTTCTGGTCAGCAAGAGGGAAGATGGCTGACATGGCAATCACTAAAGAACAAGTCACTTGTCTGTCTGAACAAACTGAAATTCAAGTGCCATCACTATGGCTTCTAGACGGATAACAGTGAGGATTCTTGGCCCAGATGGAGGTGATGATTCCAAGAACCCCTGAAATCCTATTTAAATATCCTAATAACTGCATGTTCACATGCATGTTCTTCCAGGAAGAGAGGGTATAGAGCCTGTATCCAATTCTCTAAAGTGTCTAGAATCCCCCAAACAAGTTAGAAATCAGCGGGGAGGGCCTCCCACTCTCGGCACTGCTGTCACCCTTTCCTTGAACAGCTAATTCTCGTGGGATGAGGAGCAGCCTGGCCTGGCTTCCATCCACTTGGTGCCCAGTAGCACTCTCTCAGTTGTGACAAAAATGTCTCCAGACATTGCCCAATATCCCCCTGGAGACCCAAAGCAGCCCCTAGTTGAGCAGCACTGGGCTAGAGTGACAGGATGATGGGAGGGAAGGTCTCCAGGACAGTCGTCACAGCTGACAGCAATCATTGGCCATGTGCATCCTGGCATCAGCTTTCGTGACAGTATGACCAAGATCACCCCTCTTACAAACAGCCAGGGCAGGAAGCATGTCTTCCCAGAGCCACACAGCTGGTGTGTCCACTGGGGGGATGGCACCCCAAGCACTATAGGGAAGTGCCAGGCGTTTGTGTTGGACTCATGAACTGGGGACATTCAGGTGGCGCTGGGCTTGTCATCAGGACCCTACTTGCGGGGGGGCTCAAGCCCAAGGCAAGGTATATGTCTGGGGTTCAGGTCAAGGCCGGTGAGAACCCCATCATACACGTAGGGGCCAGAACCAGGGAAACGGGGAAGGTGGCTGGGAGGTAAGGGAAAGAGAGCTGAAAGAAACGGAAATAATTAACAGCAACTGGGTGCTCTGTGCTGTCCAGGTGGGGCACCCTAAGCCTGGACCCCATTCTTCCCCTTGGGGGTGCTCTCTGACCCTTTCATACTAAACATGGGGTCCAGGAGCCCCAGCATGCTATTGATGGGGTTGGCCACCCTGGGGCTGCCCATGCAGGTCACTGCCACTGTCCAGTGTGCCATCAGGCACCAGAATGGGGTCCTACTGATGCTGAGTGACTTGAATTGTTTATGTAGACATACTGCACACACCCTGTGGGGCTAGACGTCTTCCCCAGCCCCTGGAAGTTGTTATCACTGAATTTTAGATGAATGGACCACAGGACTGGGGCTTGGGCACTGTAGCTCTGTGTGGTTGATAGGCTGCTGGGCTGGGACTCAAACTCACTCCCAGAGCTCATCCAGGCTCTGGGGTCCTTGGGGGTGGGGAAGAAGCCAGAGCTGTGCTCCCTGGAGACCAATGTATAGCAGTGGCTTCCATGGGGCGGGGGTGGGGTGGGGGGGGGCGGGAGGAGTGGGGAAGGGGTGCACAAGGTTTCATGGAGCAAATGGCAATCCACAGGACATTCATGGCTTCAGGGAGACCGGCAGTGTAAGAATATCCCAGAAGTGGTCGAAGATGATGGCTGTAGACCTCAGGCCCAAGAGGGGAGGGAAGAAGGCTGAGAGAGGCTACTGGCCAAGGGGCAAAAATGCTGTTGTGCCAGTGAATCGAGGCTGGCCGTGGCTGCACAGGTGTCAGGCCTTGTGCTCGGACACTACCTGGGTGACCTCACTGAGCTGTCAGTCCACATCTGTGACTCAGAGCTGCCATGCCCACAAGGCACCATTGCTTTCTTCCTGCAGCAACCGCCTCTGTGCAGGCCAGGCTGGAGATGTCCCCTCCAGTAGCTTCCAGGACTGATTGGCTAGTGCATATCCTATGCCCTCCCTTATTCATTCCTTTGCCTCTCAGGTAGTAGTCTGAGAAAGGTACCCCAGGAGCTAAGAAAGGTACCTCAGGGTGAAGCCATCCAAGATGGCAGTCTGGGTTCTGGGTGTGCCTTGGGTGGGGTAATGAGGGCACATGGGTGAGTGGAATGGAGCCAGCCCTTCCCTAAGCTCACCCAGCCCCTCCCATGGCCCCACCTCATCATGGGACTGTGCACAGTCTTGTTTACAGCTAGGGAAACTGAGTTGTAGGCAGGTCAAGAGGCTTATCCATGGTCACCCAGCATGCTGTCATGATCAGTGACAGCCACCTTTAAGCCTGGGGTGGATCAGGGCCTGGGGAGACAGCTTCAGGCAGAGTCTGGGGCTCAAGGCACAAATGGTGAATCCAACTCTCCTATGCCCAGGGTCATTTGGGGCAGGAACACGCTAGGTCCCAGGGCTCCACACTCTGTCAAGGGTCATCCTCAGTCTAGGGAGTGGGGTGGAAGTGGCTGGAGAGATGACGTTTCGAAATCTTTCTGGAATCAAACAAATCTCAGCATCGCTGCCTTGGAGCCAGGTTGGGGGCGGGCCCAGCGCTGGGTGGGGTGGGGTGGGAGCAAAGAATAATTCAGATGGACCTCTGAGTCTCCACAAGCTCAGTCAGGGAGTGGTCTGCGGGCGGGCCAGGCACGGGGATGTTTCCTTAGAGAACAGAGAAGGCTGCTCCAGGCTGAGGGTGGGGTGGCGAAGGGTGGAGTGCAGAGGGCACTGTTGGGAGGGCTCCCAAGGTGGGGCGGGGTTGTACAGGGAGGGGAGTGCAGTCACAGGGGGGTATGGGAGTGGCAGAGAGCTGGGAAAGGGTTCTTAGCAGGGAGGGAGAAATGGGAGTCAGTGATCACCCTCAGGACTCGAGATGGTCTGGACAGGGAGGGAGGGGCAGGAGGCCCAGGAAGAGTGTGGCAGGTGGTCCAGGTAGGAGGGGAAGAGGATCCAGATGCAGAAGATGGAGGGAGGATTGAGGTGACAGCTAGGTGTGGGACTGAGAGGCAGGAGCATCCTGGAGCCATCCTGGTGGGCAAGTGTTCACATCCAGAGAGCCAAAGGGGGCCTTGGGCTGGCAGCCGCTACCTGCTGGAGGGTGGGGAGGAGCTGGCTTGCTCCTAATCTGGAGATCCCAGAGTCCTCCCTCCTCCCAGCCCTAATGGAGCACAGTCCTCCCCCGCCCCTCCCTCATCAGCAGAACAGTGGTGTTGCTCCAGGGTGCAGACACAGGGAGGATCTACTCGCGCCCCCAAGCCACACTTGACAGGCATTAAGAAAAAAACAGCAATACTTGAAACTAATTAAAATAAATTAATTTTAAAAAGAAGAAGAAACAGCGGCAACAACATCGCTTTATCTGCGGCTTAGAGGCTGGGGGTGGGAGCCCGGGGCCGGGTCTCTGAGAAACGAGTGGATTGGGGCCACTCAGGCCTGTCCCCCGGAGGAGCAGCGCTCAGGCCGTCAGATTTTGCCCGCGAAGGTCCCGTCCTTGATCTGCTCAGTCCAGCGCTGCACCTGGAAGGGGGCGGGAGGGAGGCAGGTGCGCCAGCTCAGCTCAGCTCAGCCAAGCCCGCCCTCCTTGCCGATCCGGCCGGCCGGCGCCCTCTTGCCCGCTCACCCAGCTCATGGGGCACAGCGAGTGGAACACGCGAAAGTAATAGTCGCAGGGATTCGTGCTCTTCCCGCGGCGGTTCATGTTCTTCATGCAGCGGTGGTAGTCTGCAGGGCGGGGCGGGTGGTGGGCGTGGTCTCGTCCCAGGCCCGCCCCTGGCAGGCTCGGACCTGGGCCAGGCCCCGCCTTTCCGCTGTAGGCGCTTCCTTCTCCAGACTAGGCCCCGCCCCCGCCCTCCCTCACCCGTTTCGTCCAAGACTATCACGTCCCTCTAGACACAGTCCTCGCCCACTGATGACCGGGCCGCGCCTGTCCGTGAAAGGTCCCACTTTCCTTCCAGCCAGGCCCCATCTCTCCTTCACTAGCTAATCTCTACCGCCTCTGTCCCGCCCACCCCGGGCCTATCCCTCCTGTCCCGCCCCCTCCAGGCAAGGCTCCGCCCCTTTCCATTCCAGCCCGCTCGGCCTTCCACCCCAACGGTCCCCACTAAGCGTCCTCAAGAGTTGGAGGTGCGGCCTTCCTTGCCTCCACCGTCTCACTCCACTCCCCCTGCCCTGCCCGCGAGGGCTCACCCAGGAAGTTTTGGTAGCAGTTGCGGGTCTGGTTTTGGTTGGGGAAACGCGGGTCGAAGGGCGGTGTGGGCCATCGTCCCCTGGGGGATTTCTCACTGTCGAACATCCTCTGAGGCGGCAGTTCCTGCGGGGAGGAGGGCCTCCGTGGGGCCCAGGGGATGCCCCTCGCTCGGATCAGCGCCCGGCTGCTGACCCTTACCCCGAAACCCAGCCCCTGATCCCACCATTCTGTCCTCACCGAGCTGATGTCAGCGCCTCACTGGTTCGTCAGTGATTGTGGCTCCGTCGGGGGTGCTCCTCGTTTCTGAGTCTCGGGGGTCCCAGCCCAGGAAAAACGACTTCCCAGCCAGATTAGTTGGGACCCCGGAACCCCAGCCAATAGGAGCCGCTGCGCTGCAGAAAACGTTCTGCGGCGCGGGGTGGTGTCGGTGTGGACCCCTCCTCCAGCCTCCCGCGTCCCGCCTCCAGCCCGACGCATCTCCCCAGTCGCCCGCGCGCACACACACGCACCTTAGCTCGACTTTGGCCGAGTCTCGGACTTAGCCTTTTAATCTTTGAGAAGCTGGTTACCCGCGGGCTCTTCCCCGGCCCGCCCCCCGCCCCCAACATAGTAATGTATAGATAACTCTAGTCTCTACCGGAGAAAGAGCTCCCCGCGCCGGCCTGTCCGGCACCGCGCTTCTTACAGTAGAGGCGCACAGCACCTGGGGCCTGCGGGGAAGAGCGAAGAACACGGTGAGGTCTGGTCTCCTAGACTGTCAGTGAAGGCGGCTCCGAAAGTCTCAGAGGGTACCTGGCCAAGCTGGACTTCTGTGGACACTTTGGCGACTGGGGCTGAGTCCCCTGCAGATGCTATTAAAGGTGCTGGGAACTATGTGGGCTGGAGAGAGTAATAATGCACGCTCAGTGAACATGTGTTGGACTGTGTCCTACTATAGGGGCCAGCAAAGCTGAACTGGAATCTGGGTCCCCCACTGCCTCCTCCAGTCGCCCCGTGTTTCTCTGAGGTTTCTCACCCTCCTACATCGCTAACATCAGCCTTACTCTGGATCCTTCACCCCAACATCCAAAGGCACGAATATATTTTCCTCTTGAGAAGCCCCTCTTGAGCCCTCTTCCTACCCCAGCTGCCTCTTCAGGTCCCTCTTCCACTTCCGGCAAACTACTTGGACAAAGCTGGTCTCTGACTCCCCTCTTGAGGTATATATGTAGTTGGAAAATACACATCACAGAATTTACCATTGTAACTATTTCAAAGAGTACAATCGAGTGGCATTAATTACATTCAGTGTTGTGCAACCACTACCTCTATCTTGGTCCAGAACACTTTCATCACCCCAAAAGGAAACTCCATACCCATTTAGCAGTCACCGCCCATTCCTCCATCCCTCCCATACCTTGGCAAACACTAACCACTTTTCTGTGTCTACACATTTCAGGTTCTGGACAATTCATACAAATGGTATCATACACTATGCTGCCATTTGTGTCTGGCTTCTCTGGCTGAACATAATGTATTCAAGGGTTGCAGCAAATGATTCCCTGTTTTCTATTCTCCCTTAAGCCTGCCTCATTCAGGCCTTTGTCCCCACCATGGCACCTCCTTGCTGATAACTCCAGAGGTCCTGTCTTCCCCAAGTACCTGGGTGAAGGTGTGAAGACACCCAGTTCCTTCTTCATCTTCTCCACCCTGTTGGCCGTGTCCCTCAAACTCTCAATTTCCAAGAGCTTGGGCAAGAGAATCTCCAAGGACGACCCCATCATGGCCAGGGGGTGCTGGCCTGGCATCCCCATGGTCTCTTGAGATCTCTCGGGCTTTGGGGACACACCTATGTCCTCCCACCTTGTTGAGGGCAGAGGGATAGGGTCCTGGGAGGCTCTGTCCATCTTTGGGCTGCTGGGGGTACATTTTGAGCAGGAGGACACTTTGGAAGGTCCCTTCTGTTCTGAGAGCAGCCCCTCCACCTCTACCTCTGCCCACGGGTGCGAGGTCTCTTCCACCCAAAGATTCTCACTTCCCTTCTCCCAGGGGCCCAACCAGGGCTGCTCCCTCACCACCACCGGTGTCCCCTCCAACACCTGGCTGGGGCTGAGGGGCTCCGTGCCCATTCTTGACATGGGAGACACCTGAGGGGTCAAGAGCCAGGAGGGCAGACTGACCAATTCCGGTCTCAAGGTTGGCTCCTTGGACTTGGCCATGATCATCAGCTTGGCCAGGGTGAGCCCCTCCACTGAGAAAGGCCTGCTGTGCTCCCGTGGGGCTCTCTCCACGGCCAGCTCCTGGGTCGTGACCCACTTCTTCTGCTTTTGTACCTCCTTGGACTTGAAGCCAGTCATGTCCAGGGATTTCCCCTCCTTCGTCCTTTGGACCTTGTCCTCCAACTTGCCCTTGCTCTTCAAGCCATCCAAGGTGATCTCCCGGACTTTGCTGATCATGACCTCTTTTGACTCCTTCTTGGTGGTGGTGAAGGGAAGCTCCAGGGATGTTTTATGGGCCCTCAGCTCCACGACCTTTGTCTCCTGGGTGCCCACCAGCACCACTGACTCTCGCTTCCCTTCAAGCTGATTTCTCTCAAGTACATCTCCACCATGACGTCCCATGGGCAACATGCCCAAATTGGCAGGGTCCGATGTCAGCTGGTATTGTGTGGGTGAGGTCAGAGCCTTCTGAGATCGGGTAGATAGGGACAGAGATTTTTGGTTTGGGACAGGAGGGGACGTGGTCTTCGGGGGAAGAGCAAGTGCAGGTGGAGCCTTCCGAGATGGGGCAGATATAGCGGGGGCCTTCTGGGCAATAGCTGGTACACCGGGGGTCTTCTTGGATGGGCCAGGTATAGTGGGGGTTTTCCGAGATGGGGCAGGTATGTCTGGTGTCTTGTGGGAAATAGCTGGTACAGTTAAGGCCTTCTGGGATGGGCCAGGTATGACTGGGGCTTTCTGGGGAACAGAAGCTACAATTGGGGTCTTATGGGGAGCAGCGAGTCTAGCTGGGGCCTTCTGGGATGGAGCAGGTACAGCTGAGACCTTCTGGGATTGGTCAAGGATAAACGGAGCCTTCCAAGAGGTGGCAGGGACAGAGGGGGTCTTCTGGGAGGGTGGAGGCCACAGCCTCTGCACAGAGCCCAGGGGCCTGGCCTTTTCTTTGTGCCTGGGGACAGAGGAGTAGGGGGCAGGCAGGTAGAAGTTGGGAGAGTAGGTGGCCTGGCAGAGGGAGTTGGAGGACAAGGTGCTGGATTCAGGGTCTATCAAGTCTTCCACATCCTGTTGCCACAGGTAAGCATCGATGTGGTTAAAGGAGCCCAGCAAGGAAATATCTCGGCTGTCCTCCGAGATACACTGCGAAGGGCTCTCAAATAAACCACCCACAACCACTGCTGGGTCAGATTTAGACAAGCAACACTGAAATAGAGAAAGGTGAGGGGAAGGATGTTAGGGCAGGTGAGCCTCTCAGACACAGACCAGGCCTCCAGCCCTATCATCCCTCAGACCTGGGAGTCTAGGCCCCCAAACCTCTCCTTCAGATCCAGGGTACAGGCCCCCAACCTCTTCCCTCAGACCCAGTGTCCCTGCCCCCAGCCTCCTCCCTAAGATCTAAGAGTTGCCCTCCTGGCCCCAAGTATATAGCTGCCTTGGAAGAGGACGGCATTTGGTTGATGGTGTTGGAAACGACGCTGAAGATGGTCCGGATAGTGATGCTGGGCTTCCCTGGGAGAAAGGAGAGCAGCCTGAGCCCTGGGGGAGGGGAGGTTGGAGCTTGGGGCCCTTCACGCAGGCAGAGGGAGGGGTGTGCTCACCAGAAACTTGGAGTTTGGTCTGAGATCTGTGCAGGCTGTGGTCTGAGTGAGACCTGTAGGCACAGTATGGTGGGACTTTGGTGATATCCTCATCCTTCTCCAGCTCCTACCCGCGGCAAGGCCCCAAACCTACCTTTTTTCTCTGGATTTCTTTCTAGTGTCAGCCTGCTCCAGCTGTGACCAGATGATAGGCAGGGAGTCGCCTACGGCCTGGGACTTGAATCTGCGCTTGAGGGTCTGGCAGGGGGACCAGGGAGAGCCAGCCGTCAGGAGGCATAGCCCCTCAGCCCCTCACCCACTGGCCTGCCGGGCCTGCTCACCTTTGCCTTTCTTTTTTTCCGAGTAGTCATCATCTTGTAAGGAAAGGTAGGTTCAACAATCATGACTGGAAAGGGAGGGGACACCTAGGTCAGGGCCCGGATGCTGGGGAGGCACAGGGAGAAGCTGAGACAGACGCGGGGGGCGCGGCTCAGACATGGGGGGAGGTGCCCGCGCTGGAAGCTCCACCCATGCCTGGGGGAGGAGCAGCAGAAATGCAGCAAACCCAGTGGATGACAGAGCCTGCTCACCTGAACGCTTGGTGTGGGACTGGTCCTGTGGGTAGAGAGGGCGCAGTCAGGAACGGCAACCTCTGCCTGGCTCTCACATCTCCATGACTATCTAGCCTCAGACTCCAGGACCCAGACTCCTCCCTCAGACTTAGAAATCCAGGCCTACAACCTCCTTCCTCAGACCGGGGCCCACAGCCTCCAATCTCAGATCCAGGGGTCCGGGCCCTCTACCCCATTCCTAGACTTCAGGTTCTTGGTCCTGACTCCCATTTGAATCTAGAACCATAATGGGCCCCTGGAGTCTGTGGGGCCATGTCCCCACCTGGAGGCGCCAGGTGGAGGCGGGAGGTGCCACCAGGGCCAGGTCCATGGGGGCCGTATGCAGGGTTCTGGGGGCCCAGGCAGTGGCTGGCTCCCGCAGCAAGTGGATGAGATGGACCCAGCGGTCAAACAGGAAGGCGACCTCGCTGTCAGGGGCATCCAGCTCCAGGTAGTAGTAGCGGCCCGTGATCAGGCGCAGCTTCAGACGCCAGGCAGACAAATTGTGGACGTAGAGGTGGACCAGGTCTAGCGGGATCATCCTTGGGGAGGCAGGAGATGGAGGAGGTAGAGCAGGAGAAGGGGGTTGGGGGCAGCAGGGGATGGGGGCATGGAGGCACCTGGTGAGGACGAGGTTGGAGCAGTCCCTGCCCTCGGGGGGCCGAGCGATCAGCAGGAGGTCTGGCAGCACCAGGCCTGGCAAGGAGGCGGCCACACCCATGGTCAGATGGTTGGTTTTGTGGTGTACGTACACGGGGGCCCCTCGGTTGGTCACCTGGGGGTCAGGGAGAGGGGCTGGGACCACTCCTGTCTTCGATGCTCCTGCGGCACCCCTAGATCGAGCCCCCATCCCCTGAGACCCCAGCAGTCCCACATCCCCAGGCCTGGGGTTCTGGCTCTACCCCTCTCTGCCCCCAGGGCGCAGGGAGCTGGGGACCTGCACAAAGTTACTCTCGAACATGGGCAGCGGGCGGAGGGGCAGGTACTCGCCCTTCTGGAGGGTCTTCTGCAGCTGGCCCAGAGTGGGGACCCACTTTGGGGGGCCCGGCAGTGGATCCAGGTGCCTGATGTTACGAAACCGGTTCATGGCAGTTGCAGAAAGGGTAGTTGCCCAGGCACGGAGTCAGGGACCTGGCACCCCACAGCCCACTGGCCCTGGCCCAGGGCTCAGTAGTTCCAGAGCCTGGAACTTCCCCAGGGCCTGGCCATAGCCCTGTGGGTGGTCAGCCTGGTCTGGGGGAGGAGCCTTTGGTGGGGGCTTTGTGACCTCATCGGACACCCAGGGGATTCTTTCTGGGAACTCTCCCGGGGCTGTGGGGTCCCTTCTCCTCCAGGGCCATGGCCTGGAGTCTTGAGAGCTGGGGGTGGGGAGCAAACCAGAAACCTCCCTCCCAGACCCAAACTGATGACAATACAAGGCCCCCCACGGTCTGTCTGGGATGTTGCAAATGGATGGTTAAGCACTGACTGGGTTTCTGACTCTTACAAGTGGAAGTGGGAATATAGCCCCTACTTGCCACTAACCCTTCTCAGACCTTGAGTAAGGCCCATACTCCCATGGAGCCTGTGTCCACAGATCGAATGCGTTTGTGTGGGTGGCTACCGTTGCTGTACATTGAGGTATAAAGAAAGGAATACGCTCTTTGCAATGAGCCAGGCCGTTGGCAGAATCACAATTGTCTCTCCCCAGCTGTGTGACCTTGAACAACAGGCACCTCCCCCGGCCTCAATTTCCTTCACCTGTAAAATGGGGTATATTGGAGGATCCATGGGATCATGTAAGTAAAACCCTATACTTAGGGTGTGGCCCAGAGCAGGCACTCAACGAATGGTCCTTCTTGTCCCCTTCTGAGGGCTTATTTTATGGGGAGGACTGGTATTCTGTCATTCTAAAAATAGTGTTTATTATCTTTTTAAAACGCATCCTGCAAAATACATGGTCATGGTAGAAATTCTGGAAAATACAAGCGCAAATCATAAAAGTTACCCACGATCCCAACTTCTACATGGAAATGGCCTTTGTCAACCTTTTGGCATAGTTCCTTCTAGGATATTTTTTAATCCATATACAGAGAGAGAAAGAGAAACACAAAATAGGGATCACGCCATGGTTTGCAGCCCGCTTTTTCTGTGTGTGAAGCCGCCTCTGTAGCATAGTTCTTGGTGGCTGGTCATGGCTGTTCCATTACACTGGCTGTAATTTATTTAACTATCCCCCACTGTCAGACATGTAGGTTGTTTTTGAGTTGCTGTTGTGGACACTGCCATCATGAACAACCTTCAGTGTGCAGTTTTGTCTTGCATGAGTACTATCAGTCAGGGTGACCTTCTAGAACCTTCCATTAAATGTTTATTGAGTGCCTACGAAGTGCTGGGCACCAGGTGAGGCTCAGAATTTGTCCCTCAGGGCACTGACAGTCTTCCCTCTGTGGTCATGCCCACTCAGGATCCCTCTCTCCCCCATCCCCAGGGGCCCCAGCGTCCAGCCCCCAGCCCTCAGAGAAACTACCTCTAAGTGGATGTGTATGACTAATTTAATTCCCCCTTCTCCATCTCACAAAGGTTTTTTACATTTTTGTACAAAAACCCAGGCCTCCTTCCCCACTCCCTCCCCACCCCAACACAAAAAGTAATTGTTTAATAAATAGTATGTGCTCCTGCTCAGGCCCAGAGGAGTGGGGGCACTGTGGCCAGACTTCTTAGAGACCCAAGAATCCAGGGAGGCACTGTGGCCAGACTTCTTAGAGACCCAAGAATCCAGGACCCCAGTTTCTTTCCCCTGGGGATCTCCAAGTTCACCTGCCTCCAACCCACCCCCTGAAATAAATAAGTATAAATAAGGCACAGATGCCCCCACCCAGGTCTCCTGGAGGAACCATCTCTAACTAAGGGAGATAATGGGGACGAGGTCCTCTGGCTGCCATGCCCCCAGTCCCAAAATAAATAAATAAATAAGGTCTGGTGGTGAAGAATGCTGGTGGCTGTGGCTGGTGGCTCACAGCCGAGTCTTCAGCAGCAGCAAACCCCTCACGGCCCAGTCCAGCGTCAGGTGCAGCCCCCCGAGAATGGCGTGGGCTGCCCGGATGCCTCCCCAGGCTGAGGCCGGCGGGGCCAGGGGGGGTGCTGGCGGGTCTGGGGGCGCCTGGGGCAGCGCCAGACGGGACATCTGTTGGGAGAAGAGCGAGGGTTAGTAACAAGCCAGGGATGCAGCGGAGTCCAGGAAAGTGTTTGCAGCCTCTACTGAATCAGGTCATGGGGGGCGGTGCCAGGTGGCATATTTCCAGGGTGTCTTTGGCCTGTGGGATGGGGTGTCTCAGTGGGGAGTTCTTCAGGGTGTTGGATTCAGAAAATGGAGGCTGGGTCCAAAAGGTGGGAGTCTTGAGGCTGGGGTTCCAGGACCAAGTTCAGAAGGTTAATTAATGGCAAGGTCTGTAGGCTCAGGGCTGGGATCCTGGTGCTGGGGAGGACTGGGGTCTCAAGAGTGGAGTCTGAGAACTCAGAGCTGGAATTAGAGGTCCAGGGTCTTTGGGATCAGACCCAGGGGTCACAGGGTCTTGGGTTCTCTAGGGCTCAGGTCTAGTCTAATTTCAAGCTCAGGATCTAGGCACTTGGGGTCTGAGGTGTGTGGAGCCAGGGTCTCTAAGCTTTGGGTCAGGGTCTGCCATCTGAGGGCCCGGGGGGTCTCAGGGTCTGGATGTTCAGTTTCCGGGGCTTGGGGGTCTGGAATGCAGTGTCCTGGGCCAGGGTTTCCAGGTCATGGGTGAGGGTTTGAGCTAGCAAGTCTTAGGGTTTCAGAGTGGGCATCTTGGGGTCACAGGATCATGAGGTCTCTGAAGTTTGGGGTGAGAAGTGAGAGTTTCCAGGCAGGATTTTGGAGTCTGGGGCCTCAGCGTCTCAAAGCCAAAGGATCTTGGGGACACCAGAGTCTCAGAGCAGGGCTGTCGTACCAGGAGCTGCAGCCGGCGCAGCAGCCGGTCCAACCTGGCCTGCAGGGCCCCCAGCTCAGGCTCCAGGGTCCGCAGGGAAGGGCCTCCTGCCCGGCGCAGCCATTGCACATGCCTCAGGTAGGAAAACAAGTCTGCCCGCAGCCGTGTCAGCACACCGGGGAGCTGGGGGACAAGGCATGGAGGATGTCAGGAGCACCTCGGGCATGCCTGCTCCCACCCCGATCTTCGTAGACCATCTCTGCTGCCCAGGCCCCACCTTTACCCCATCCCTCTCCCCTGCTCTTACCTGCAAGGCTCCCAGAGCCCCCGCACTCATGGCCAAGGTGGGGAGGGAATCCAAGTTGTGGTCTCCGTCGGCTGGAAATTTGTCTCTCTGGGGAAAAGAAGCTATGAGGGGGCACTCTGACCAGCTCCGAGGGTCTCTTCACTCCCTACCACAAGCCTCAAACTCCTCCCTCCCTCGATCTCTGCCACCGTGGTAGCCCAGATACCAGCCTCTCCAACCCTCACTTTGTCATTCCCGGTCCGAGGCCCTTGCCTATCCCCTTCAGCCTCTCCTACCAGCTGTGCGGCCAGTTGCCGAGTGTCCGCCAGGAGAGAGCGCGTCAGGAGAACGGCGCTGTCCAGCTCAGCCCGAGGGTCTGCGGAGGCCCTTGGGGGGCCAGGAGGTGGCCCTGGGGCAGCAGCTCTATCTGGCCACAGGCTCAGCGCGACCAGGACCAGGCAGCAAACACCTGGGGGCGGGAGAGGGCGGAGGGCTCAGGGGGACTGGCGGGTCCGAGGCAGGAAGAGTTAGAGGCCTGGACTCCTGGATCTGAGCGAGGAGGGGCTAGGGGTCTAGAGTCCCAAGGCGGAGCACCCAGGGCAGGTCATCGGCCAGAGCGGGCTCCCCTCTCCCTCTCCCGCTTTGGCTGCCCCGCCCGTCGGAGCAGACGCGGCCCGGGGCGGGTAGACGGGCCGGGCGTCTCCCGTCCGCCCCCGGACGCCGGAATCTGGGCCCTGGGGCGGGGCATGAGGGGGAGGCACAGGCCAGAACCTGCTCCCTTCCCCGGGCCCCGGGAGCCCAGGCTGGCCTGAGAGCAGAGAAGGGAGCCCGGTCTGGAGACCCCGAGGCCCTGACGCCTGCCCGGAGACCCCTTCCAGGGTGGGCGGCAGAGGGCTGTCCGCGGAGCGGGATGCCCTGGCACACCTGGGCGGGAGAGTGGGATCCAGCGGCGCTGCGCCCAGGCTTTTGCCGGGGCCTCCCCGGCAACCCATCCCCCCCGGACCCCGCCCCCCGCTCTCACAGCCAATCAGCGCCCCCCGGGCCGCCCCGCTCCTGCAGCACACCCCCAGCCCGCCCCCCGGGCCGCTCCCGCCGCGGTCCATCAGTCCATCTGCATCCGACTGGCTCCCCCGTTTCTGTCTGCACCCTGTCTCTCTCTGTTCCTCCCCCTGGCTCTCACCTCCTTGGGCTCTCTGCCTCAGTTTCCCTCGAGCAGCCTCTGTTGAGGTCCCGGGGTGTGTGCATCTCTGGGTCCCCGCCGACTCCCTGGGGGTCCCAGGCCTTTTAGGGTCACCTACCGGCATTTGTCTCTCTGTCTCTGTCTGTGGGTCTCGGTTTCTCAGTGTCTCTGACTGTCCCTTCATCGCTCCCGCTGCCGCCCGTCTGGGCTCCAGGCCTCCTGCTTGCCCTGACTGACCTCCCAGTCTGCCTCCCCATCTCTCCCTCTCGCTCCTGTCTGTCCCATTCGGCGGTCTGTCTGCTCTCCACCCTCCCAGCCGACGGTCCCTCCCTCCTCTCTCCCTGTTCACCCCCAACCCCATGAACTGGAACCAACTTACTGTTCATGTCCCCACAGGGTAGGGGTTCCCCAGGGCAGGGGCCAGGGAGCTGGGGGCCTTTAACCCTTCCCTGTCCGCTGCTGGGGAGCCCCAGGGGTCAGCTGGGCCTCGGCCTGGGAAGGGGAGGCATGTGCGGTGAGCAGCCAGGGCCGCGGCAGTGAGGGAGTGTGTTCGCCTGGGGGGTTATATAGGGGGCCGAGGCGGGCGGGCGGGGGGCAGGCGGCAGGGGAGGGCAGCCTGACACATCCTGACTCACCCTCCCTGCCTGCCTTTTCCATTCAGACGGAGCCGGCTGCCTCGCAGGGCTCACGGCGCTCGCTCGGAGGAGGGCACGGAACGAAAAGTTGGAAAAGTTGAAAAGGGAAAGGGGGGGTGGTCGGAGAGGGGCTGGTGAGGTCATCCGCGTCCCCTCCCTCCACCTCCTCGGTCGGCCGCCGCCGGGGCAGACACATGAGGCTCAAGAGCTGGGGCCCGGCTGCGGGTGGGGGGTCGGCTGGACAAGGATAGGCAGAGAGATGGGGAGGCAGGGGGAGGGGGTGGTGGGACAACGGGGCGGGACTGGGGAAATGGAAGCTCCATGGGGAGCGCCTCCAAGGGGCAGAAAGAGAGGTGGAGAAACTGAGACCCAGGCAAGGGGACAAGAGAAGCACAGGGGGATGGGGTCATGGGACAGAGATGGAGAATCTGAGATTCAGAGATAAGAGAGACAGCGGTCCACAGAGAGATAGAGACACTAGCAGTTACTCTGCAAGGAGAGGAGGATTCCAGAGTTAGAGAGATGAAGGCAACATGAGAGATTTGGAGAAAACTGGGGAGACCCCAGGAGGAAGAGAGACAGAGACACCCAGTCTCAGGGGGAATGTAGGGGGCAGAAGAAACACAGAAAAAAATGGAGACACCAAAGCAGGGCAGCAAAGATAGAAGCCCGAGACACAGAAATGGAGATGTCAGGAGTCAGCAATGCAGGCAGAGCGAGGGAGAGCCTTTCTTCAGGAGACAGGTAGGGACAAGAAGGTGAGAGAACCAGAGACAGACAGGGGACCAAGCTAGAAAGACAAGACATTGAGGAGAGGCTTCACCCCTCTGAGCCTCAGTTTTCTGCCTGTACAATGGGGATAACTGGGTATCCACCCCACACCCTGATGCCTCGGTGTGGACAAAATGAGTTCACTCATGTAAGGCACACAGTCAGCTCACAATAAGTGCAAACCATTGCTGTTCTTGTGGATTTTTATTAACATGTCCAAGGAGACAGAAAGATGTAGCCACTGAGGGAGACTTAGATGGTGAGGCAGAGAGGGCGATGGAGACCTGGCTAGAGAGGCTCAGTGGAGAGCTGGAGACGGACAGGGCAGGGGGATGCTGGCTATGCAGAGATGGCCACACGGACAAGTCTTGGAGCAGGAGAGGGAGACAAGACTCAGGGGACAGAGATGCTAACCCAGGCACACAGTCTGTGAGTGCCAGGTATATGGGGCAGAGGTGGCCTGGGGTTCATCGCAGAGCCATTGAGGGACTGAAACACAAACCCAAGTCCCTATGAGCACGCCGCCCCCCCCCTCAGAACAGAGGTGTCAGAGAAAGATGGGATGGGAGTAAGAAGAGGAAAGGTGATGAGCACTTCCAGAGGCCTCCCTGCAGCCCCACTCCTGGCCCCAGACTGCGCTGAGCTGGCAGGGGGGCTCCAGGGATGAATGGCAGCTGGAGTCATCCCCCACCACGGGGGGGGGGGGTGACGGCTCAGGTCTCCAGGGAGGTGAGGTCACAGCCCCCCATGGTGGGACATGACATCATCGCCTCAGGTAAGCAAGCCCTTGATATGTCATGGCTACCCCTTCCATGGCCCCCCAGGGGCCCTTTCCAGCTCCTGCTCCCACTGGGACCCAGGCTTCTGACCACTGGGTCTCCGCCCCTCAGGGGGCCTGTTTCCGGCTGAGTCAGCGTGGGGGGGCCCAAGGCTGCGTCAGTGAGGGGAGAACTGACGTAGCCCCCCCCCAGACCGGCGGGGCCAGCCAAGGTGACTCAGGCCACCGGCCTGGGGGATAGACTGGCCTGAGGGGATGGGGACTGGGCCTGAGGCCAACCTGAATGCAACAATAGGGATATGGTCACAGTGGCCCCTTCTACCTACAGAGAAACCTGGGGTGCCAGCCTCAGCCCTGTATTAACCCAGGGGACCTGGCCCCCAGTCTCTCCTCCCTCAGACCTGGGTGTCTGGGCCCCCGGCCTCCTCCCTCAGACCTGGGTGTCCAGGCCCCCAGCCTCCTCCCTCAGATGCAGGTGTCAGGAGTCCAGGCTGTGAACCCTTGTTTCTAGAAAGGTGGAGACAAGTGTGTCTCCATTCTGAGATCTGGGGAATGCTCTACTGGAGATCAGAAATCTGAGACTTGTCTGTGTCCCTGGCTGGGGCCATTCCCCCATCTGCCTCAGCCATTGCCCTGGGCCTATGGGGCCATCTTCTTTCAGGTGGGTGCAGGAGGCCGAGGGAGACGGGTAGGTGCAAGACAGGAGTGGGTATTTCTTAGGACTCCTGGGACTTCCTTCAGGTGGGAGACACTGGAGGTATGTCTGTGCCGAGGAGGGCCAAGAGGGGTAGAGAGGGAGAGAGGTAAAGAGGCTGAGAGGCAGATTGGGGATCTCAAACAATGACAGAAGATGACACCAACAAGCATAAGTATAGATGGAGCAGAGTCTATAGACGAGAAAAAGAGATGCGAAAACAAGGAAATCTAGAGACCCAAAGAGACAAGTTCGGAGGTTAAGAGACAAGGATGGGGGATGCCATGCCCCAGACTCTGAGGGCTGGTCACAGACATGGCAGGGAGATGTTGCAGGGACATGAGGAGGGAGCCCAGGGTCCTTGCTCATGTGCTGGCCCCCGAGCAAGGTGGGGCTGGTTGGTGTGAGGTCAGCAGGTCCAAGGCTGTGTGTGTGTCCGTCTGTCTGTCCCTGGGGGGTCCTGTCTGGCCTCTGGGGGGTGACGGGGCAGGCGGGCCGCAGAGGCAGCCCAAACCTGTCATTAGCGGTGAGGGCCATGACGGCGGGGCCCCCCCAGTCCCAAGCCGCGGTCCAGGGCCCAGCAGCCCCACCTCCCACCCCCTCCTTGATCCCTGAGGAATCCCGGGAATTGGAAGTAGGTCCAGATGATGTTGACACCGGAAACGGTCAGCAGCTGCCTGGCCTCAGCCCCATGACCCCTCTGACCCCCGCCCCCGGCCCCCTGCCAAGCCCCCTCTGACCTGTGTCATCTCTGACGGAGGCAGCCCAGGGCCCACTCAGCTCCCACCAGGATGTTTACAGGAGAGGGCAGGATGCAGTCAACCTCATGGCGCTTCCTGAGAAATGGGGCCCAGACTCCTGGACGGTTGCCTTCAGATCCCTCTTCCCTCAGGCACAGGAGACCAGACCCCGCAACTTCCCCATTCCCTCTAGTCCAGGTGTCCAAGCTCCCAGCTCCCTTTGCCCTCAGACTCAAGAGCTTGGGCAGTCTCGCTGCCCCAGGAGAGCTGAGCCCCTTCCACACTGTGTTGAAAAGCCGAGTAGGGGTTCATACGAGGTGAACCGGGGAGTAGGGCTCAACTCAGTCCCAAGTCAGCCTCTGCCTGCTCCACTGGGCAGAACAAATCAGGAGTTTAGAGACCTCCAGCTGGACTCCTTTCCCTGTTTTTGGGTGGGGAAGCTGAGGCCTAGGCAGGTGAAGGGTCTCCCTGCCTATGAGTCATCCTTACCCCCAGCCTTCAGATCTGTGCCAGGCATGGCCAAGCTGCTCCTGTTACACATTCCCTATCAGAGGTTTGGAGTGCGTTGAGACCAGGGGACTCTGACAAGTGCCCGACCCCCATTTACTCCTCAACCTCCTAGGTCCCCTGGTTGCTATGTAGGCCTCCCTAACAATGGGGTTCAGTGAGGCCTTTGGAGCTTCAGGTGCCCCTGCCCCTGGTTGCTAGGGAGAAGATCCCTAGCAATGAAGTCTCAGGAAACTTTGGGCTCCCTGGAGCTGCTCCTGGGCCTTGGGTGATGAAAAGAGGGAGTCTCTGATGAGGATTCTGTGTGCCCACCCTTCAGGTCCCTTACTTGGTAATGAGAGACCTTGGACCCCCCAACTTTCCACCTAGGTCGCTAAAGAGGTCCTTCTAACACTAGGCACCCACCCCACCACCTGGGGCCCCTTCCACCTGGTTGCTAAGAAAGCAACTCCTTAGCAACCAGGCATGACCAGGCCAGTGTGACCCCCTTCCCTCTTCCATATGGCTAAGGGGACTCCCTGGCAACAGAACTTAGAATCTGGGGCTGGGCGGGCAGGTGGGCGGGGCTGAGCTGGTTGCTGTGGCAATGGACTTGGAGGTTTCTGCCCATAGAGGTCCCAGGGGTCTGGGAGGCGACATGGTGGGCTCTGGGGTCCCAGCTTTGAGTCTCTTCCTGCTGATGCAGGGCTCAGTAGGTGAGGGGCCCCGGAGAGAGGGTCAGAGAGCTGAGCAGGGGCCTCCTCGGCCTCCACACAGCAGCTGACACCATCTTCTTTCCTTCACAGACGGGAATGGAATCCAAGGGTTCTTCTACCCATGGAGTGAGCTGTGGCTGGACCCCGGGTTCCCAGGGATGGGACCCAGACTAGATCCCTGGGTCTGAGGGAGGAGGCTGGGGGCCTGGACTCCTGGTCTGAGGGAGGCTGGGGGCCTGGACTCCTGGGTCTGAAGGAGGAGGCTGGGGGGCCTGGACTCCTGGATCTGAGGAAGGCTAGGGCCTGAACTCTTGGGTCCCATACAAAGCAAGTACTAGGCAGTCAATTCTCAGAGCTTGGCCTTGGGATCCTGGCGCTCTAAGGCCCTCAGGGCCAGGCTGTGTGATGAAGCCTGCTCATTGTTGGTCCCCAGGTTGTGAGGGAGATGTGTGGGACCGGGAGAGCTGTGGGGGTCAAGCAGCGATCGAGAATCCCAATCTTTGTCTGCGCCTACGATGCTGCTACCGAGATGGGGTGTGTTACCACCAGCGGCCGGATGGTGAGCGAGTGGAAGCCAGTGTCTCTGGGGAGGGGCCAAAGCTGGCATCTGGGTCTAAAGTTCCATGTTTTCCAGAGAACATGCGGCGGAAGCACATGTGGGCGCTGGGCTGGACGTGCGGAGGCCTTCTCTTCCTCATCTCCAGCATCTGCTTGTTCTGGCGAGTGGGGTTTGAGTTCGGGTGGGGCGGGGTGGGAACACCTTGCTCCAGAAGAGCGGGCGGATAGGCTGAGGAAAGTGTGTCCCCTTCCCACCAGGTGGGCCAGGCGCCGGGACATGCTGCGCCTCCCAGGGTTCCTGCAGGGCAAATGTAGCCTGCCAAGGACCGTCTCTCTGTTGTCCAAGGACCGGGGGACTGTGAGTGAAAAGAAGTCCGTGGGCAGCATGCCAACCTCCGTGCCTTTGGAGGGGACCCTGGATGTCTCAGGGGCTACTGAAGGGGAAGGGACAGAAGGGGGCGAAGATACGGAAGGGGGGGATGAGGAAGATTAGGGGTGCCCCTGGGGGGACCCCTCAATACAGATATAGCATATAGATGCCTGTTCTCTTTTCTGAGAGCCATGGAAGCCAAGACCTGGAACAGTGTGTGTGTATGTTTGGGGAGGTCAGTGCTGACTAACGGGGAACTGGACTCTGATCATGGGGTGTGTGAGCTTTTGGGGTTGAGAATGAGAGTGGTCTGGGGGTAAGTGGGGAGGATCTGAGCTGAGGGGCACCTGGGCTGATGGGGGCACCAGGCTGATTGGAGGGGCTGGGCTGTGATCATGGGTGGGGAGTGTCTGGACTGAGGGGCATCTGAAATTAGGGATTTGGGGGTTAGGTGGGCATGGCCTGGGTTGAGGGGGACCTGAAATGGGCTGGGGGGCATGTTACAGCTAGGGGGATGTACCCCTCAGGTCTCATCCTGCAGGAAGTGCCGTTGCCTGATAGTCTCTGGTGGTCTCTAGCATTTGTCAGGTTTCCCATCAATGGGGGGGGGGGGGGGCGGGGCGGGGCGGTCCCTCTAGGACATGTGCCTCCTCTAGCAGAGGACTTCAGCTTTCAGACCCCCAGTGTCCTGGTGGAAACTTTCTTGGAATTGTGTTACAATTCAAGACTCATCCTGCCCACCCCTCCTTCCTTCCCCCTCTCCTCTCTCACTTCCAGACCCACACCAACTTCTCCTCCAATAGTCTTTTCCCCAATAAATATCTTGCAAGTCTAATTTGTCCCTCTGTCTGCTTCCCAGAGGGCACCAAACTAACAGAGCAATCTGGGCAGAGGGAAGTCTGGACTGAGATGGTGGGTCTGGGCTCGAGATCCTGCCCCCCAGCTCCCTCTGTGAGGCTCCTATGTCCCCAGTGGCTTTGGGTCCCCCAAGGGCTGGGGGGAACCCTCTGCAGGTGTGCCCTGGGAGGAAGCAAGCAATCTCACACTTGCCCCAGCTCCATCCCCCTCCCAGACAGACAAGCAGAGCTGGGAGGCAGAGCCATTTATCCAGGTGACAGACACAGAAGGAGCACAGGTAGGTATCCTGGAGGCCAGATGATGTCAGGGGCAGCAGCACATCTCACTCAGGTGGGGCTATGGGTTCGTCTGCAGATGGGAGGGTGGGGTTATTAGCTGTTTGAAAGCTGCATCCCTGTTTTCTCTGTGCCCACCACCCAGCGACCTGCTTTAGCCTCTCACACATTGACTCCGTGGCCTCTCATCCCTCCATGCCCTGATTTGCTGCAGCATGCACTAGACTTTAACTCACTGGTACAGGTGGGGAATGAGACCGGGAGAGAGAGAGGCACAGACAGAAACATGGGAGACAGAAAGAGAGACTGAGATAGACACAGGGGACACAGAGAGAGAGAAAGACAGACAGACAGACAGAGCTAACAAAGAAGACAGAGAGGGGAAATGATAAAGAATGAGGTTAGCTCTACATGGCCATTCAACTAATTTGGTCCCAGAGATAGTGGGGAGCGACTGGAGCCGAGACCTACGGGTCCTTTTGTGAAAATTCAGCTTCTCTGCCCTTCATGTGCTGGAAGCACCTCCCCTTTACCACTGAAGAGGAGGCCCATTTTCCTTCTAAGAGAGACCTACACTCAAGTCAGCCTGGCCGGTTTCTGACAGGTAGTTCCAGCAATGGAGATCCATCCAGCTGCGTGAGAGTTTTGGGCAAAGTAAGGATTTCCAGGGGGTAATTTAAACCACGTGTGGTTATTTCTGCATTATATGCCAAATTTTGTGTTAGCTCATGCTTCACCTATGCATACAGTTGTTCATCCTTTCTCAAGAAACTGAGTCACTCATCCATCCATTGTTCCACCTATCTATTCATCCATCCATCTACTCATCTGCCTAAACCAGCCAGCCAGCCACCCATTCACCTGTCTACCCTTCCATCAATCCAATCATATCCATCTACCCACCCAACCACACATCCATTGACCAATTCATCCACCCATCCATCATTCTCTCCATCCATCCATCCATCCATCCATCCATCCCATCCATCAATTCAATTACATCTACACCCATCCACCAGCCCACCCATCCACCCAGCCCACCCACTTATCCATCAACCAATCCATCCATCCACACATCCATCAAACCATTTATCCATTCACCCATTCGTCCAGCCATCTGTCCATCTATCCAACCATGCACCTATCATCAACCTCTGATTTTCTGAGTTTTTGCTAAGCAGTGGTAAGAACAAAGACATCAGACACCCAGGCCTTACCTTCAAGGGGCTCCTATTGGGTAGGAGAGACAATACCGGCACACACAGACACACTACATGGTGATACAAGCAATAACGGGTAACGCAGATAATATGAAGACTCAGAGAAAGGCAGTGAAGTTGAATTATATCATAAAGGACACGGGAAGTTTTCAGTGTAGAATACAAACAGCAGTGGCTCTCCGGGGAGAGCATAGACAGAAGCCAACTGGTGGGGGAGCCGGGCTGTCCACCGATTGAGGGATGTCCATCACGACTGCAGAGAAGGTGGAAGATGTGGATCTGAACCATGGGGGACCCACATGCGGGTGAGAGGCTTCGGATTAACCAGAGGGCAATGGGGAGCCACAGGAGGGCTTTGAGCAGAGGAGTGCACAGTGGAGAATGTGTTTAGGAAAGCAGATAGAAGGTAGAGGAGAGAGGGCGGGGGAAGAGCATGAGCCTTTCCAGCATCTTGGTCTGTTGCCATCACTGTCCTGCCTGTGTTGGTCATTCCCACTTCTTCCCTCTCTCTCTTCAGACTTTTTGTCAGGAGAATCCCAGCTGTGTACCCTTGGGCAAGAGGTGGCACCTTTCCGGGGCCTCAGTGTCTTCCACTGGGGTGGAGATGGTGAGAGTAGTGACCTCAGACACCCAGTTACACTGAGAAGATTAAATGGGACCTGATGTGCCTGGGGGCTGGAGTGCAGGGAGGGACTTCCCAGCTAACAGTGACTCTCTCACTCTCATCTGCGGGCAGGGCAGGTTCTCATT
Organism: Pteropus vampyrus; assembly: GCF_000151845.1. NCBI lineage: Eukaryota > Metazoa > Chordata > Mammalia > Chiroptera > Pteropodidae > Pteropus > Pteropus vampyrus. The sequence goes on along the minus strand of NW_011889138.1, from coordinate 1,359,920 downwards.
TGTCTCCCCCAAGTCTGCACGCTTGCCTGCTGTCTCTCTATCCTCTGGGTCTCTGCTACTCCCTGCTTCTCTCCTTTGAGAAGAATCTTATCCTGTTCATGGGTCTCTCTGTCGCCACATTTTCTCCCACTATATTTCTCCATCTTGCCCTGTCTCTGATTCCATCTCTCCTTCTCTCCCTTCTGTCCCTGTCCCTCTCCCACTTCTGTCCCTCGGTCTCTCCCCTCCATCCCTTCATCCCTTCCCCCACCCTCTGTCCCTCCCTCTCCCCACTCCGCCTTCCAGCCCCTCACCTCCGCCTCATTCGGTGCCCGCGCCCGCCGCCCCGGGCGCGGCCTCGAGCATAGCGAGCTGCAGGCGCACGCGGCGGGAGCCGGCGGCGGACAGCTGGGGCGCACGGGTGGCGCGGCGCGGTCCCCGGGAGCCGGACGCAGCTCGTTGGCCGCCGGCGGCGGAGGCGGGCGCGGACCAGCGGCGGGAGAGCTTGCGCGCCAGGCGGGCGAGCGCCGAGGGCCGCAGGCCGTAGTCGCGCTCGAGCTCCTGGCGCGAGATCTCGATGTTGCCAGTGTACCAGAGGATCCAGCCCAGCAGGCTCAGGAAGACAAGCAGCGCGCCGGAGTAGATAAGCAGGTCGCCGAAGTCGCGGCCGCGCACCTGCAACTGAGCGAACACGCCGGTCAGCAGCGCCACCATGCCGGCTACGTCGAGCGCCACGGCTAGCAGGAGCGCTATCCGGCACCGGCCCAGACCGGACGCCGGCGCGGGTTCGCTGGCTGGCGCGGACTGTGCACCCGGCGGGGGCCCCTGCGAGGCGCACACCGCCGGCACCGCCGCCATGGCCCTACTCCGCCGCGCTGGCTCCGGCAGAGAGCGTTCTGGGTGCCGCCCGTCCAGGGGCGGGGTCAGGGGACCGCGCCAGGTGTGTCCGGCACCCGCCTGGTCACCTGAGCCCGGCGGGAGCGGACGGGCCCGGCACGGGGCACCCTGGCCGCAGTTCCTGTGCAGGGCCTGGCCCTCAGGGATAAGGGCTGTCCAGCGCTCCTGCACCCCAAAGAGCGGAAGCACTGCATGGTCGACATGGGTCAACAGGGCTCGACGATGAGGCAGCGCAGGGCGCTGTGGATAACCCGGTCTCTTTCTGCTCAGTCCGCCTCTTGGGGCCTCCTGTGCACCCAAAGTGGGGACGGGGGGGTCAAAAACAAGGGTCAAACATGGTCCTGGACCCCAAGGAGCTCTGGGACGCAGGGAATCAGCTCATTGCGCGTCCCCTGGCGCCTCCTAGGTGCCTCCAGCGAATGAATCGGGGACACAAAGATGGACAGTTTACAGGACTTCCTAACACCGAGGTGAGATTCAGGGTATTTATAAAGACCGAATAAACGGAGCTAGGCTTAAATAGTTTATGCACTCGCACGTTCGTTCACAAACATAAATCCTAAAACACGTTTATTGAGCGCCCATTCTGTGTCAAGCGCTGGGTGAACAATATCGGGGAGAGGCCGCTGCAGAAGGTCCCTTGGGACCTCCGGAGCCGGACCGGACCAGACCGGATGGGAAATTCAGCCCTGGAGTTCCGTAAACAAGCGACCAGCCCCGGAAGCCTGATGCTCGGCGTCGGAGAACACACCCTCGGGTCTTTAGCCGAAGGGTTCCGAAGGTTCCCGAGCGTAGTACGACGGGCTGGCGGAAATAACCGAACGCCGCCGAGTCGCCGAGGAGGCGGAGGTCAAGCGACGACGCGCGCGTTCCTGGAAAGGAAGCGGAAATGCGTGAGGGTATTAAAGGTGACGCTCCGCCTCTTCCCTCCTTTTTCCGTCTCCCGCTGAGGCACCGAGAGGAGGTGGGTTGAGGCCTTTCGTCCTTCTGCGTGGCTGCATGCGGCGCCTGCTCCGCAGCGTTTACCCCTGTCGGCTTCTCTAATTGTCCCTCGCGTCCTTGGCCGCCCCCCTGGCCCCGCCCGAAGTTGCTGTGGGTTTTCACGTCGCTCCCCGCAGTTAGTCTCGGCGCCTGCGTTCAGCCCCGCCGCCTTAGGTCGCCGAGCACCTCTTGTCAAATTACTAAGTGCTGTCTGCTCTTAGGTTTCCCCCATTTACCAGGTCCCCAGATACATCCTTTCTCTGTTTTTTGCGCGGGGCTGGCGTCGGCCTGCTGTTCCCTTTGCCATCTTCCTGTACCCCTTTCTCCGCAGCTGTCGCCATGTCCGCCCATCTGCAATGGATGGTCGTACGGAACTGCTCCAGTTTCCTGATAAAGAGAAACAAGCAGACGTACAGCACCGTAAGTGGGGCCCTGGCGCCTGGGTCTGAGGGAGGCACCCCCGCTGTCGCCGGTCCTCTCCATCTTCACGACCTCCTAATGTGTCCTTCCCAGGAACCCAATAATCTGAAGGCCCGCAATTCCTTCCGCTACAACGGGCTGATTCACCGCAAGACGGTGGGCGTGGAGCCGGCAGCGGATGGCAAAGGCGTGGTGATCGTCATGAAGCGGAGATCCGGTGAGCGTTTCTCCAGGCCGCGGCTGCCATCGGAGCAGGGGCCTGTGGTTGGGCACCAGGAGTAATTCTGCCAGTGAATCTGGGATTCCTGGGGTCAGGATCTCTCTCTGGGAAGCTGGCTCCCCTCGGCCACCCCACCAGCTGTGTGAGCTGGTCCAGTCTCAACCTGTTTTGTTACCTGAAAGTGAAGAACTTTATAGGATCTGAACTCTGTGTACCGTCCGGTTGTGAGGATTAAATTATAGGGGTGTGTGGTATATATTTCCAAATTAAATCCTTTAAACAGCTCAGGTGAATGTTTCTATATCACCGCAGTGGGAAAATTCAGACCAGCAGATAAGGCTTTCTTACCTTGTCTCCCACTTTTAGGAAGTGACAAGCTGGGTGGGAAGCACAATTTGACTCCCATTCTGTTTGGACTCAGAAGGGGTCCTAGCACCCGACCCCCCATACAGTGTACCCTTAAGTGTGGGCAGCCTTCTTTCTTAGTTTCTTAGTGGCAGGGGAGGTGGGAGGTCTCTCAAGGACTGTTACCAGTTGAAATCTGGGGTATCGTACCTCCACCATTTCTGTTTTTTGCTCAGGTTTTTAAGAGAAATGAGTTTTTCCCAGGTCACAGATTAGGACTGTCTTCTCTTTGGGGTCAGGGCCCAATATCCTGTTCAGTGTCAGCAGAGGCCACAGCCTGCTCCTGCTCTAAGTGGCTCCTTCCTGCCCTGGAGAGGTAGCAATCCTTCTGTGTTTCCACACTCCTGAAAACCTTGTGTTGTGTTGGGTGCTAAAAGGTTCCCTTCCCTTGGGTTGTTGGATAGCCTTTCCCAAGCTGTCAGGAACCAGACTGATGTGAGGAGTCGCTCTGGGGTGAGCATCTCAGCCACACCCCTGGAATGGCAAGGGGTCCTTGGCTTCTTGGGGGAAACCAGGAACACAGGACTCCAGCTAGGACCCTGTCAACTCTGTGGCACAAGAAAGGGGGTGTTTTAATCCTGGATAGCAGTGTCTAGACACTCTGCTGTTTACAGGTAGGAGGTTCTTCCTTACCCTCAGCCCTCCATGATCCCTGCTCCTCGGCCTCAGCTTGGTGGTTCAGACCCTTGTTGCAGAGGGGAATACTGTGGGCCTGGGAGGGTGGGGCAGTGATGACCTGCAGGCCGAGGTCTCACTATCTGGCCAGGTCAGTGCCAAGTACTCACCTCCCCATCGCTGTCCCAGAGCCAGGCAGCCTGGATTCCAACTGTAAAAGTTACATGGTGGTGAATGCTGTGTCTCGGACACAGTGGTGAGGAGATAGGCACCTGTACAGTGCCCAGGGCAGGACCTGGGCTGTGGAATGGTCACTAAGTGTCCCATAAATCTGTGTGTAGGTGGGGCTGCCTGCTGAGGCCCTCTTGTTCTAGGGTGCAATTGCGCCCTTACCACCTGGAAGGTGCATTAAAGGCTCAGGCCATCCAACTGACCCCTGGGGCTCCCCTTCTCCCCCACCAGGCCAGCGAAAGCCAGCCACCTCCTACGTGCGGACCACCATCAACAAGAATGCCCGGGCCACCCTCAGCAGCATCCGACACATGATCCGCAAAAACAAGTACCGCCCTGATCTGCGCATGGCCGCCATCCGCAGAGCCAGCGCCATCCTGCGCAGCCAGAAGCCCGTGATGGTGAAGAGGAAGCGGGCCCGCCCCACTAAGAGCTCCTGAGACACACACCTCCCCCCGCTGCTCCAAGAAATAAAGGTGTCAGCTGACCCTCAACCACCTCGCCTTGGCTTCTCTTCTGTGTGGCCAGAGCGCTCTGGCTGTATCACCAGAACTGACATCTTGTTCCTAAGGGGACTTCCTCCACCCACCAGTACCACACAGGTTGCAATGTTGGGAGTTGGGGGACCAGGTGCAGGGGTGGAAGCCCAGCCCCAGCTGTTCCTCCGAGGAATCTAGGCTGGTGTCAGTTCTCTGTTCAGCACATCAGAGTCAGTGTTTAGTGAGACATTTAGAAAGTGCAGATTAAACAGGTAAAATTGTCTAAAATCAGAATTTCACTGCTGGCACATGACAAAACTTTAGGGAAGATCTTGACATTCTAGATCCCTGAACACTCAGATCTCGGAAGGGGATCTAGGCTGAGGTGGCACACAGATGTGGCCAAATCTGCCCCATGTACCTCCCACAGCGGAGGTTGGCATGGCCTGTGAGGTGAGCATGCCTACTATTTGGGTCTTGCTATCCGTCAACCTCATCCTTAGACATGCTACTTTTCCTGGTGCAGGCTGCACTCTAGGGCAAGAACTTAGGGAGAGTGCCACCTGCCTCAGAAGCAGCCCTTTTGCAGCCTGCAGAGTATAGGCGAGCTGTCCCTTTGCGTAGTGAAGAGTATATCCTAGCACTTAGGGACAGATGGACAGCTCTTGGGGCCCCATGATTCCATGGCTGCCGGTTTGGGGTCAAGCGTGCCCATTTCTACTTGTCTGAAATAGGCGATGAAGCTCGTGAATCTTCACAGCTTGGGAGTGCTGTCCCTCTCCTGAAAAGGGTCACTGAAACCCACTCAAGCCACACAGCAGAGAGGTGGCAGCCCCAGATTTCCCACCAGCCAGCCGCTGTGTCATTAACCTGTTTTGGTTAAGGACCCAGCCACCCCTCTGTCTTTACCTCCTGCTAGAGTAGGATTAATTACTCTCTCCAGCTGCCAGCCTTCATTTGCTTCTTGGTCACGCTGCAGAAGACCCTGCCCCATTTCCCACAGGCACTGCGGGTCTGGACCTGCTGCTCCAGGCCCACAGCTCTTGGCGAGCGAGCGCTACTACCTGGCTGCTTCTGACATTGCCATCTCCCCAGGGTTGTCTTATTCAGGGTGTCACAGCTGTCCGATCACTGTCTAAAAAAGTTTCTCCTGGTTTTCCTGCTCCCCGTCATCCCTTGCCTGCATGTGTTGTTTATCACACTGAGCTGGTCTACCACCAGCTTGGCCAGAGTGTGGAGAACATAAGTGCCGGGAGAGGCTGGACCTTGTCTAATGATTCTGTGTGGCATGTGCATGTGTGTGTACATATGCGCATATACATAAATACACCTGTGGATTGGCCATTTCTCATCCAGGTGCCGACATCCCACGAAGCAGGTGTCATGCCTGCTGTACAGATGTAGACACGTGCAGATCGGGGGAAAGTCACATCATGGCTGACAGTTTTCTGTGTACTGCTACCTGCCAGCCACTGCCACAGCCCGAGGATCTAGCATCAAGTGGGACTCTGGTCTCTGTCATCTTGGGGACCCTGTGCAGAGATGATCCCGTTCCTTGTTCCCACTCTACAGCTCTGTGGCCAAGGTCTAAGGGCCTCTCTCAGGCCTCCAGCTGGGGTGTGGTGGGGAAGCCCTGGGGAGATGGGAATATCAGAGGCAGCCAGGCAGTGGCGCTCCCTCGAAGAGTTCTTGACCTCCACCCCTCACCCCTCCAGCATTCCCCAGTTAACAGACATGACCCTGACTACTTCCTGACAAACTCTTTGTCTTGCCTGGACTCTTAACAGTAGCCTCCATCTGTGCCCCACTTGGGCCTGTTCTCAGCCCAGATGGAGCGGCATCCTGTTGGCACTAAGTCCATGTGACTTAACGTCTGCTCAGAACCCCATTGCAGCTCCGGTCCCCTCCAATTACCTCCAAGTGAAAGGGAGGGGCTATAAGTGCCAAAAGGGACACACTTCCAAGACTTGCTGTTAAGTTGAAAAAGCAAGGTGCTACATGCTGTGTACAGGACATTGCCAATGTGTTAAAGGGGGTGGGCTTAGAAGAATGTTTAAATTGCTTGCATTTGGGTAGAATGTCTTCAGAAAAAACACAAGAACCTAGTAACACACTGGTTGTCACTAACTGAGAGAACTGGGTGTTGGGGAAACAGGACTGAGGGAACTGTTTGTGGAAACTTTTATCTTTAAAATTAAAATCTTTGCTTTTTGAATAGGTAACATCCACAGGGTATTCCAGGCTCTCCTTCCTTAAGACAATATATGCAGGTGCTAAGGTGACTTTCCAGAGGCATTAAATACATATGCAATGATATACACATGCATCCTTTGTTAAAAATTTTAAAAAATTTAACAAATAGTAGCATATACACAATTTGCATGGGGTTTTTTTTTCACTTAACATTTTGGAAATTGGGCAATATATGTACATAATGAGCTGCTTCATGTGTTCAAAATTCTGAAATGCAGTAGACATACGGAAGGGTGCATAAAATATTTAGACACTTCATAACTATAAAGGAAGCACCATGTAATAAGCACCCAAGTAAAGAAGCAAGACAATGCCCCTCAGAAGCCCTCCCGTGCTGCTTGTTGGTTGGAGGTGATCAGAGATCCCAAGCTTTGCGGAAACAACCTCCATACTTTTACAATTTTACTGTTACCAGAGAGTGGGGTTCCTCCCCCGGCACATTGTCCAGGTTCTTGATGTCTTGAACAAAGCATTGAGCTAGACACCAAAGTACAGCAGAAAAGAAAAGCTTTATTAGGAGCGATAGTACACTTCCAGACATGCAAGTGGGCCTGGGCAAGAGAAGAGAGGCTCAAAGGCCTAGTAACAAACCCTTTGGGATTTTTATCCTGTGGGTGGTTACTTTTCTTAGAGGTGTGGGCTTCTTGATTGACAACTAAGATTGACAGGACTCAGTGATTCATAATTTGCTTTCTGCGCATTTTCATTCCCAGAACTGTCTGTTATAATGCTATTAATGAACTTTGGGCATATGCATCATATTAGAATGATGGTATAATGAGGCTCAGGTAAACTGAGGGTATTGGGGGGTCTTTATTGTGCAGGTGCAAGTGACTGGTTCTAATTAGTACTTAATTTTCTGCTCACTTATTTCTCTGAGTTACTTTTAGCCCCCAAATGCCTTCTGGCTTGCTTAATTGTGGGTGGACTAGGGCAGACCCCTTCTAGAATAGGATGACCTCAGTGCCTTTGCAGGCAGACCCAAAACCCCCTAACTTTCTTTCCTCACTCTTTTCTAAGAGCTATGAACCCCCTTATTATTAGTATGGATATTGAGGGACGAGAGTTCTCTTCTGTATCTACTTCCTGCTGGGAAGGGTTGTAGTCCCTGCCTATTGGGGTTTCATGGAGCTCTTTCCCTTTCTGCCTTAGCCAGGACAGGGTCTTGAGTTACCTGCTGAAGTGCCGCCTCAGTCCCTAGACAAGGAAAGGAAGATACGAACTAGTTATTTAAATCACAGATCTATTAATTTTCTATTACTGATTCGCCTATTGAGTAAAAGAAAACAGGTTTGGTTAGTATATTTCTTAAAGAATGAAAAGACCTTTGGCCTAAAAGTTCCCTCCCCTCTCAGACTCTAAGGGCCCTGTCTGGCCTAAAGCCATTTCTGCTAATAATAGACTGATGATCCTTATCAATAGCCAGAGGACTTGAGTCACCATTTTCTGGGCAATTATTGGATTTGAGGGAGAGGGCCTTTTTCCCAAAGAAAGGAGGAAAGAAAAGACTTATCTAGGTTTACTAAAAAGATTAAGAATTTTACAAGTGATGTCTTGTATCATTACTAGGTAGGGATATCTGCTTAGCAGCAGCACTCATCTCTGCCCTTTTGGAAATGAAGTAGGAAGGCACTCAAACTATCAGTTTCTTTTATGACTCGTTTGGCAGGTCATGATGTTCATGATTGTCCCACACCTTCCCACACTGCTGGAAGCAGTGCTAGCTAATTGTTTTTGTTGTATTGGTTCTTGAATACGCAAGTATGTTTATACTGTTTGCACAAGTTAGGACAAGGGTTGTTTAAAGCCTGTGGTATAGGTGCAAGAATGCTGAGTGTTTTCAACTGTACCACCAGGAGCCTATGTAGTAACTGTTGCCAGTTGCATGGGAGTGTAGTGATTTCAAATTTGACTTACATTGCATTTTTTTAATTACAAGTGAGGATGAGTGCCTTTTCATGTACTTGGATATTTCCTGTTTTGTGAAGTGTTTGATCAAGTGCTTTTGCCTACTTTTTTTTTTTGTGCTGTCTTATTGGTTTGTAGCTCTTTATATATTGTTTGGATTAGTCCTTTTGGGTTATGCGACTTACAAATATAAATATCTTGTCCCACTGGCTCATATTTCACTCCATTTTAAAAAATTAAATCAGCTTGAAACATACTTTATACAAAGCAAAATACACCTATTTTAGGTATATAGTTTGTTTTGACAGACTTACGCACTGGTGTGACCACCATCGTACTCAGTATCTGGAATGTGCTCGTCACCCCAAAACCTCCCCATGCCCATGCATTTGATCCTCCCTGATCTCATACCACCAATGATCTGCTTTCAGCCATTAAGTGATTAATTTTACCTGTTCTAGGATTTCATATAAATGGAATATTTTATACTTCTATGGCTTATCTCAGCATGTAACACTTTTGAGTTTCATCATGTTATTTTGTGTATCAATATTTTGCTGAGTAGCATTTCATTGTATGAACACTCACAATGTCTTTATTCATTCATCTGTTGAACATTTGGCTCACTTCTAGCTTTTTGCCTGCTACAGAAGGAAACAACTGTGAAGATCCACATACAAATCTTTGTGTAGACACACATTTTCCTCTTCTCATTTTATGATCATTTTTGACACTGTCCTGGGGGTCCGGCACAGGGCAACAAAATTGCTAATGGATGAGAAACTGAGGTAAAGCCAGCCCACCTTCTCTGGCTGTTTCTGCCTTCCGTTGTTTCTCCAAGACCCACTGCTTCCCATTCCCACCATCACCCCCTCACTTTGTACCTTAAGCCCTGAGCCTCCACAGAGCCCAATGGGTACGATTGCCAGTCCTCCCTCTGCAGGACAAAGAAACAGGACAGGATGGGCCACTCTAAGCTGCTCTGTCCCCACTCCTTGGATAATTGAGTACCCAGGCAGCCTCATTTCATCAGCTGAGCCCTTCAAAGGCCTGGGCTCTGAAGTTGGACATGTGTGGCCAAGGGGGAAAGAACCCCCCAGCTCCTAGCTAAGGACTGTCTCTACTCCCCCAAGAACTGAAATCTATCGTGACCTTTAAGAGGGACTAAAAAGGAATACAGCTGGTGGAAACCTCAACTTGAGCGTGAAACCCAGCCAAGTGACCAGCTTGCCACACCGGAACTTCTCATCACTGAAACTGGGAGATGGGTGTCTTATTGGGCCTGGGATTGGTGACTCGTTTTGCAGAAGCACACGAGAATAATACACTTGGTCACCCAGGACAAATCTTAAGACAGGATCTGGTGCCTTGAGGGGACAGAAACTCATCCCAGTGCAGATGGATAAAGTTCGTCTGAGGAGGCAAAAGCAAGCCCCCTCACACCTTCTCCTGGCTGGGCTATTTGGAGCAGGCCTCAGGCCCCCTCCCCTCAGCCTGTTTCAGATGGGAACTTTGACTCCAGAGGGCTGAGACTCCTTCCACTGTCACAGGAGGACAGAAGGTAGCTCCAGAGCTCAACCAGGAGGTCTGCTGAGCTGAGGGCCCTAGACAGACTGTGTGTGGACTTGAGGGCGGGATACCACCTGCTTTGAGCCCACCTTCCCAACAGGCTGTGCCTGGGGAATCTAAGAGACACAGCAGCTGCTTTTCCAACTTTATTTAGAAAAACAAATCCACCTCCCAGTGCCCCATGCCCTCCCCCACCCCAGCCATAACTTAAATAACTTAGAGACAGTTGAGGGTCGGGTGGGGAGGGAAGAACCCCCTACAGCCGTCGCAGAGCCCGCTTCTTGTCCGTCTTCTTCTTGGCCGCCAGCTTCTTGTCACGCTCACCTGCATGCTTTTTGGCCATGGGCCCCTCAGCCCCTGCTGGGCCCCCAAGGGCCATGGGGTCGGTGGAAGAGGCCGCAGCCACACTGGCCAAGGCCCGGCTGGCCTCAGCCCTCCCACTGCTGGGCCCACTGGCACCCCCGTGGATCTCTGTGAGCAGGCGGGCACGGGCCGCATACTCCTCGTAGTTTTCCAGGAGCAGGCGGCCCGCCTCCTCGTTGAGGGCAGACTCGGGGTTAGGGTGGATCAGCAGGCACTTGATGGTCTGTGGGGAATGGGCACAGGGTCAGGGGCCGGCCAGTCACGGCCCCACAAGCCACCCATATCCAACTTTGTGGCTGTTCCCTTTCTCAACACTGTTACCCCAGACTGGACAGTCACCCAACTCATGGCCACATCCCTCTCTCACCTTTGCTCACTGTCACCCCCATTGGCCCAATGATTGAGGCCTGAACTGGGGAGGAAAGAGACTTTCCCAGGATCACACAGGAGGTGAGGGGCGTAGCTTAGGAGCCCACGCTAGGGCCTGTTGGACCTCAAAGCTCTTTCCACAACACTATAGTGAGGTGCATAAGCCCTGAGCCTCCACTGGCTTTAACGGGAATCCCAAGTGCAGAGCAGACTCCAGCAGGGATGGCCCGCAATCGAGAGAATGGCATCAAGAACGTAAAGGGGATCGCCCTCTATCTTCTACCTTCATTCTGAAGGGGAACCCAGAATGTCCCAGAACATGCCTGGCCTTGAGCAGGTGATGTGACCGCTCTGGCTTGTAAAGGGAAGCAGGGGCTGCTATGACACATGGCACCTGGCCCAGCAGACATCACTGATGATCGGGGACCCAGGATCATACCAAAAATTCTGACCACTGCACCCCACAACCAGAGGCCTTTCCTATAGCTCCCTGACGGCCAAGCCTGACACAGCATGGCCCCCAGGGACACTCGGAATTATTCTGTAAGTTTGTTTCCGGTGTCGCTTGGCAGCTACCGCTGACACTCCAGGATGGGGAGAAAAAGGTTGGAGTCTATTTATCTTGGAGCTTGAGCCTCCCCAGTGCCCTACAGGAAATCCTGACTCCCCTCCTCTTACCATCTGCCCCAGGGGCTCATTAGAAACTCAGTTTTCAAGAAAAACTTCAGCTTCAAGAAAGTGGGGAGGCAGATGTTGACCTAAATCCTTTAAGTGGCCAGTGGGGACCTTGGAGCACCAATGTCACCCAGATAGGCTCCACTGGGCTCATCCCTGCCTCGCAGGCATGCAGCAGCACCCCTGGTTTCCCCTGCTAGATGTCTCCTGATAATGCAAAAAGTCTCAGAAAGGGGCAAAATCAGCCCTGGTTAGAAAACAACTGCTTATGAAAACGTTCTGGAATTACAAGGCGATGACTGCCAGACTTCGTGACAATTAAAAAAACAACGAACTGTACACTTTAGAACAGTGAGTTTTACAACCTGAAAGGAAGAGGGGGAAGGTCTGTCACCAGATGCTTGGTTTGACCTGTTAGAAAGTGCCCTACTAACCTAACCCATCACTTGTTTAAAACAAAGGTGCCCCGGGTATTGAACAACTCGTACAACCATACTTGCTGTCCTAGGGCCAGCATTGCCAACTCTTCGAGAATTTTCCAGAAAAACTGGAAACCTGGATTTTTACATGAAAGCCCCCAACTACTTCAGAGTTGATTTTAAAAAAAAGAGAAACAATGCACTGGGGCTCAGAAATGACTGGGAAGTCCAGGCCTGGGCCCACCCCAGAACTTACCAGCAGCACGTGCCGGATGCCCAGCTCAGCCGTCCAGTCCCTCTTGAGCACATTGACGCAGATCTCACCGTTGGCGCCCACATTTGGATGGAAGATCTTGGTCAGGAAGTAGCCCTTGGGTGGGGAGGCGGGAAAGTCCTTCCCCAGTAGGAGTTTCATACGGAACAGGCCTCCAGCGTATGGGGTCCCCTCTGGAGAGTGGGGGCACTGGGTCAGGAGGTTCTGCACTCCCAGGCACCCCACAAATCCCAGAGCCCTGTCTTCACAGTCAGGGTGGGAGGCAAGTGCTCTGCTGCCTCCTCTAGACTGGGGATTCTGGAGCATGGGATGGGGCTCGGTCCCCAGGGCCCACAGGTACCCCCCTCCGTTAACCCCCCCTGACTGTGGCCCCACTTGTGCTGCCACCAAATCTTGGTCTCCACTCGTCCTTGGATGCCTCTTCTCTCCCATGTGAAGGCCCCTGTCATACACTCTTCCCAAAAGGCAGACCCTCGCAACCACTTATCTTCCTGGAAAGACATCTGTTTGGAAGCTTTGTCAGCAAATGGTGAGACCATTCTGTCAATTTCATGGCCTTCTCTGTCTCAATCAACAGTTCTCCTGTCCACCCACTTGACCAGACCAAAAAGCCATAGGTGCTGGCCCAGACACATGGCTGTTCCTCATGCCCAATCCTCACAGCTGACCCACTGGTAGCCATGACAGCAGACCTCAGAGTCCGCTCCTGACCCCACCTCCTAGTTCAGCTGAACCACTTCACCGTTCACCCGGTGCCAGTAGTGGTCGATGGCTTCCAGTCCCCTGAAGTCAAAGGCAATTCTGCAGGGACCAGTCACATCACCTTTAAACCTGCCAACAGCTTCTGTTCCCAACTTCTTACAGGGAGGTCTACAGCCCTCAAAGACTCACTTCCTAAAAGCTTCCCCAGCCCCTTACCTTCTCTGTTCCTGCAAAGTTCCCACAGCACATGCCTCAGGGCTCTTCCAGATTCTCTTCCCCTGCCCTCCATCCAGGAGTCACCTAAATACATCTTCCTGGGCCCCACCCCACTGTCCTCACTCTTGACCATGTCCTTTACCACACTCTTAACGCCTTGGCTAATTTTGTAAGTCAACGACAGAAACGTGGTGATCTGCTAAATCACTGTGCTGGGAAGCAGCCATGTGCACTCACTCAGCTACACCACCATCGTCTCCCCCAGGGGTGCCTCTGGGCACGTCCTCTGCCATGTCCCAGGAGTCTCTGACACTGACAGCAGGATGGAGTCTGAGGTCACTAGCTAGGCCTTCCCTCCAGCCTGCCATGCTACTCCCATCCACCCTCACTGAATTCCTACCCACCTACAGGCCCAAGGGGCCCTATGTCTGACAGCCTCACCTCAGCCCTAGGTGAGGCCCGCACAAAATGTACCCAGAGACCAGGATTTTCTCACAACACTTATGGAACAAATAAATACAATTATTTGTCATTTGTGGTGTCCTGCCTTGCAGACTGAGCATCTCTGAAGTAAGAAATTTATCTGACCTCTCTACCACTATGTCGCCAGCAGCAGCTGGCAGACTTCAGCTCTTAACTTTAGAGCTTCCTGTTCTTGTCCTAAACATGCCGAACAATCTAGGAAGTGCACTCCTCTCTCCTCCATTCCCACACTCACCAGGGCCCTCGATGGTGACCTGCAGGTCGGTGAGGTCCTCCTCATTGGGAAAGACCTTGATGCCATCGGGCGGGTCTGTGGTCAGCGTTGTCACTTCCTTGTATACCAGGCGGATAATGTGGGGGGGCAAGTTCTCCACGTTGGAGTTCTGGGCACGGGAAAGAAGGGGGTGAATGGCCTGCGGAGCCGGGATGCCCTGCAAGATCTAGGATGCTGTGGCCACCCTGGTCTTGACCCTGCAGTCCCAGACTCAATCACGCCTGAACTGGCAGACTCCTATTCGAAATGCTTCAGGCGGCTGTACCAGGTTGATCTCCCACTGGGGGTGGGGGGGGGGGCAGGGACTCCGAGGGGGCTTACGGATGATTCTACCCTCTCCAGAAGCCCCCAAAGTCCGCTGGTAACCCTGCATGGGCCCCCAATGATTCCGGGTAAGGCCGAGGCCTGCTCTGCTTCCTTTCCCCACCTAATCTGGGTAAAATGATCTTGGAAACCCTAGTTCGGGCCTGGAAATGGAGCCCGAGCGTCCTTGCTCCCAAAACACCCACAAGCGGGCCACAAAGCCCGGACTAACCCCCCTACCCCCGGGGCTCAACCAGGCCTTCCCCTCCAGGGAACCTGCAGGCCGCCCGAGCTCCTACCCCGCCTGTAGGAAGGCCCGTGGGCCCATCCTCGGCCCAGGATCCCTCGGCGAACCTTGCAACCCGCTCGGCCGCCCGCGAGAGGTTCTTGAGACCCCGCCTCTTTCTCCAGGGGGGGCCTCTCCCCACTGCCCCTCCCGGGTCTGGCTACCGCGCTCACCATGACTGAGGCCGGCCGGGGGAGGGTCCCCCCGGCCCCCTTCCTGCGCTCTCCGGGCCGCCGGCCGGGGCAGGGGGGCCCAACTGTTGCCGCTACGGCCCTGACGAGGCCCCAGCGGCCCCACTCCGCTCCCCGCTGCCTCCGACGCCCGCAGCGTACACCACCTAGAGCTTCGCCTGCCCCAAGTGCCCGGCCGCACTGAGCCGGTCGCGCGCGCACCACCACCCTTTTATATCCGCCCATAGACCACGCCCCCTTGCGGCCACGAAGCGCCGCACCTCGACCCGTGATGTCAGCACGCACGGTCCTCAGCATTCGACGCGCTCGCCCCTTTTCCGCAAGCTTCGAACAGAAGGTGAAGTTGAGGAGGGGGCGTGCGGCGGACCGGCCAGTGGGGCAGTGCAGGGGTCAGCATAGGGGACCCCAGAGTATGGAAGGGCTGAGAAGGGACAGAGAGGTGAAAAATAAAAAAACGCGAGAGGCGACGCGACCGCTGATTGGCTCGTTTGAATGAGACGCCGCCACGGCCTGGCGTACGCGCGCGCCCCCTTACGCTCAGGAGATCGCGCACGCGACTAACGGTCGGCCGGGGGTTTGGTTGGGGCGAGGGGAGGCGGGACTCGGAGGATTTAAACGGATGATGGAAGGCGCTGTGGCCAATAGGAACGCACAATCGTGGGATGTCGTCCTGAGACTCGCAGGGCCAATCCTTGCCTGAGAAGGCAGTGCGCGGGGTGGGTGGGGGAGGGAGGACCTAAAACGACCAATGGGAGCCTGCTTAGTGCAATGCAAGTCGCTCACAGCCAAAGAAATTCGTTGGTTTTGTATATGCAAATGAAGTGTGCGCGGAGGGGCGGCTAGCTCACCCTCCTCAGGCCGTGATGTGGAGGGTGGCCGAGAGTTGGTCTACGTTTTTCCTCGAAGCGCCATTTTGATTGGGAATGACCTGTGACCTGTGTTTGATGTTGTGGAGGTTCCAAGACCAATCAAATCAGTGCGGCCTTGACAGCTTGTTCGCTTGGTCCTCAGATATGTGACCCCTGACCCTGGCGAGGCCTCAGTCGTGACGCGGGTCTCAGTTTCTTCACGTGGGAAGTGGGCTTTGGGATCCCTCGTGAAACTCGAGAAAGAAGAGGGAAGCGTCCCCTGGCCCTTTAGAGAGTCATGGCTCCGTCTGGGACTGACCCACGGCCTCTAGCCTTCAGACCTTCGCTGGGACTCGCTTTCTCTTTCTGGGGAGTGCACACACATTTGCTGGGAAAAGGGAGCTGCTCCAGGCCTCAGAAAATGGGCCGGTAGTGGCCTGGAAACCGAGGCCTGTATCGATGCCAAGAAATGAGGAAGCCCAGAGGCAGAAGTGGCCATGCTGGCTCATCTGTACCTTGTGGCTGCAGTACCCATCTCAGAGCCTCTCAGCTCAGCAAAGTGGAGTCCAGCTTGGCCATAGTGTCCTGAAAAGACCCCCAGCTACCAGCTTTCCCTCATGGGAAAAAGAGGCAGGAAGGTGTAAAAGACATCCACAGAGTAATAGTCATAGTGATCACTAGGGTTTGTGGAGGCCTGAGCATGCAGGCATCTCCCACAACTGATCTTCAGTCTTACCCTGCCAGGTTCAAGTGATTTTGGCCTATTCAACAGATGGTACACTGAAGGATGAGCGGGATCGAATGACTTGCCCAGGCCCCAGCCCAGCCTGGACAAGGCAAAGGTGGCAGTCAAACTGAGCTCTATCTCAAAAACCCACCCAACAGACTTAATAACTATGGTGATAATAAAGGCTGTTGTTTATTACATGGTGTGTGCCAGACCTTGTTCTAGTCCCTTGCATGCTTGAGTTCAGGTAACTCTTACAATATCCCTGATGGATAGCTTATGGTTCCCCTCTGGACACCTGCATTCATTCAATAAACTTCTTTTGAGCACCTAAGCTATGGCAGGCAGGAAGATACGGCAGAGAATCAAAAGGACAAAACTCCTGTGTTCATGGAGCTTCTATCCTCATGCAGGAGTCAGACAGCAGGCAAGGAAGTATATACCATCACATGGGTGAATGATAAAGACTGGAGAATGGATAAGCCAAGGTTGGAGCATAGAGTGGGAGGGCGAGGCTGCTACTTGACCTTGGCTGGGCAGGGAAGACCTCTCTGAAGAAGAGTCATCTGGGCTGCAAGAAGGTCTCCGGGCAAAAGAATTCCAAGAAAAGGGAACAGTACGTGCAAAGACGCAGGAAGAGGATTGTGTTTGATGTGTTTGGGGCACCCCCACGCAGCCAGCCAGACCAGGTCAGAGTGAGCTGGGCAGGTGGAGGGCATTGAGGTCAGACAGATAAGAGGGAGTGGCAGTTATGTCACCCACCTGGTGAGTGGTGTGTTCTTTTCAAGCACTGGGGAGCGGTGGAGCCTTTGATGGTGTGACTCTGACTTATGGGCAGGAACGGAGGCCAGTGAGGAGGTAATCGCAGCCTTCCAGGTGGTGATGCCGACCTGTCCAACAGTTTGGTGGCAATGAGGATGAGAGAGGCAATGGGGTTGGGTGAAGTCAACGGTAATTGGTGTTAGGCCGGACCTGGTGTGAGAGAGAGGTAAGGGATAGTCTACACCCTGAACAATCGAAAACTGGGGTCAGCAAACCTTCTCAATAAAGGTTTTTGTCTTTTCAGTCCATCAGTCTCTGTCCCAACCTACTCAGCTCTGCTTCTGTAGATGATATGCAGACAGGAGGGGCAACTTTGTTCCAATCAGACTTTGTTTCAGAAACAGGCCTTAGCTGGAGTTGACCCTCAAGGATGCTGTCATTTACCTACCCCTGAAATTCCAATGTGCCCCACCCTTGCTAAAAACCTTTCAGGAGCCCCCACCCAACACTTCATTTTGACTCAATCCCAAATTCTTATGAGGTCTATCAGCACACTTTCCCTGAGGCCCCCTCAGCCTTCTTTCCGTCTGCTCCTCGTATAAGCCAAGCTCTTTCTTACATGAAGACATTCACAAGTGAATCCCCTGTACCTAGAAAGCTTTCTACCCCCTTTTCTGTCCTCCTTGTGGCCTAGGGTTATCTTAAAATGTCACCTCATAGATCAGCTTCTCTCACCTGCTCTCCCATGCTGTTCATTTCACCCTCTTTGATCTTCATGGTCTATCAGAATTTATAATTTACTTACATGTTTGTCTCTGCCTCCCTGACTAGATCAGACCCAGGAGAGCAGGAACTCTGTCCTCAGCCCCTAGTGGAGTGCCTGACAGATTGAAGGTGTTCATTCAACATATTGTATGTTTTCATTTGTATGAAATGTCCAGAATAGTCAAATCCATACAGACAGACTAGTGATTACCTAGGGCTGGGGGGTTGGGAGATAGGGAAGTGATGGTTAATGGGTATAGATTTTCTTTTTGAGGTGATGAAAATGTTCTAAAATAGACTGTAGTGATGGTTACACAACTCTGAATATACTAAAAACCACTGATGTACACTTTAAATTGGTGAGTTGTATGTATGCTTTGTAAGTTTTATCTTAATGAAACTTTTTTAAAAAAATTGAAAAGAAAAACTATGATGGAAGTAACTGAAAAGCGGTCAGAGAGGTGGGGGAAGAGAGAGATGGGAAGGAAGAATGTACCAAGTTGGCAGAGATGGGCATAGAGGAGACAAGAGGAAGAGCTCGATGGAGCCCTAGGGAGCCAGTGAGGAATTGTGACTAGAAGGTGTGAGTGAATTTGAAACTCACAGTGACACTCTAGCTCAGGGCTGCTGGGTAGAGACTGGAATGGCGGCCCACGTGGAAGCAGAGAATCCAGTAGTGAGTTGATTATGACTTGGGCTGGACTAGTGGATGAGATGGTCAGAGAGAAAGGGGTGGGTTTGAGAACTAGTCAGGTGGTGGCCTAGCAATGGGCCTGGGCCGTCTGAGTTAGTTGGGGTGACTGGAATTGGCAAGGGATAGGTGAAGGAGTTGGGGAGGGAAAAGGTACCCTTTTGCTGAATATTGGTGACTCAGAAACTTTTGTACAATGAAACCCAAATTATCCCTTAGGCTGGAATTCTAGCTTCAGAAGTTAATCTTCATTTCTTCTGTTCATCTCTATTAAATTACAAATAAATACATGACTGGAGAGACAGTCACATGGTTACTGAAGTGCCAGAAGTAAAAGCAGGAGGTGAGCTCTAGCCCTCCTTCACCTGCCACATGCACCACTCCCCCGCTTTCCCCCCAGGTACCTGCCGGTATCATCCAACAACCAAGGTGTCCTCCTCCTCACACTTCCTGGGCATTTACATAGAGATGCATTTGTCCACATCCCCACACATTCTCCCTTGGCAGTGCAAGTAGATCAGAGGCTGTACAGCATTCTTCGACGAGAACATACCAGAGTTTCTAGTAGTCTCGGAGGCATTTCTGCAGGGTTCGGTCTATGGCTAGAAGCTGCCTAGAGCACTCACAAAGTTTATCTTTGAGCTTTTCTGGAGGAGAAATTCCTAGAGAAATTCTTAGAAGTGGAGTTGCAGGATCAAAGGGCATGTGTGTTTGCGATTCTGCCAAGTGGCTTTTGGGAGGGTTCTAGTTATTTGCATCCCTCCCATCAGGATCTGACCTGTTCATTCAACAAGTATTTATTTAGCACCAAGTGCCAGGCACTATTCTAGGTGCTTGGCAAACATCAGTGACCAAGACAGGAAGCAAATCACCTGGTTCTTGGGGTTTCATTCTGGTGGTGAGAAAGATGATGAACAAGAAGCTCAAAGACCAGAATGGCCAACCATCCAGGGGTTCCAAACATGCAGGACTTTCAGTATCACACTGGGAACATTCCAGGTGAGTAGGTGAGAGAGTAACTAATATCCAAAGATATTAGTTACTACAGAATTGCAGCAGGGCAAAGGGGTTGTAGATGGGTGGTCAAAGTGGACCTTCATTGATAAGGAGACATGTGAATTAAGATTTAAAGGAGGCGAGGGAGCAAATCTTGTGGAACTCCAAAGAAAACCGTTCCAGGCAGAGGAAGCAGGAATGTCAGTGTGCTGATTCAGGAATGAGCCCGAATCTTAACAGTCTTCAACTTATGAGGCAAACAAAGTGGCCTTGCTGTTTCCCCGCATTTCCTCTCTTCCTGGTGCATCTGGGCATCTTTTCATGTGTTAAGCGCCTCCATCTTCATTTCTGAGTCCAGTATCTGTGGTCACTAGCAGATCTTCTGCCCCTAGTGGCTTAAATATTTCTAAGTGTGTCATCTGCACACAATGTGGCAGGTAGCTGTAACAAGAACTATTTTCCTTAGTGCCTGGTGAGCAGGGGTTAGAGTTTTCCTGGGTGGGATGGATCAGGTGCTCCCTCTAGTGACAGAAACACCAGTGATGAACCACAGGCTCTCATCCCCATTTCACAAACCCTAGAACGCTGTCAGAGACTTTGTGTTGGATAAAAACACATTTTAGTGCACAGGGGCTTCCTTTAATGGCTATAAAACTGACACCTCTGATGTACGTTAAGCAGAATAACACCCGATGCTGGTGAGAGTGCGAGCAAACGGATGTTCTCACATATGTAGACTTAGCAAAGCTCTTGGGATGGCAACTTGGCATTGTGGAGCAAGTATTCAAAATGCACCTGCCCTCCGACATAGACGGTTACCTGGGAGCTCATTCCAGGGAAAAGTAGGTGAAAGCCCCATGTGGTATGCACAAAGATGCTCCTCAAAGGATCATTTATAGTAGTAAAGAACAGGGAAAACCCAAATGTCTAGTGGCAGGGACTGGGGAAAAATTATGCTGTATCCAGAGCATAGAATATTCTATAGCCATTGGAAATTATGGTGACTTTGTTGTTGGAATGACTGGTGTCTCAAAGAATCTAATGGAAGGTCCTAGATCTTCCCTGCCCAAAGCACATGCAAGTGCTAACTAGTAAGTGCCAGAGGAATGATGAAGTTAGAAAACATCATTTGGCAAACACCATAATAATCGAGTCAGGCAAGAGAATCATGTATGGAGGCTCGAAGCAGCAGGTGAAAGTTTGAGGAGGAGCAAGATGTCTATGTGGTGTCATCATATCTCCAGGCAAGGTACTTCCTAATTACAGAGGTCCCACATCACTGATGTGCTGTCAAGTCACTGTCCCTTTTGTGGTTCTCCTGCCAGACACATAGAGCCTCATATCTAATCACGAGGAAACATCATACTCAATTTCAGGGATGTTCTACACAGCGGCCTGCCTGGACTCTTTTAGAGCACCAATGTCATGAAGAAGATGAAGGGACTGTTTACATTGAAAGAGACTTGAGAGACACAATATAACCAGATGCAGCACTGAATGCCAGAATAGTGGGGACTGAAAAGAAAATTGCCTTCAAGGACAGTAGTGAGACGGACTTGATCAATGTTAAGTTCTTGCCTTTGGTAATTATCCTGTGGCTGAGTAAGAGAATGTCCTTGTTCTTTAGAAATATCCATTAGGGGTACAAGGATATGATGTATGCAACTTGCCCTCAAATGCTTCTGAAAAAAAGAGACTTTACATGAAAAGAAAACCATAAAGCAGTGTGATGAAATGTTAACAACTGATGAATTGGCAAAATCTTTGACTTATTCTTGTAACTGTTCTGCAAGTATGGAATTATTTCAAAATATAGAGCTAAAAAGAACTGGAAAATAAAAGCAGTAAACACAACATCTGGTGCAGATTTCAGAAGTTCTCAATCTCGCCCTGCTTAAGAATAGCTGCTCCAAGGCTGTGTTTATTGACACAACATAGTTGCAAATCGAGCAAGTGTTAGGTTACAGCACACAAATGCTTCTGTCAAATCTCCTCTTTGACTTGTCCAAGCAGAATACAGTATATGTGGATCAAGTTGCTTTTTTCTTGGTTAAACATAAATGAAGTGGTTGACTGGAATGCAGAGGCCACATTGAATAAAAATTACACACATTTAAGCTCTGGCATGACAACTCAGAGTGGGGCGCTGATTCCCCTACATGGGAGAGGAATGAGACACAAATTGTCCATCTCACACCTATTGCAGAGCATATGCCCCATGAAGGGAATGTTTGTCAAAGCCTGCATCATTTACATTTTTAAAAAATGATAACACAAAAATTTGGAAGTGCAAAAGACTATATAGTAAAGACAAAATGAATAAAAGATAAGAAAAAAAGAAGAAAATAACAAAAAGAACAAACAGAAAAAAGGAAGGACGTGGTTCCATAGCGTAGCGGTTAGCACGTTTGCTTTACATGCAGAAGATCCTGGGTTCGCGCCCCAGTGGAGCCACAGTCCATGGTCTATGGCCGTGCCACCCTGAACAAGCCCAATGTCTGATCTCGGAAGCTAAGCAGGGTCGGGCCTGGTTAGTATTTGGGTAGAAGACCACCTAGGAAGACCAGGTGCTGTAGGCATAAATAATAATAATAAATTAAAAAAAAAAAGAAAAAAGAAGACTATATAGTGAAAAGCCCCCAGCCAGCCAGTTCTCCTTTCCCCAGGCAGTAGCATCAGCTAAAACAGGCTAAACTCTCCTGCAGTGACAGGTGGCCCCCAAGCACCAGTTGTTAAAGCAGCATATGTTTGTCTCTCTCCTACTACATGTTCATTGAGGGTTGGCTTGGCTTAGGCCCCTACTTGGCATCATCTTTCTCTAGGATGTGTGTAGGATCCAGGCTGGAAAGAGTAGCCCTTACCTGAGATACTGTCAGTGATGGGGGGAAGCAGAGGAGCATGGGGATCCACACACTGGCTGTTGGAAGCTTCCACCAGGAAAAGCACTTCTGCTCACACTTCTAGCACATCCCATAGGCACTTCCAGGGGGCAAGAAGTGCCATCCCTACTCCAGGAGGAGCACCTCTGAGTGCTCAGAGAACCCTATTCAGACACACTGCATCACCACCCTTCTCCCCATCCACACCCAATGATCTGCGGACAAAGACTCCGATGCAAAGAAAAGAATTCTAAGAATATACAAACAGCTGTCATATTCACCTAGGGGGCATTTTATGGAGGATTACAACCCAAATACTTGAATAACCCCCACACCTCCCATTGCCCCATTAATCTATAGCCAAGCAAACGAACCTGAGAAGATGAAATCCAGCCAATGGTGCACTGAGGGGAGGAGGCTTTTCCCAACACACATTTTTCTCCAAAGAGCGCTTCCTGGCATGGGCTGGTCAGATTTTATATGTCCATTTGGTCAACCTATGGTGCCCAGTCATTGGGTCAAACCCCAATATGGGTGTTGCTGTGAAGGTGTTTTGTAGACATGTTTAACATCTACAATCAGTTGACTTCCAAGTAAAGGAGATGATTCTAAATCATGTGGTGGGCCTCATCCAATCAGTTCAAGCCATAAGAGCAAAAGCTGAGGTTCCTCAGAAAGGAAGAAATTCTGCCTCAAGAATGCAGCAAATAAGGCCGCCTGAGTTTCCAGCCTGCCTGCCTGCTGGATTCTCCAGTCCTTCCACTTGCATGAGCCAGTTTCTTAAAATGAGTCTACACACACATGCACACATACACACACACACACACACTCTCTCTATTCTAGTTCTCTGGAGAACCCTAATATGGAATAAAATCTAATATTTGAGAAGCAAACACTCAAATATACTAGAGAGGAAGGGGTTTCCATAACGTTTCAATCAATACTGAAAGGCACTGCACACACAAACCACACCCAGAGGGATGTGCAAAGGAAAGCTTAGATGCATGGTGAAAGTCTACCATTCATAAACACACAGTTAGATAGCCCTAGGGGAGGGTTCCCCTAAGGTTCACAGAGCCAAGCCTATGGTCACCTCCTGAGAAGGGGGGAGGGGCAACTCTGGTCAGCACTAAATAAATACTCTTCTGCAGTGGGTGGGAGAAGAGAGGTGGGGAAAATGCTTCCTAGTTAGCATAAAAACTGATACTTAATTGGACTGTACCCTGTCACACCCCCTGTTGTGGGCTGAATTGTGCCCCCCAAAGGACGATGAAGTCCTAACCTCCAGAACCTGTGAATGTGCCCTTATTTGGAAATGGCATCTTTGTGGCCGACAGAGTTAAGACTAGGTGGGTTGGGCCGTAATCCCACAGGACTGGTGTTCCTATAGAACAAGAAATTTGGGCACAGAGAGAGCTGTGTACAGAGGGAAGATGACATATACAGGAATGCCAACCACTGCCAGCAGGCCACTATAAGCTAGGAGAGGCAGGGAACAGATTCTCAGCCCCAGAGGGAACCAGCCCTGTGACACCTTGATCTCAGGCTTCCAGCCTCCGGAGTGTGCTTAAGCCACTGTGTGTAGTGCTTTGTTACAGCAGCCCCAAGAACTTATTAGATCCCCAGGTCAAGGATGTTCAGCCAAAGAATTCAAATACAAGGAGGTGAAAACAGATAGAATCTGCCAACGAATGCTTAAATGCTCAGAGGGAAAGCTTTTCTTAGGAGGAAACTGAAGACTTAAAGGCACCTTCCACCCCATGTCTGACTCCTTCCTAGGTGAGGATGCTGGGAGGCAGCCCTGCCCCCTACCTCAGCCACACGGGGACTCCCAGTGACTCATAAACACGGAGGTATAAACTCATTCCTTCCTGACAGTGAACTTGAGACTGGGGATCAGATAAACATCTGTTTATTCCAAAAATACCAACTTGCAGCTCAGCTGGCTGTCCTAACCAAGGAACTGGGGGGATAAGGAGGGAGGCAGAACTGGGGAGGGGCTGCGGGTCCAAAGCTGTTTCTCTTGTCTCTGCACCACCCCCACTGCCAATGACCAGAAGGGCAAGTGTGTGTGTGTGTGTGTGTGTGTGTGTGTGTGTGTGTGTGTGTGTGTGTGTTTATGGAGGGTGAAGGGCAAGTCTCAGGTGGAGGGGTTCCAGCTCCGAAAGCATCCAGGGAGTCTGGCAAGACATGCCCACTTTCTTATCTCCTCAAGACCTCTCCCCACTATGGCTTATTTGAGATAAGAGGTCAAGGCCTCAGGGTCAGGCAGCCTGTGCCTAGTGAGTAGGGGAGGGGTGTGTGCGAGATACCTGGAATCCAGGCTGGAAGAAAGCAAGTTGAGTGAGGCATACAAAAGCTGAAAGACTCCAAGCCCCCTGTCTCAGGGTTGGAGAAAGCTGAGTGCTCTGCAGGGGTACTGAGCAGAGAAGCAGGGTCTGGAAAGGGCAGGTGCTCAAGCTAGCTCCTTTTGGGGAAGTCACAATCTGCCCCAGGGGCACTGGGCATGAGGTGGCCCTAGAAGGGGTGGAGGGAGCCCACAGGAGCAGCTGTACGCATAGAATTGAACACAGGCACTGGGGCCCAGGTAGATGGGCATAAGCCCCACTTGCATTCTCTGGTGTTTGTGGGAGCTGAGGGCTGCGTAGGGATGAACTGAGGTGCCAGTATTCAGGGTGGGAGAAACAGAAGAGGGAGGGGGACGGCCCAAAGGAAGGAGAAGAGGCCCCTCCCTCTTGCCCTGGGGGCTGGGGGAGGGGGCATGTAGCCCTTTCAGAGTGGGGGAATGGCCGCCCCCAACATCATGGCTATGTACAAAGAGAACTGGGGGCAAATTGTGCACTGGGTGTTGGAGACTCCCCAGTGTGAGGGGGAAATGAGAGGAGAATGCTGCATCTGATTCTTGGGATGATGCAGGGGATTCCCCTCCCCACAGATGCAGTTGGCAGTGGTGTGGCTTTCCAGGTGTGCCTACCCCAGGAGCTAGCCAGCAGAGGATGTGATCAAAGGTCCCAGGGATGTCATCGGCTGTTGGCCACACCCACAGGAGTCTGAGGAGAGTTTGGCCCAAGCCAATAGAGTGCTGCTCTAGGTGGAGGTCCAGGTAACAGGGATTGGGCAAAGGGCAGTGATGTCACCGGAGGACAGGAAAGCCCCGCTTTGGTGGTGATAAGAGGTCTCCATGTTGACCCTGTCCAGTTATCAGATGGTTGGGTGAAGGGCAGTGAGTTATCAGGAGGGGCCTAGATGCTCTCACCAGGGGGTGGGTAGGGGCTGGCCAAGGTCAAGATTGTGGTGGGATTGATGGAGGCATCAGCCTAAGTCGGGAGTGAGGCAGTGACATCATCAAGAAGGGCCAGAGTGG
Organism: Pteropus vampyrus; assembly: GCF_000151845.1. Classification (NCBI taxonomy): domain Eukaryota; kingdom Metazoa; phylum Chordata; class Mammalia; order Chiroptera; family Pteropodidae; genus Pteropus; species Pteropus vampyrus. The sequence continues at coordinate 1,334,376 of NW_011889138.1, read as the reverse complement.
GGACAGTGTCATCAGAGGGGGCCCCATTCTACTCCATTTTTGAGACAATGGGAAAATGGTATGTATTGTGCTGGATTCCCTTAAAGGAACAACTGTAGTTGCCATGTGACCACAGAAGACAATTATAATACAGCTGTTGTGGTACTTGGCTCCCAAGATGATGGATCCTGAAAGATGATACATGACTGAAATGGATCCTGGTAGATGACCACACCATTGGGTGTCCTGGATCCTGGTAGATAATGATACAATTGCATGTTATGGATCCTGGGAGATGGTGATATCATGGTTATGGTGGTTCCTGGCAGATGACACCATCATTGAAATGGATCCTGGGAAGTGATGACATTATTGGGTGTCATGGATCCTGGGAGATGATGCCATGGTTATGGTGGATCTCAGTAGATGATGACACCATGGTTGAAACGGATCCTGGGAGTTGATGACACAAAAGAATATCATGGATCCTAGGAGACGATGACACTATTGGGTGTCCTGAATCATGGAAGATATCATAGTTATGGTAGAGCCTGGTAGGACACCATGGTTGAAATAGATCCTAGGAGGTGATGACACTATTGGGTGTCCTGGATCCTAGAGGTGATGCACGATTATGGTGGCTCCTAGTAGATGATACCATGGTTGAAGTGGACCCTGGGAGATGATGACACAATTGGGTATTCTGGGTCCTAGGACACTACTGACTTTCGTGGATGCTGGGGGGTAGTGTTATCATGGCTGAAGTGGATCCTGGGAGGTGGTGACACTATGGCTATGGTGGATCCTGGGGCATGAAGACATTATGATTGAAATGGATCCTGCAAGTTGATGATACCACGATTATAGGGGACAATGGAAAAGGTGGCATCATCAGTCCTAGTGAATCCTGGTGGAGGATGCTACCATCAGTCACAGTGGAATTGGGAAGGTAATGACATCATTGATCATGGTGAATTCTGGGAGATGACAACAATGTCAGCTATGATGAATCCTGGGGGATGATGATACAATGGTTGTGGTGGGTCCTGGGAGATGACACCATGGTTGTGGAGAATCATGGAAGATGGCAACACAACTAGCTATGAGGAACTTTGGGAGAAGGTGACCCTATAGTCATGGTAAATTCCAGAAGAGGATGATACCGTAGTTGTGGTAGATCCTGGGAGATGAAGACACTGTAGGTCATAGAGAATCCTGGAAATGATGTCATCATCAGGAGTGGTTAGCATTTGACTCCAAGTGCAATGCCATCATGAGTGGTGGAAGTCGTGGCATTGATGATGTCATCAGCAAGACCAATAGCAGGCATACCCCACCCTCCCCCACCCCAACAGGAGGCCAGGACATTGTTGACAGAGGCGATGATGTCTCTAGTTACAGTAGAGAGAAGTGGTTCTGGCCTTTGGGGCACGTACAAGTCCAAGGATTCCAAGAGGCTGGTGGCCAGGGTAGCCTCCTTGAAAGCAGAAGCCAGTCTGAGAGTGCTGTCCTCCAGGAGTCATACAGGAGGTGACATCACTGCACAGGGGTGGGACCTGAGGCCCAACCTTCCTGTAGAGGGAGCTTCTGGCAGAGATCCTACAGGGCATGTCCCTGGGGTCAGGGGAAGAAGCAACTAAGCTAAGTTATGGTGGGACAAGGCAGAAACTAATGACACCATCACAAGTGATGGCTCACCAGAGTAGGCAGTTTCTCTGGTGATGACATCACCGCATTGGGGTAGAGCCTTGGACAAGGGTAGGGAGTTTGCCAATGACCTACAGACGGACCGTCACCCTTGGGGAGACCTTTCCAGACAGTGCAGCCTCCCCAGTGATCATATCCCTCAGGCGACATCACGATGGGGCACTTTCTCGTGGACTCTGGGCATGCCATGCCTTCTCGTGGTGTGGCAGCAGCAGTGAGGTGTCTTATGGCATCATCTCAGAGCAGGCAGAGTTCGGTGGTGACAACACAGAAGGGCTCTCACCTTTGGTGATGGTCTCCCTGGAAGAGGCATAGTCCCTCTGACGATGTCATAGAGCAAGGCACCTTTTCTGGCAATGGCATCATAGGAAGGAGGCAGAGTTCCTGTGATGATGTCATGCAAAGGAGGCCTTATGTCTAGCAAGGACACACTTGGTGAGGCATTTTCTCCGGTGATGTGTCCTAGCAAGATGGCTTTGTCTGTAGTGACAACATCATAGAGGCATCTTCTCTGGAGGAAAACATTTTCCTGGTGATGAGGATGTCAAAAGAGGCCTTGTGGGGCCAGAGATGACTTTGTAAGGGCGAGACTTTCTGCAGAGATATCACAGGAATCTTTGTCTCTAGGGATGATGTCATAGGACAAAGCGTTGTCTCTCCTATGACATCACAAGAAGGGAGTCTTTGTGATGACATCATGGAACAGACATGGCCTCTAGTGATAACCTCAGGGGTGGGCCTCTTCCTCTGTGATGACGTCATGGGAAGAAGGCCTGGCCTCAAACAGTGCCACAGGAGGGATCTTATCTGCTGTGACATTCTCAGAGGAGGTTTTGTCTCCAGTGACTATTTCATCCAAAGCAGTGGATGTCCTCAGAAGCAGCCCCCTGGGCCACAGGCCAATCTGGGTCCCGGGCCCCTAAAATGTGTCAGGGGATCCAGTCTGGGGCCCACGAGGCCGCAGCTCTCAAGCCCCGGCCCGGCCTCAGACAGTCACCTCATTCTTGCTGGCGGTGCGCAGGTGTTGGGGCAGGTGATGGCCGGGGATGAACTGCAGCTGCTCCAGCGTGCCCTGGCGCTGGAAGGGCGGCCTCCGGGCCAGGGTGCCCCCGCCCCCACCACCGTCCGCCATCCAAGCGGGCTGTGGTGAGCCGTGCAGGGCATGGCGGTGGTGTGCGTGCAGGCCGGGCGGTGGAGGAAGCCCGTGCAGTGGCGTGGGGGGGCCCCCGGGCCCCAGCAGCAGGTTAGAGTGGGAGGCGGCCAGGCCAGCGCGAGAGGCAGGCTCAGGGGGCAGCGCGGGGCTGCGTGGGGGAGACAGCAGGTGCTCTCGGCTCTGGCGCAGGGCCTCGGGAGAGGACAGGAGCAGGTGCTCCTGCGACACAAGGCGCGCGCGGGGCAGCGTGAACTCGTAGCGCGACCGGCCCCCGTCGCCCAGCAGGTGCTCCTGGGACATGACCCGCCGTGGGTTGGGAGTGGGGGCCAGGCCAAGTTCCTCGGGGCCGCCCCAGGCATCCATGCGGTAGCCACCCCCTGTGCCAGGTCGCCGCAGCGTGTGCAGGGGCAGCGTCCCGCGGGGCATCTCCCCCAGGTGCCGGTGCTTCAGGTAGGCCTCATCCAGGTCCTTCTCCGCTGGGGAGAAGGGAAAAAGCCACAGAGGTGGGTCCCCAGCCAGCCCAGAACTTTCTCCCTCCCCTGCTTCCTTAAATCTCACCCCTGCGCTGGACCTGCACCCCCGTAGGGACTTCTGTCATCATCCAGAACACTGGTCATTAGCTTGGGCAGGGGCACAATTTTAATAAGTCAGAACAATCAGGCTAGCAATGTGACCAGATACAGATTCCCAGGCCCCTCTTGCTGCGCTGGCTGGGAGATGTGGAGACTTCCTTTATTTTTTGTATGGGGATTTCCCTTCTTTTGGAAGTGGAATCAAACGCTTGTTTTGGAGGAACCACTTTTCCCTCCCTTTCATCCTATGGCAGTGTTTTTCAAATTTGGAGATACGAGTCATACGTGCATTGCGAAGTCAATTTTGTGGGTAGTGACTGGCATTTTGAAAAATGAAATTGCATAGAAAATTCTATTTATCAGAAGGCATCCCCATAATGAGGGGAAAAAGGTACTAGTTTATAAAATTTTTATTTCAGTTATGTGTGTGTTACTGAAATACTAATGTACTGGCATAATACCAGGGACTTGTTTAAAAATAATCTACCAAAAGAGAGATGGAGGGAGGACAGGTGAACAAAATGTTGCTCATTGTTAAAGTTGGAGGATGAGAACATTGGGGTTCATTTTATAATTTTCTCTCCTCTGGGTATGTTTAAAAATGTTCTTTTTTTTGGTAGAGATAATTTTTATAAAAATTTATTTGAGCCAAACAGAAGATACACCTGGAAGCAAGATCTCAACAGACTGAGATAAATGCTTCTGAAAACATTCTTAATAACTAGTGCCAAAGCTTTCTTGTATTTTAAAAAATACAAATATACATGTTTCTCATGGGTCATAATATAAAAAGCATTTTTTACTGTGGGTCTAAGTTTAAAATGTTTAAAGGATACTTCACTGCCAGAGATGGGCCATAGAGCCAGAAATGTCCAATCACAGTCACAGCGATTGGTTTAGGGGTGAGCATGTGACACAATTTGGGCACATGAGACCCAGGCCTGGGATTGTTGACAGCCTGAAATGTCTCAGGTCAGTCTTTGCCATCATAAAGGAAGACTGTCTGAAATGAAGCCAGCCCACTGTTTAGCAGAAGTGAGAGGTGTAGAATCCTGGATCCAGCCATACCTGAAGCTTGTGACCTATAGCCTTTCGAAGATCGAGCTTACTTTAGTTTTGCGTGTGTGTGTGCTTAAGTTATATTTCTATTAATTGTAGTAAAAATCCTGATAAATACAGTAGATTTTGGGGAGGGGGAACACCATGAGTTTGCATTTTAAAAAGGACCCTAGGTAATTCCAATAGAAAATTTCCCTAGGTAATTCTGAAACAAACTCGAAGGAAAAACTAAGGGAGGCTCTAAACCTTTAGAAGTCTGTTGGGCCACTGCCCGCTGTTCACAGTCATGAGCCTTGGCTCTGGCCCTGGCCTCTCCCCTTCCCGGGGACTCACCTAGCCTTTTGAGGGAGGAGTAGCGGTTGAGTTCGGATTTCATGGCGGCCTCATAGGATGGGGGAAGATGCGAGAGGTTGTGGAAGGAACGAGAGCAGGACAGCGTGGAGTAGTGCAAGGAGGGGCTGGGTGGTGGAGCGGCCCTCCAGTCTGGGACAGAGAGACATCGCTGGGGTCAGTCCAGCTTCTGCCTCAGACCCAGAAGTTCAAGTCCCCAGCCTCCTCCCTCAGACCCGGGAGTCCAGGACCCCAGCTTCCTCTTTCAGACCTGGGGGTCCAGGCCCCCAGCCCCTCCTCCCTCAGACCCAGAAGTAAGGCCCCCACCCTCCTCCCTCAGACCCGGGAGACCAGGCCCCCAGCCCCTCCACCTCCCTCAGACCCAAGAATCAGGCCCTCAGCCCCTTGGGAATTATAAATTGGGAGTTCAGCTCCTCGAAGCTCCAGCAGTCCAGGCTCCCTTTGCTCACTCCACCCATGCCAAGAGATATGCTCTTTGCTGGGGAAGGAGGACATGTAGCAGGAAGAGGAACCATTGGCACTTGTTCAGCCCTGCTCTGTGCCCCACCCCAGGCTGGGGATGCTCTTCATGCATCTTCACACCAACTCAGGTGGAGAGAGATGACTGTTTCTTGTGTCCAAATGGGGAAACCAAGGTTCGCTTGGTTACCTGGCTAGACTTGAGGACAGACTCACAGGGTCTCACACCTGCTCTATCCCCGGCACCTGGCTCAGGCTCAATCAAGGGTGGGAAGGAAAGGAGCCCTGTGGTCCCCAGCTGAGCCCTGGTCCGTACCCAGCGTGGTGGCATGGTGCTTGGGGCTGTTGACATTGAGGTGCAGATAGTTGTGGTGCAGGTTATCTGTGGGGACAAAGAAGGGAGGTAGCATTACTGCCATCACCTGCTCTCAGCTGGCACCTCTGTCCTGGGAGCATCCCCACTCACATCCACTTGGTCCCCCAGCTGTGGTCCCTCCTGCCTCCTGAATCTCTGCCCTGGTCTGCCTCTCCCTCCTGGATCATCAGAGCAGTCTTCTGGCTACCTGGTGAGCTATGTTCAAGATCAGTCCCACCATAGCACTCCTACACTCACCCCCGCCCCTCTGCCGCTCCTCCATACTCTTCTCATATGTTGTCATCACCCATGGGACACAGTCTAAGCTGGCAGTGGCACTTGAGGCCTTTGTGACTTGGCCCCAGCTGCAGTCTCATCTCCTATCCCTCCCCTCAAGCCACCCTTCCCTCTGACCCCTGAAGGGGCCCAGCTCAGTCCTGCCACAGGGCCTTCACACATGCTGTTCTCGCAGCCTTGAATCCCTGCCTCCCCTTCTTTGCTGGAAGAATCCCTACTCATCTCTCCAGATCCATCTCAAACATCTCTTCCTTATTACTGCTGTTCACACCCAGCTCAGGCCTATCCTCTACAGCCTGGGTCACCATCCCAGTCTCCTCCCGAGCCATCTTTTCATCTCTCCCCCTTCACAGGGGATGATTTTCCTCCATTTCTGACTACTCTCAAGTTCTCTGTGGCTCCCCATCACCATCAGGACAAAAGGCAGAGCTCCTCAGCTCAGCCTGGCACTCAAGGTCCTCCAGATGTGTCTGCCCACCCACTCCCTGGCCTCATGAGCTCTGCCCCAGCCACCCAGAGCTTCCCCCAGCCCAAGTTACACCCCTCACCCTCCAGGCCACTGCTTGAACTGCATTTCCTCGGGGAGCCTTCCCCCCCTCATCCTCCTCCTCAGGAGGCGGCCCTTTCAGCCTGTCCCAGCTCCCCAGCTTCTCCATTGACACACTCACTGTGAAATACTACAACAGCTCACATTTACACTGCGCATTTTCTGGGCCAGGCATGGCTCTGAGTACTTGGCTCATTAGTTCATTGGACCGTCACAGCAGCCCTATGAGGGGAGCCATTGTATGCTTCGCATTTTCTGGATGAGGACAGGGACTTGCCCAGGTCACACGGGTGCAGGGCCAAGATGCCAACCCAGACAGTCTGGCTCCAGACAAGTTTTATCTCAATAGTTAGGTGTGTTCTTGTGTGTTGTTGGCTATGGGAGTTTGTCAAATACCAAGGCTGAGAATGTCTAAATCTAAATCACTGTGGTATCCATGGCGCCCACCCAGGGGGTCCACAGGAGGCAGGGAGCAGAGAAGTCTCTCTGTGGAGCCAGGGAAGCTACAGCTGAAGGGGTGGGGGCCTGTGCAATGGGAGGTTGAGCCATCCAGAGAGAATGGGGCTACAGGGATGAGGGCCGTGGTCAGAGGCTGCTGGAGCTTCCAGGTCACACTCACCAAGATTGGAGGGCTTCACGGTGTTGTAGAGGTTCTTGGGCGTCCTGGGGGTCATGCTGTCGGGAACTCCGACCCCTGGGGTCAAGGAGCTGCTTCGTGCCCGGTCTGGTCGAGTCCCAGGCCCTGCCTGATGCCTCAGAATGTCCACCAGAGCCCTAGAGGTGGCAGAGGGATGGTCAGTGACCTGGGGACTGGTGGTGGGGGTAGGGAGAGGGAGGGCCCAGGCTTCTTTCCCCTCCTTATTCTTACCTTTTGGGTAATTTGTCAGCTCAGCTCGCCTGGGCTTCTTGTCTTTGGTCATGCCCCTCTCTAATGGTAGTCTGAGCATTGCCTATCCCAGGGTCCCTCAGACACTTCCTGCTTGAAGTGCCCCTTCCCCAATTCATGTGGACCCCACCCTTTCTGTGGTCCTTCCCACACCATCCTCCCTGTGGCCCTGCCCCACCAGGACCCGATGCCTCTAATCCTGTTCCTTTTGCAGCCTTTCCCATGGGGATAGACTGTTATGTAGACCCCAAGCCTTAGAATCACCCTCGACTTCTCTTTCTCTTTCATTGATGCCTCTCAGCAATCTTGTGGATTTGACCTCCAAAATACATCCCAAATGGTACCACTTCTCACCACCCCTGCTGCTCCAGCCCCATCTCTCACCTGGATCATTGGTAGTCTCCTAACTGGTCTCCTGTTTCTACCCTTATCCCTTGCAGTCTAGTCTAACTGCACAGCCTGAGCTCAGGACCCTCTGGTGGCTTCCCCATCGCCCCAGAATAAACTCAGCCTCTGCCTGCTCCTGTCCACCTCCTCATCACCCCTGCTCTCCAGCTGCATCAGCCCCTTTGCTGCCCTGCAAACACTCCATCTCAGGGCCTTTGCGCGTGCTGTTCCCTCGGTCTGGAATGCCATTCCCACAGATATCTACTTGTCTTACTCCTTTCCTTCAAGTCTCTACTCAGAGAGGGCTTTGCTGACCACTTCATATAAAACACCACCTCCCAACCTGTTATGCTGCTTCATATTCTCCACAGCATTTATCAATATCTAAAAGTATATTGAATATTTTTTTTTACTTACTGTCTGGACCACCAACATTTATGATAATGGTAGCCAACATTTATTGAGGGCTTACTGTGTGCCAGGGCTCGAGATGAATCAACCCAGTTAATCTTCATTACAGTCTGAATGGGTGGGAAACATGTATCAGTCCCATTGTACAGACCAGAAAATGGAGGCAAAGCGAGGTTCAGCAGCTTGCCTGGGGTCACACAGCCCACAAACAGCAGACCTGGGATTAGAAGCCAGGTTTACCCACCAGGGCCAGGACCTTGTTTTGTTCATTGCTGTATCCCCAGCTCCTGGCCCACAGAAAGTGCTCAAGAAGTATTTATGGAACGAGTGAGGCCTGACACTCAACAGCCAGGCCTTTGGTCTCACGGTGGCTGCCTGACCTCCCCGCTATCCCTGTAGCTCCGCCCAAGTGGCTCCACTTTCTATTGTCCAGGTCCCACCCCCAGGCCCCAACCCTCTTGCCCCAGCATGCACACACCTGGGCACGTTGATCTCCCGGTGCGCCCTAGGCGCACGGGACGCCTTGCTGAAGGCCACTTTCGCGCCGACGCCTACAGCCAGGGCGAAGCTGATGACCCCACACACTACATAGGCCGTGCTGCCCCCGGGGCCCTCGCCGCCACGCACCCCAGCGCCCCCTGCCCGGCCCCCTTCCAGCCACCCGGCCTGGCCGGGCCCGGGCCCCCCGCCCGCACCCCCGGCGCCTCCAGCGCCCCCGGCTAGCGGCGGCTGGCTAGCAACCTGCCTAAGCCAGCTACACATGGCCCAGCGCGGCGTGTCGTAGTTGGAGCAGGAGGCCTGCGCCAGGCGCATGTGGCGGTGCTCGCAGCAGAAGCGGTAGTGGCAGGTGCCGCAGCAGAAGCGGTAGGAGCCCGTGCTGCAGTTGAAGGTGGCGTCGTACTGGCCCATGACGTCGTAGTAGCCGTGGCAAAGCTCCGCCGGAGGGGGTGCCCGTGCCGCCGCGCCCGGCCCGCTCCCGGAGCTGGTCCTTGTGCCGTTGGCGCCCGGGCCCGCTGAACTCCCACCGCCCGTCAGCGCCCCAGTCAGGCGCCGCAGGTGTGCCAGCAGGGCGGGCAGCGGGCCCGGAGGCTCGGCGCTCGTGGCGTTGGACGGGCGCGCCCCGGCCTGACCTGCGGTCGAGGCCATGAGTAGGATGGTCCCGAGGAGCAGGAGGGCTGCCATGGGGCGCGCAGGAGGTCGGACAGGGTCGCCAGGCTGAGCCGAGATCTGAAGCTGGGGAAGAGGGCTGGAGAGATGACCAGAGGTGGGGAAGCTTGGAGAGCGGTGGCTGGAGAGGATGAGGAGGGCAGGCCGAGGGAAGGTAGACGGATGGAGACAGGAATCATGGAGGGAGAGGGCATGGGCCAAACGTTGGCGGTCCAACCGGGCAGTGGAGGGGGGGGGGGA
>NW_011889138.1:1314477-1324411 GCF_000151845.1 Pteropus vampyrus | reverse complement strand
GGGACAGGGAGAGGGAATGAAGGCAGACCAGAGAAAGAGGTGTGGGTGGGGGGATGAGAGGGGGAAGGGGGAGAGAGAGAGATTGGAGTTGAGAATGGGAGTTTATAGACCAGGCAGGTGAGAAGAGGTAGCGTATGGTTCTCAACCTCTACAGTACTGACTTCTGGAGACTGGTATTTGGCAGCATCGGTTACATGCCAGGAGCATTCACATTTTCCCATGCGGTGATAGCATAAGATACCTCCAGGCATTGCCAGATTTCCCCCTAGAGGGGCACTGTTGCTCCCATTGAGAACTTCTGACTTAAACCCATATGGTCCTCAGTCCCCGCAAATGCTGTTCCTTATTTAGGTGTAGTAATCAAGGAATTTCCAGCCCCCTGCCCCCCTCCCCCTCATACACACTTCAAATGAGAACACCAAGGTTCCAAGAAATCTCTTCATTTGCCTGAGCTCCACAGTGGCCAACCAGTGGACCGGGGCTTTGAACGTGGGCCTCAGGGTACCACCACCCATAGAACATGGATGACATTATCCACCAGGGAAATGATTGGCATGCATCAGACCCACCCCTTCCAACAGTGACACATGCACACAGTGATGTGGATGGCGATATAGATTCTTTCATTCATGGAGTTATGTGTGGTTGGGCAGCTTATACACTGCACAAGGGGATCTGGCTGGAATCCAGCAGGGCTCTCCTCCCCAAGGTGTGTCTCTGGGGCTACATCTATCTGTGGGAAGGGGCATCCTTTTTAGACTCACACAAGGGTGTCATTTGCCTGCCAAACCACAGACACTGGAGAGTTGCTTTGGGTCAGGGGGCGCCTTTGCCTCATCTGCATAAAGGCTGCCTTAAGGGCTAGCAGTATGTCATTCAGTCCCTATTCTGGGCCAGGTCTCCACTGGGCCCATGAACACAAATTCTTCCTTTGCTGACACTCCCATTGTCTCCTCCAACAGCACACAGTGCACATACCCATGAAGCAACAATTCCAGGCCATTGGCAACTCTGGGGGGCAGGGAACAGTGGCACGAATCTCCTTAAACCTAGCAATGCGCCCAGACACAAAACACAAAAAACACACACACAGGCACATGCACAGCTCCTCTAGCAATACAGCTTCCTGACCTTACCGCACACCTCCCAATGCAGGGCAGCACTTACAGGTGGGGAGGGGACACACACCTAGGGATACAGTGGCCTGTTCAGATGCAAGGATACAGAGGAACAAGTTCCTCCCTTAGCTCACACAAAACTATGCATAGACATACAACGGAACTTTTACACACAGTGACACAGAGCACAGGACACCCACCCAGTGTCTCAGACACAACATTCAAGGACACCCAGTGTTGTCCTGGTGGTACACGTGGAAGCTTCTCTCCCCCTCAGAAATGCACAGCTCCACGTGGACATACAGCCAGGCATGTCTTTGTGTTTCATCCTAAAGCACACAAGACTCAGACACAATTTTAGATATTGTGACACATTGGGACCACACACAGCTCAAGAACATGGCTAGCAACCTGCCTAAGCCAGCTACACATGGACACGCAACTACACACATCACAGCCCCCAGTCATGCAACCTTGTCGGTGTACACATGTGTGCAAACATACCCTCACCCAGCAGTGGTGATTGTAGAAGCAGGCATGTGACTCCGCACCACACACACAGCACCACCCCTAACCCCCCACATCCCCTCCCAAATGAGGCACTTTGCTTCTTCACAGCTAGAGAGGAAGGCCCCTTCAACACCAGTCTCCTCACTCCCTACACCCTGCATCCCACCTCAGCCTGGGACCTGAGAGACACGGATGTAGGGACAGAGATCAGGGGAGCCAGCTGGAGGAGGGGCTGTGGAGCAGGCCCCACTCAGTCCCTGAGTTCCTGGAGAACCCTTCCCCCAACACACACACCTGCCACCCTGCACAGCACTTGGTCTCAACTCAGCCAACCCCGCCTCCTCTCTCTCCTGAGCCAGCCAGCTGGATGGGGGCTAGGGTTCGGTAGGCTGGGTGGGGCCAGGAGAGTTGACTCCAGAGAAGCCTGGAGCACAACTGGGGGGGGGGGGACAGGAAAAGGGAATCTTGGGAGAGGGGCAGAGGCCCAGAGAGGGGGACAGAGACCCCCAAAGGAGTACAGACCCAGAAAGAGAATCAGAAGCCCTGATGCCAGGAGCTGGGGGCTGGAGAGGGTTGCGCGGTGGGTAGGAAAGGAGAGGTGGGGACGGGGCGCACGAGGTCCGAGTGCAAAGGGAGGAACTCCCAGGAATATTGCAGGTTGAGTGTTGGTTTGGGGTAGAGATGTGGAAAGCGGGCAAGAGGAAGTGGACCTACAGATGAGGGAAGGTGGAGGGAGAAACGGAGGAGTCCGGCTTGGGGGTGGCAGGGTGGAGGATATAGCGTTGGCCCCACCCCCAGCTCGCCGCCAGGAAGGCAGAGACAGAACGAGAGAGGTGGACTCTCTCGGGGACGAACTTCCGGAGGCCCGTGGGACTCGATCCCTGCGCCCCCCACCCAGGTCCCTAGACCTTCCAGTCACTGATGTCTCCCGGTCCAGCCCTCCTTTTGGACCCGCCTCCCATCACCCCCTCCCTCGGCCAGAGGCGGGTCTCTATCCTCTAACGGAATCTGTCCTGGGTTTTGTTCTCTCTCAGCCGGTGTCTCTACGCGTCTCATCGCGTCTCTGAGTCTCTGTCCCATGTCTCCGATCTCTCGTTGTCCCCTTCTCTGAGTCTCAATTTCCTGTATGCCAGCATTTTCCTCCTCCCCGCTGCCCCCACCGCGTCTCTGTCTTTTGCATCCTGTTTCCCCGGCTCCACATCCCAACTCTCTACCTCTCTGACTCCATGTCTCTTTCTCTGTGTCTTTTTCCCGGATTTGCTGTCTACAGATCTCTGACCCTCTGAGAATTTGTGTCTCTCCCTTCACTCTGGAACCCCGCTCTCCCTCCAGGTCCCCCCACTCTCTCTTGGCCCCAGGTTGGAGGGGCGGGGTGGGGGTGGGGGGCCGCTGCGGCGGGAGCTGTGTGTTCCCAGCGCAAAATAGACTCCTGTTGCCATGGTGACGCGAGCGCGGCCTCGGAGACGCGAAGCTTCAGGCTGGGGAGTGAGGAGGGGGGACACCTGGATCCGGAAAGCGGGGGCCGGGGCGCTGACGCCCGGTCCCAGGGGGTCCTGGAGGAGAGGGGAGGCTGGGACTCCTAAGTCCCTTGGGAGAGAGGGTGCTGGGCACTCTGACACCGGTTTCTGGGGACTGGTTTTCTGAGAGGGGTCTGTTTTTCAGGTTTGGGGGTCTCTAATTCCTCACTGGAGGCGGGCTGGTTTAGAACTCTGAGGCCTGAGTCCCTGGGGGACTCAGAGGTTGCCTTCTTAGGCTCCCGAGGTTGAGGGGGGTAGGGAACAAGGACTACGAATCAAGGGGCTGAGGGGCCTTGACTGGTGGGAGGGGCGTTCCATAGAGTCCCCACTTCCAGATTTCCAAAGGGGCTGCAGAATTCTGGGAGCCCCTTGTGGATCCCCTGACTCCTGCGTCTTCGGGGACGCAGGGCCCACTCAGATGAAGCTGTCTGTCCTTCCCATCCGTTCATCTGTTCATCTGAATGCCTGTCTCTTCCTTCCTCCCATTCCCATGTTCCAAGCGCCTCAGTTTCCCCCTCCGCACAGAGTGCGGTCGCGCTCACCTCACTTTCCGGATGCGGGACCCTTGGGGAGTCTGGGGTAGCAGCGGCGCGGGGGGCCAGCTGGGGGAGGCAGAGCTAGCTCGTGTCTGCAGCTGGCCGGGCTAGGCGTGCGCGCGCTGGTGGGGGGCGCGTGCTGGGGAACCCGGCCGGCAGCTCTTTTCCGTGCAGATGTGACACGGCCAGCCCTCGCCTTTGCCTCGAGCCGGCTTGGAGCTGAGAAGAGGCACTTCCCCCTCCCCACCTGCTGGGGACCCCGCTTCCTCCCCTCCCCCAGCCCTCAGCCCCCGGAATACCCCTCAAACCCAAGAATGGTTCGGTCCACAGCCACCTCAATGTTTATTCTGCGAGTCCGGGTCCCACACAGTCTGTGACACTCCGCCCCCTCCCTTTCCCGCTCCTTGAAGTGGCTGGGGGTAGAGCCCCACCTCCAGCGCAGCTCCACCAATAGCCATCCAGCTGCCAGAAGCTCATTTGCATTTCCCGGAACTGCCGCCCAATGGCAAGGCAGCACCTGCCTTCCCACTCAAGGGGCAGTACTCCCGGTGGACTGCACCACTCTTGGGATTCAAGGATGGGGGGAAAGCGCTTCTACCAAGGTCCAGGTGACAGGAGGGAGCTATCCCCTCAAGGCAAGGTGGGAGTTCAGTGGAAGAGAGGGTTCTGGCCTTGGAAGAGGCCAAGCAGTCCGCTGTCTGGAACAGGCTCCTTGATGATCTTCTGAATCTGTAGCCGGAAGACTGGGGTCAGGAACAGTACAGGGTTCCCATCTCCATGGCAGATCCCAGGGACAGTTCTCCACTTTCATCTCCCTTGCCTTCCTGGCAGCAAATGGCCAAACCAACCACTCCCTCTACTCTGAACTTTTCTTGGGGCCTCCCTTTCACTATACCCATCTAGGTTAGCTCCTGATCACTTGCTATCTTGGTCTGCTTAGCTGGCTTGAGCCACTATTGACTTTGTCTTGGGGCTTCTTGTCTACACCTGCTTCTTCCTAAGTCATCTCACCTCTCCCATCCCTCAAACCCCAAATCTAACCCATGTCTTTCCCCTCAACTCCATACTCATTTATCCACTGCCTCTTACATGTCCATCACAACTTGACCCCTGAAACTCGCTGTTTTGTTGCAAGCAGTATACAACATGAGCACAGCTGCTCAAGCTGACAACCTAGAAGCCTTCTGTGGGCTGCCTTCTTCCAAAGTCCCCCACTGCACGTGTCAGCAAACCCCATCATTACCTCCATTAATTAAACAATACAAATAAGTCAAACCTGCATCCCCACTGCCACCACTCTAGTCTCCCTCAGTCCTGATCCCCACCCATATCTACTGGCCACCCAGTACCAAAATGCAGATCTGACATGGCCAGCTACCCTGTGCATGCCCCCATGGCTGCCGCTTACTAAAATCTCTAATCTTCCATGAAGACATGGTCAAGTTCCTCCCAGCCTCCCCTCCTCCACACTCACTCACTGTGCCATGTTACAGCTCCTGGAATAAGGCAAGTTCAATCTCACCTCCAGGACTTGGCCCCAGGTGGTCCCTTAGCCAGAAAAACTTTCTGCATGACTGGCTGCTCCTCCCCTTTCTGGGCTCTGCTTCCCACCCCCTGTGAGAGAGACCCCTGTTGCTAATTTCTCACACATTCAGTATAGTCCCTTCCCAGCTCCAGACTACAAAGTGTATGGAATACGAACTGGCTTTTGCTGTTGCCCCTAGACTTGTCACAGTGGCTGGCACATAGTAGGTGCTCGATAAAAGATCAACAGAACTGAACTAAGAGGAGGGGAAGGGGCAGAGATCAGAGGGCCAGGAATGTCAAGTTCTAGAATGTCCTGTTATCCTGTAGACAAAGAGTGTGGAGCAGTGGTGACTACCTGGTCAGACCTGGGTACTAGGAAGGCCACTGGGCGGTGTGGTGAAAGGCTGAGCCTGAGTGCCAGAGACGGGGGAGAGGGCTGGCCCCCATCTACATGGCGTCTGCTGGATGGTTCTTTCCTGTATCTGCCTGGTTCGCTCCTGTCTTCATGTCACTCCAAAATCACCTTCTCCCAGACCACCTGATGCAAGCCACTCCCCACTTTCTCTCTCCAGTCCTCACTGCAAGCCATCAGCTTCTGCTCTCATTGATTTATGGAGAGAATTGAGACACGCCCCCCCCCGCCCCCACCAGGAGGCAGCAGCCTTTAGTGTTCCCGGATGTATATGATCCCGGACTACTATGCAAAGACTGGTGGGTGCATGAGAGGTGGGGGGTTGGGGCCCAGTTACCTCTTTGAACTGGGGGTGGGAGGCGTCACCCACTAGCTGGAGAATGAGCCCTTCACTGGTGGAGAGGAAGGCGCCACTCTGCCTCAGCCGGGCCAGTGCCACCAGCCGGTCCACCTGGCTGCAGGGGAGGTTGTCAGCATGCAGCCCAGATATCCACCTCCTTATTCTTCTTGGGTGTCTTGTCTACACCCTACATGCACCCACCCCTCATGGGACCCTCTCACCTGCGGGAGGTGCAGGCGTCCACCACCACATGGACCTGCAGGCCTCGTTCCAGGAGGTCCAGGGCCGTGTGCTAGGAGCAGAGAGAGGTCAGGGCCAACCTCAGACAAGAACAGGGGTCCTGGGTTAGTGACCGGGGAGCAGGGATGGGGATGAGGGAGGCTTGGACCAGGGTGGGAGACCCCAGGTTACGACTGGATCCCAGGGCAGGGTAGGTACCCCAGGTAGAGTGTTGTCCTGAGTGAGGATTAAGTCCTAGGTCAGGAGGTGGTAATGGGTCAGGAAGGGGGTCCTACCAGGGGATAGAGGGTTCTGAGTTGGGAAGAAACATCCTTTTAGGATGGGGGGTCGGGGTGGGGGATCCCAGGTGTCAGTCAGGGTCTCACCAGGATGCAGGCCTGTGTCTCTATGCCACAGAGGAGTACAGAGCGCAGCTGGGGCCGTGCGTCCAGCTCCTGCTGCACCACTGGCACCATGCTGAAGCAGGTCTTGGGCAGTGGCTGCAGGCCCTCGGCCCCCAGCTCAGGCACTGTGGGGCCCAGGCCTTGTGGGTACTGCTCTGTCAGCATGGCTGGCACCTCCAGCAGCTGGGCCACCTGTGCCGGGGAGGGGCAACAAAAGCCTGAGCCCAAGGGAGGAGCTGGGGGCCTGCACCCCTGGACTGAGGGAGGAGGGGCTGCACCCTGGGTCTGAGGGAGGAAGGACCTGTACCTTGAGCATTCGGGCGGCCACAGAGACAATCTGGGGGAAGTACATGATATGGCGGAACTTCTCCTGCATGTCACACAGAAATAGTATGGACGATCCTGGGAGGACTCGGCCCAGGCAGGGCCTCACAGCTGCCATGTCCTGAGGGTAGGCAGAGGGGCCAAGGGGTGGGGTCAGGCAGGGACTATGTGTGCCTTCTCTGCACATCCAGGGTCCATGCACTTAAACCTTGAGGGCCCTTCTCACTCTCTTCTTCTCACCTGCAGGCTTTGCATCGACTGTTCCCAGGCCCAGAACACTTTTTTAATGTGTCCTATTCAGCCGGGAGGTCACTTTCTGGGAAGCCCCCTCTTATCCTGCCTACCCCAAGTCTCAGCCTCGCTCCCCGGAGCCCTGGGAAGCCCCCTCCTTCCTGAGACAGCACAGTGCATGGGGATATCTTCCAAGTCCTTAAAGACTGTCTCGCATCTCAGGCTCCAACTGTGACCCTCACCCTGCCCCTGGGGGAAACTGAGGCCTTAGCAGTGATGTGACCTGACCAGGGGCCCACTGTGGGTAACCCAAGGAGCGGGATGTGATTCCTGAGAAAAAAAGCCACATCCTCTCCAGTTGTATCCCTCTCATGGCCTGGGGGGAGCAGCTTCCACTTGGTCTCTGAAGCTCAGTTTACCCAGGTGTGAAGCAGCCAGTCGAACTGCCTTCCGGGGCTCAGAAAGGCTGCTGTGCTGAACAGTGCAGCATTATTCAGCTGTAAAAGGAAGGACATGCTGACACATGCTATATCATGGATGAACCTTAGCCCAATGCTTAATGAGGCCAGTCACTATAGGCCACATGTGTAGGAATCCATGTGTACACAATGTCCGCCATGGTCAAATCTATATAGAGAGGAAGCAGATTGGTGGGGGTCAGGGGCTGGGAACAGGGCAGGATTGAGGGGTGACTGCCTAATGGGCAGAATTTGCATTTGGGAGGATGGAAATGTCACACAGCATCCTGAAGGTACATAAATGCCACTTAACTGTGTACTTTAAAATGGTAAATTTTATGTTATGTGTATTGTACAATAAGTTTTTAAAAAGGGGGGTGGGGGGAGAAAGCGTGAGCTGGTGGAGACAGCAGCCCAGCAGCCCTTCCCCAGAGGAGGTGCTGAGACCTAGAAGGGCTTCACCCTTGGCTTCACCAAGGTCTTGCAAGAACTGGAGGCCTGCCTGCCTCCCTGTGAGAGCATCTGGAACCCTGGCCCCTGGAATCTCAGCATGTCCCAGTAGTGTTCCTGGGTCCCTGAGTTGCTGCACACCTAGGGGTTTCCATCTGAGATTTTGTTTGCAGCTTCCTCCCCCTCTGCGGGTTCACCCATTTATCCCTTAATTTACTTGGGAAATGGGAGACCCAGTGAAGGGCAGGAGGCTACCACAACTGACCCTCGGGTGAAGCTGTCAAGTGGGGTGGTTCGTACATGCAGGTGTTAATAATTATTCTTTCTATGGAACACATCTACCAATGAAAATGTTCTGTGTGTGACATATCTGGAATTTAAAAACCAGTGGATGGTTGAAATGGAGAATTTTATGCTATGCGAATTTTATCTCAAAAATAATGGGATGGAAATGCCCTCTAAAACAAAACCACACTGAATTAACTGGTTGCTTAACTACAGCTGTGACCCGAGCTGGAGTTAACAGGGAACCCATCTGTCTTGGCAGGGTCAGCAGTTCTCCCAGAGGCAGTGAAGAGAGAGGGGAAACAATCTTTTTGAAAACACAGAGTTGACTCTTACTCCCCTATCTCAGCAACTCTCCTCTCTGTCCTCAGGACTAAGATGTAACCCCTCCGGCAAGAGACTGGGGACCTCAGGGCCTTGGCCCCATGCTGTTCCCTCCCCCCTGGAGTGCTCTTCTCACTCCTACTCATGGTGTTCACTCTTCTGGAGGCAGGAGGGACAGGGCCAGGTCAGGACGAAATGTCCAAAAACCTACAACAAGGTCTGTAGCAGCCAGAAACTCCCCTTCAGGCTGGTAGGAGGCCTATGGATAGTTCCTACATGGTAGAGCCATGTGGCCACATTTGTTAAAATAACAGATACACGAGCCTTCTGACCCAGAAAACTTGCTCCTAAGTATCCTGCAGACTTGCTTGTGAAATGAAACAGCTTATTCACTACCGGACTCCTGCAGAACAAGCCAGTAGAAGTCCACCTACACATTCGAAGTTAGGGTACTGTTTCATGAGCTACGGTGTATCTATGCTATAAAATTCTTTGCAGCCAGGAATAATTACAAGCTTTTAAAGTAATTATATGCAAAGGTGGCCAAAAGATGTTAACGTTAATATATATATAAAAAATGGCAGAATGGCGTGTATAGCAATGTTTCCATTTGTGGCCCCCAAAAAGGATGGGAAAAGTGTATGACAATCTATATCTGCACTCTGGCAGGCAGTAAGGAGCAGGGACTTCAGGAAGGGGAATAGGTCACTGAAGGACAACAGAATGTGAAGGAGATCTGATTTTCACTGTGTTCTACTCTGTTCCCTTTGAACTGAGTGTTTAACAGGTTGTGCAGTCAGGGACAAATATAGTATGGTAAGATTCACATAAGATGAGAACCCAGCCAAACCCATCTGTGACGTTAAAGTTATGATAATGGTTATCCTTCATGGACAATGACAAAGGGGGATGGGGGACTTCTAGGGTGTAGAGGATGTTCTGGATTTGGATGCTGTCTATACCAGAGCATTCACTTGGTGAAGTTACTTGATCTGTGAATCTGTGACTTCTATGTTTTCCTGCATATGTGATATTCTTCCATTAAAAGTTTTCAAAGTATAAAATAAAAGAGGAGGCCTCTCTGGCTGCTGTGGCACTGGATTGGAGGCAGAGATCAGGCAGAAAGCTGGGGCTGATGTCCAGTGAGGCAAGGGCGAGGCCCAGGGTACAGTTCAGGCAGCAGGGGCAGAGAGGAGGGAGGCAGGACAGAGAGAATCAGTGGGTGTGTAGGACTGGCTTTGGAGGAAGGATGAAGAAAGAAGACCCCCAGCTTTCTGGT
>NW_011889138.1:1261488-1313432 GCF_000151845.1 Pteropus vampyrus | reverse complement strand
GATTCGAACCCTGGGCCTTCTATCTGGAGACAGAAACTGAGAGTCCCAGCCACTTTCACGGTTAAAGGCCAATGAAGCCCGGAGCCTAGGTGACCCCAACCCCTACGGCCGCTCAGCCTGTTCATGCAGCCTATTTCCCCATCTTGCAGCGCCTGCCTCCCAGGGGTGGTGTTTCTAGTATTTACACTTTGTGCCTGGAAATGGGGTTGAGAGAAAGAGATGGAGAGAACTTTCCATCTAAACTCCCAGTTCATTGTCTGCCTTTGTTGACCTCTCCACCGTCACCTCTCAACACTCTCCTCCTGCTCGCTCTACTCCAGCCACGCTGCTCCTCAGCGTCCCATCTCAGGGCCTTTACATGGCAGGCTCCTTCTTGTCATTCAAGGCCTTCCTTGACCACCAGTGTCAAATAGCTACTTGGTCAGGTTGCTGTTTTATTTTCTTCACAGTGGTAATTCCAATCTGAAACTGGAAATTTAACTTGCATTTTAAAAGTGTATGAATGTACTCATTGTCAGTCCCCTGAACTGCCCTCCTCCCGTGCGGACTCCACAAAGGCAGGGATCTTATCTGTTTTATTCACTGCTGAGTCCTCAGCACATAGTAGGTGCTCAGTACATTGTGAATAAATGAGATGAGACCGACCAGACATAAGGCAGCGATGAGCCAGGGTGAGACGGGGCTAGAGCGGGGATGCCAGGGGAATGGCTGGGAGGACAGAAGGGAGAAAGTGGGGAAGGAGAGAGCAAGGGGCCCCTGATAGAGGCAGAGGTGAGGCTCTGGGCTGAGGTGGGAGTCTGGGTCATTTTCCCCCGGGGGGGTTGCCAGGAAGGGAGTGGAAGGGATGGGGTCTCTGGGGCAGGGGGTTGGAGAGCTGTCATAGGGAGGCCTCTGGTTTGTCCTGGGCCTGGGGTGGCTTGTGACTGGGCATCATAAGGAACTGGTCTCCCATTCCTCAGGGATCCCCTGGGAATGGCAGGTACAAGGCATCTCCCACCTGCCCACCCAGCCCTCCTCAGGAGCCAAGAATCTGTCCCCTCCCCCTAGGGCATGTGGGGTCAGAGGATCATGGAAATGTGGGGCCTGCCTGAGGTCCAGCTGGGACAGGTCATGTGATACTGAGGGACACTCGAAAGTGAGTGCAATGTTATCAAAGAGGTCGAGGGTAGAGGCATCTAGGACAGCAAGGCTCAGGCTGGGGCCAGCATGGGGGTCCTCCGCGGGGGCCACAGCATGGGCCACCCCCAGGAAGGGGCATGGGGGTGGCAGGGATGGTCTTTGGGGCGGCGGTCTCTGGGGAGGCACCTCCGGAGACAGGAAGGACAGGGCCAGGTGCTGGGTGGCAGCCTCAATCTTGGCAAACTGCCTGCAGAGAGACAGGCATTAGCTGGATGACTACAAAGAGATCTCCTCCCATTTTTCATCTAAGATGTGACTTGTGCCTTCTCTCCCTCCCCATTTTTCTTCTCTGTGCTAATCTTCCTGCCCCTGGGTCCATTTTTCTCAGGTCTGACAATGCAGTATTTCTGACTCCATTTATAGGGAAGCTCTGACTGGCTGTGAGGGTTGTGCGCTGCACAAGGCAGCACGTCTTGTCTAGCACTACACACACTTTGACATTTACATTTATTATGACCACATTCCAACATACGAAAGTGGAAAATTTCTTAAGGATGCCTTTAAAAAATAATTTCACACAAAAGTGTGCTATGAGTTAGCTGTGCATTGGTAACAATGATGCCCTGTGCATTTTGCTTCCTCTTAGCTCTTGAATCTGCCCCCTGGGGGCATCTCCAGCAACTCCCATCTGGATGACTGCACTGGTTTCCCCTCAGTAACAGTATGAATGGGTCTCACAAATTGTGATGGGCTGAATTGTATCCCCTGACATTCCCAGGACCTCAAAATGTGATTATATTTGGAAACAGGGTTTTTAAAGAGGTGATTAAGTTTAAATGATGCCATTAACGTTGGGTCCTACCCCAATAAGACTGGTGTTTGGACACGGAGGGAGGAGGACCATGTGAGCACATATTGATCTCGGACTTCTAGCCTCCAGAATTGTGAGAAAGTAAATTTCTGTTGTTCAGGCTGCCCAGTCTGTGGTGTTTGATCACTGCAGTTCTAACAGAGTAATGCCCAAGCATAATGTGACCAAAGACTGCAAGACTCACAATTAGTAGCCCAGGACTCCACTGAGAGAACATTCAAAGAATGGCTAACCTGATGGACAGTGAGAGGAATCAGCATGGTGGTTGGTGGGCGCTGTGAGGGCCTTTGGGGGCAGGAAGTGCTCTGTCACTGGATCTGACTGCTGGTCTGTAGTGTGTGTGTGTGAATGTGGGGAGGTCTGGAGACAGATTTGGGGGTGCCATGGGAGAAAGATGAATGGGTCCAAAAAGCCCATTCCGTGCCTGAGTGCCCTTCCCTCAGTCATCTGAAGGCTCCTCTGCTCCCTCCCTAGGGCTGTGCTCAGTGCTTCTTCCCCAGTGACTTTACCTAAAATGCCATCTCTCCTCCAGCATGCCCTCCACAGCACTCACCACCTTCTGACATACCATACCATTTTTAAAAATTGAGGTAAAATTCACATAACTTAAAATGAACCATTTTAAAGTGTGCAGTTCAGTGGCATTTACCATATTCATGATGTTCTGCAGCCACCACCCTGTCTAGTTCCAGAACATTTAATCACCCCAGAAGGAGACCCCATAGCTATTAACAATCTCTCCTATCCCCCTCCCCCAGGCCCTGGCATCCACTGTTTTGTTTCCTGTGTCTGTAGGTTTGCCTGTTCCAGTTCCCATGCAGGGAACCCGCCACCTGCGGCCTTTCATGTTGGCTTCTTGCCTTTGGCATCATGTTTTCAAGGTCCATCCATCCGCCTTGTAGCATCATGTGTACCATTTACTTCTTTGTTTTGGCCACCCCTGACCTGCTGGCTCCCCCACCAGACATAAGTCCATAAAGACAGGGAGCTCAGAGGCTATGTTTGCTGATGAGTCTCTGGGCGTGGCATGCAGGAGGTGCTCACTAAGTGCATGCTAAGTGTGGCTGCACCCATCCTGGGGGCCACCTCTCTCTGTTCTGTCTGGGCCTTGTCTTGTCCAAACCCAGGGCTCTGGGCCCTCCCCACACACCCCTCAGCCCATCCTCGGCTCACCTGCAGATCTGGTTGTACAGGAACCTCCTGTGGTTGGGTCTCCTTTTGGGGGGCCGGGTCCGCCGGGGATGCAGGGCACGCATGTGGGCAGCCGCCCCGCTTACAAAGGCACACAGCTTCCTGGAGCTGGGCTCAGATACTCCAGGGACTGCGGGGGCCCCAGGGTGCATGGCCAGGTAATCTCAGGCTAACTTCCCACAGTATTCCTGTTGATCAGAAGGCACCCCTCCAAATCTGTGAGAAAAGAAGGGCAGCCAGGGCTGGGGGCTCAGAGCTGGAGAGGGGGACAAGGAAGGATGGCCTTTGCGAGGGACCTTGGACTCTGGAGGGTAGGGCACAACCTGGGCTGCAGGAGGTAGGGCTGGGGATTATGACCAGGCATCCCTCCCGTGCCCTCCTGGTCCCTACCTCCTGGGAGCAGGACCCTGAGGTTTGTGGGACAGTAGGTGGGGGGCTGATATAGGAAGGCGGGGACGGGCAGGGGAGGGGGATTTCTGTGTGCCCCCAGAGGCCCAATTAGCACATAATTGGACCTGGGATATGGGGCAGGGTGGTGTAGTTGAGGGGGGGGGGCAGAGAAAAGCGTCTGGAGATGGCCAATTAAGGTGACAAAGGCCTCAGTCACCATGGGAAGGGAGGGGGCTCAGCGAGGGTTCCTTCTGAGCTCCCATTGGATCCACATCCCCAGGGACAGTGGTTGCAGCTGCTGAGGCTGGGCCTGGACTGCCCAGGGCCCCCAGCGTCTGCACAGGGAGAGACAGAGACAGAAAAGTGAGGGTGTTTCCCAGGGATTCCCAGTGCCCAGGCAGCTCGCTGATGTCCCCTCTTCCTAGGCACTGACAGAGATTACTGCCCCTGTTTTCTGAGGGAGAAAGTGAGGTCAGGGTGCATAGTCACCCAAAGTCAGAGCAGCAGAGCTGGGATGTAATCCTTGAGGGGGAAAATAGGAGGGACATCAAGAACTTTCTAAAATCTCTCCTAGTCATTAATTATTAAAGGGTAATATTTCTTAGTAGCCTCACTATAAATGCTCTCTTTTTTCCCAAATGGTGCCCTGATAAAATTAGCAGTAGCACATTATAAAAGACTGTGGTGGAATCACTTCTGGCTGGAAGGAGGGAATAGAATAAGGGTTCCTTTTGAAATGAGAACTGCCAGATGTGAATACACTGTAACCACATGAAAATGTACAATGTTACAGAATAAATTAAAAAAAAAAAATCCCAGTGCCACCATTTGGAGACCCCATATCTTTTCTAATTTAAGCCTCAATGACGTCAGTGTTAAAGCTGGGATAAGAAGGTAGCATGGGGGGAAATCAAGGCTCCACAACTTGTCCACGATCACACAGCAAGTAAATGGCAAATCAGGGGTTCAAACCTTGTCAGTGGATGCCCCAAGACCACACCCTTGGGTGCCAGGCTTGCTGCCTTGCCAGCAGCACCTTGGGCAGGGGCAGCACAATGGTGGCAGCCCAGAGCCAGCAGCAGGCAGTAGGACATGTCCCAGAGGTGCTGTGAGTCTGCATGGGCTGACGAGTACAGTGAGGTCAGCAGCTGCAGGTTCACTAGGTGACCAGGGTCACCATCTCATGCTGGAGGAGTGGACCCCAGTTCTCTGAGGATTGGTGGTCAGGTCCCAAGACAGGCAAGGAGTTGCCACCTTGTGGCTCCAGGGCGAGCTTGCATCTGTCACCAGAAGCCAAGGGCAATATCTGCTGGTCAGCTCTGTGCCACTGCCAGGAGGGGCCCAGGACACACCCAGGGCTGCAGGGCTGGGGTGCTCCACTAGGGGGCGCCAACTCCTGGGCTGGCACTGGGAGGCCCTGCACAGGCGTGGGGCCCACCCTTTGGGCCCTTCTCCTGTCTTAGTCATTGCTAAGAATCACCCACAGCTGGGGCCGCCTCATCTGGTGTTTGCTGAGGACCTGCCCT
Organism: Pteropus vampyrus; assembly: GCF_000151845.1. Taxonomy (NCBI): domain Eukaryota; kingdom Metazoa; phylum Chordata; class Mammalia; order Chiroptera; family Pteropodidae; genus Pteropus; species Pteropus vampyrus. The sequence continues at coordinate 1,308,335 of NW_011889138.1, read as the reverse complement.
GCCAGGTAGTGGAAGGTATGCATAAGTTCCTTTCCTCTGTCTCAGCCCTCGCAATGGACATTTATGGAGCACCTACTGTGTGCAGAGACCAAGGGTGCAGTGATGAGCAAGACATGCCCTGTTTGCTCCTGTAGGAGTCTGGGAAGGACACCTATGCACAAGAAAATCCCAGCTGGGGATGTGCTGTGAAGGTTCTAAAGCTGCACAATAAGTTGGTGGCTGGATTCGGGAAGGGTGCTGCTTCAGATGGAGAAGCCCTCTTTGAGGAGGTGACAATTGTCCTGCAACCAGGCAGAGATCTGCAGTAGGTGTAAAGGACCTGAGGCAGGAGCAAGCTTGACTGGCGTGAGAGAGGGAGTGATGGTGGGAAGCAAAGTCAGAGAAGTGGACAGGGGCTAAGCCCACAGGCAAGGTAGGAGTTGGGTTATGAGGGCAGGATTGAAGGGGAGCCATGAAGGGTTTGGGCCAAAGGTGGTACCCAGACTTCAGGACTCTTCCCTCAGCCTCCTTTGCAGACCTCACTGCACTTGGAATGTGGAAACCTTGCCCCTAAATTTTCCTCTAATCTGGAGAGGGAGAAACCAAGGTGTCAGGACCAGCAAGGAGCCCAGACCAGGCTGTCCCTCCCTGCTTCCACTCCACTTATTTGCTATTTCTCTTGCCCAGTCCCAGAGGGACTTTGTTTCACTTAAAATGTATTCTAAGAATTTACAGATGGCGGGTTCCTGGTGTCTCCAACTCAGAACTCAAAAGGGTCAACCCTGTCATATTTGTTTCACATCTTTTCTTCTGAGACAGAATATGACTGTATTCAGAGATATAAGGTCTTTAAATAGGCGATTAAGGTAAAATGAGGTCACTAGGGTGGACCCTAAGCCAGTGTGACTGGTGTCCTTATAAGAAGAGATAAGGACACAGATACACACATAGGGATGACCATGAGAGGACACAGGGAGAAGACAACCATCTATAAGCCAAAGAGAGAGGCCTCAGAAGGACACTGCCCTGCCGACACCTCGATCTCAGACTTCTAGTCTCCAGAAATGAGAGAAAATAAATTTCTGTTGTTTAAGCCCGCCAGCCTGTGACACTTTGTTATTGCACTTGTAGCAAACTAACACAAGAAATATACTAGTTATCTATGCTGCATAACATATTACCAATACAATGGCTTAAAACAACAGACACTAATTTTCTCATAGTTCCTCTGGGTCACGAGTCCAGGCACCTGTGGCTTAGCTGGATCCTCTACTCAGGACTTCACAGGCTGCAATGTGGTGTTGGTTGGGGCTGCCATCTCATGTGAGGTCAAGGACCCCTTCCAAGGTCATGTGGCAGAATCCATGTGCTCACATCTGTAAACTCCATGGAGGCTGTGTCTTCAGGGCCAGCAAGAGAATCACTGATGCCATGGACCGCCTGGGACAGGCAGGTAAATGGGGCTGGTCCGGATTCTTTTCACTACTGCTGGTACCTTAGTGGCCTGAGGTGAGGAGTGACTGTGGGCTATGTACCTCCACACCACCCCTGCCCATAGCCAGCTGGGAAGCACACTCCACATCTACACCTCCACCCAGCATGGGCTCTTCCCTCTATCCCAGAGCCAAGGAGGGTAGTGCCTGATATTTGGCAGCCCTGGACACAGGTGAGGTCAGACCCCAATGGGCAGAGCCTCCAGCTCTACCTCCAGTACCTGCTACTCTTCTCCTGTCTTCTCTTCACCCCTCATTATCTCAAGGCTCTGCTCTGGTTTCCCTTCCAGTGCCTTGAGCAGCCTCCTTTCTAAGCGGGGAGGTAGAAGCTGAAGGAAAAGGAATGTTTGGACTGAGCTGGCAGCAGCAGATTTTACTGGCACAAACTTATAGGGACTTCACAAAGACCTTGCAGGGAGAGGGTACCGCCTACTTCTGATCAGGCCCCTTGTTGGGGACACCTGGGTGGCAAAGACAGACCCTTCCATGCTGTCATGGAACACAAATGAGTGTCGCTGAGCACGTGATGGGACCCCACCTTGCGTGCAGGTTTTCCAGCAGCAGGTTTTCCAGCAGCAGCTGAGAAGGAATGGGGTAGCTGGTCTGAGAAACAGCACACAGAGTGGCCCTCAGGCTGAGTGAGGGGAGGATGGCCTTGGAGCAGTGGTTCTCAACCAGGGACATGGGTCCACGTCTGGAGACAGCTGTCATAAAGTGTGGGGGAGGTGAGCAGGCGGAGAGGGGGTACTATTAGCCTCCCCTGGGTGGAGGCCAGAGATGCTGCTTACCACTCTACTATGTACAGGACGCCCCCACAGCAAAGACTGATCAGGCCCATGTCACTAGTGCCATGGTGGAGAAACCCTGTGTCGAATGACCCGGAGAAAAGTCAGTGTGGCCAGAAGCCTGAGGCGATGCGGGCTGAGCATTGAAATGAAGGAGTGTTCCACCAGCGTCCTGGGCAGCCCCCTGCACTGCAAGGCCCAGGTTCATGCACAGCTGCACCCATGAACCCGGCAGGCGCCAGGGAACCGCGAGGACGTGGGACTTCTATGGACTGGGAAAGAGAGCCTGGAGGACCTGGAAGTGGGGACCAGGCCCGGGCCGACCAACACCCCTGGTGGGCGAGGCCTGCTCAGAACCGCGCCAACTGGGAGGGTCTTTATTACAGACGAGAGGTAATCAATATTAATAAAGGAGAACGTGCAACCCGGGACCCCAGTCTGGCTTTTCCAGGCTTGGGTTGACCCTCCGTGCCCGCCTCCGGGACTTGGCCTTCGGGGCCCGGGGAGAACTACAGCTCCTAAGATGCCTCGCGCTGCCGGCGCCCGGGAAGAGCCGCAAGGGCCAGAGGCCGGGGAGGTGGGGCCTAGGTGCACGTGGCGTCGTGACGCTCCGACGGCGACGTGGGGGTTTGTGTGCGCGAGCGGCAGCGGGTAAAGGTTGGGTGCCTCGCGCCGGGGGCCGTTGGGAGGGAGCGCGCCCCCGCCCTCGCCCCCGCCCCGGCCCCTAAGCCTGTACCGCCGGCGCCGGGGCCCCGCCTTCCCATCGACCCCCGCGGGAAGGCCTTGGGTCTCCTCCGCTCGTTGCCCGGGTCGGGGCTGCAGGTGAGAGACCGGAGGGGTGGGGGGAGGGACCGGAGGGCGGAGACATGGGGGAAACCGCGAGCGTGAAACCGGAAGGGATGCCTTAAAGGAAAGGGCGCTACTTCACCTCCGACTTTTATCGGCCTGGCCGGCTTCGCTCTCTTAAGGGGCAAGGGGTTGCTTTTAGAGAGGCGGGGCAGGTTCCGTTGTATACAGGAGCTTCTTTTCATCCCACTATGAATAGGTTTTCTCTTTAAAAGACCGGTGACATTGTCCAGACATCGAAGGAAAAAGCTTATAAATCCTGGTGGCTTCAAAATAGTCTCTAATTTAGCTCAACAAAGGTGGAGCAGGGGTTGCAGCAGGAGCATCCTCTTAAAGGGGAAGTCGGATCTGGTGGAAGGGTGTGGTCCAGCGTTTTGGAAGGGTGGAATAGGCCTCGGCTCTTCCAGAGCAGAATATCTCTTGTTTAAGGCACGCCCAGTCTTCTGAAAGGCACATGTAGCTTCTTGGGATAATTGTCTCCTAAAACACTTTCAAAGGGATGGTCATGTCTATAAAAGGAATCTTTATCACCTGTCCAAAGGAGATGTCCAGTCTTCGTTCATTCCGGATGTTTTTACTGAGCACTCTCTTTGTGCCTGACGTTATTCTAGGCGCTGGGATGCAACAGTGAGTAAGCTGTCACTAGCATCTAGTGGGTAGAGGCCAGGGATGCTGCTAAACATCCTATAGTGCATGGTACAGCCCCCTGGACACTAGTCCAGCCCCAAATCTGAACAGTGCTGAGGTTGGGAAACTCTGATTACAAAGTAGTTTAGAAGGTCATAAATGCTATGGAGAAAATGTAAGTTAGAGAAAGAGAATGGGGAGTGTTGGAAGGGGTTGCAGGTTTAAGCAGGCTGGTCAGGGAATGCCTCCTGCTGGTGACATTGGATGTGAGGGAGCAGACTACTAGGCTGGGCCTCTGTAAGTACCCCAGGTGGAGCAGGCATGCCCAGCCAGGCTGGGTGCTGAGAGCGCTGTGAGGATTGGAGCAGCCAGGAGCAGGACAGTGAGGGGGGAGGCCAAGCGGTGTAGCTCTCTTAAGGGGTTGTCTTCTGCTTGGAAATGGGAGCTGTGAGGCTTTGGCAGGATTTTTGCTTCAGCCTCTGTGCTGGGAGTATACTGGGCCAGGGAGGGTGAGGTTGGAAACACGAGGCCTGTTAGGAGGCTATGGCAGCTGCCAGGAGTGGGGTGTAGATACCCTGGACACAGGTGGCGACAGGGGACTTGGTGAGAAGTGGCCAGATTGCAAGTATGTTCCTGCTGGGCCAGGGGAAGCACTGATGGATTTGCTCTGTCACAGAGTGAGAGGCGAGGGGGCCCCAAGGCTTTGGGCCTGAGGAAGAATAGAGCTATTTTCGGGGATGGAGAAAATTATGGATGAAGGAGGGTTGGGGGTGAGGTGGGGGCAAGCAGGAGCCAAAGCCTGGAGTTAGCTTTGGGGCATGTTAAATTTGAGGTGTCTAGCTGTCCACATGGCATCGTGAGCAGGGGTTTGGAGTTCAAAAAAAAGGTGTCATAGTGGACTGTAGAGTTCTCCTATGTATAGATGGGGAGGCCTGAGGGAGGCCAGGGCTCCCTGGGCGGATAGGACTTGGATGCCCCTATAGGCACGAGTCAGGGCGATGGAAAGGACTAGCACCTGAAACTAAGACCGGGGGCAAGTGAGGAGCATGGTATCTCGGGAACCAAAGGGACTGGTTGGAGGAGGGAGGGTCCATTGTGGACTAGGCAGAGGCCATGGGTTTAGCACCATGGAGGCCACGATGTTTGAAATGGGAAGGAGCAGTTTTGAGTTGTTTTGCTGCGAAAAGATGGAGAGAAACTAGAGCTTAGCTGGAGGGGCAAAGCTGGACCCTTGGTAGGTGCTTGGTAGGGTGAAAGTGTTTTTGTCAAGATGGGAGACAGAGCTTGTGGGCACGTTGATGAGTGTGGTCTGGGTGAGGAGCATTGCTCAGGGTGGGTCCTCAGGGCCCCTGGGCCTAGAGGCAGGCCAGAGGGAGGGGCAGTGTGGGTTTCGCAGCCCCAGCACCACTGGCATTGATTGGGGCTGGATCACTCTGCTGTGAGGCCTGCCCCATGCACTGTGGGATGTTGAGCAGCATCCTGCCCTCCCCCTACTAGATGCCAGGAGCATCTGCCCCTCCAGATTACAGCCTGATAGCCAGAACAGTCTCCAGGCATTGCCAGTGCCCCTTGGAGTGGGGTGCCATGGGGAGGGGGGGTCCCAGTTGTCCTGTTGAGAACAACTGGAGTATGGTTGGGACGTGGGAACTTTCTCTTCTGATTGCTTCTATTTTCCCAGTGACAAGATCAATGGCAGGGTCACCTGCCAAGAGCAGAAGGGGAAAAGAGGTTTGAGGGGAAAAAAACATGCAAGTATCACCTGGGGGTGGTGAAGGGACCAGAGAAATGCAAATGAGCAGTGTGGCCAGTAGGGAGGAGTTTGCTATTGTGGGGCACAAATGCAAAGGGGACCGGGCTAGCAGTTTTGGGGTGCCCACAGCCCTTGTGCTGGGCAAGGAGAAGTGAAGATGCAATGCTAGCGGAGGGCACAGTGGAGTGGAGATCTGATGCAGTGAAGGAGTCTTGGTCAAGGGACCAAGGGGAACCAGGCAAGCAGAATTGGGGGATAGGGTGGGTGGAGAGGAGGATGATCACAGGATTTCAGTTACAGGGAAGGGTTAAAGCTCCTGCAATGGGTGTGGATGTTGAGGCTGGGGATGGGTGGGTCTTTACAGGGAGAGGAGTCAAGGGTTGGAAGCCAGGGTGCTGGAGAGGTGCCCCCCCCTTCTTGTAGGGCCTATTTTTAGATTGGAGCTCTACTGTCCTGCTCAGCCTTTTCAGGCCTTTCTGGCCTCCTGGAGGAGATGGCTGACCTACTTCCTAAGGCTGGTCACCCACCCATCCCAATTTGCTGGGAGTTCAGCACCTGAACTCTTTCATCTTGGGGCAAAGCTGGACCCTTGGTAGGTGCTGATCCTGACAGAGGCTCCTACAGCGAAGCGGGCAGGGGAGGCACGCCCGCCTTTAAAGGGGCAGCGTAGTCTGCAGTGCGGGTTTGGGGTTGAGATGACTCGGTATGTGTGGGGGGAGGGGGCCGCCCTCCCCTGACCTGGAATCCCCCCCAGGTGTGATGGTTGGCTCCCACGCGGACATGGCGCCGGCCTCCACCGCGGAGGGCTCCGGGGAGAAGCCTGGCCCCGCAGCCCCCGCCCCGGCGGCCCAGTACGAGTGTGGGGAGTGCGGCAAGTCCTTCCGCTGGTCGTCGCGGCTCCTGCACCACCAGCGCACGCACACGGGCGAGCGGCCCTACAAGTGTCCTGACTGCCCCAAGGCCTTCAAGGGCTCCTCAGCCCTGCTCTACCACCAGCGGGGCCATACCGGTGAGCGGCCCTACCAGTGTCCCGACTGCCCCAAAGCCTTCAAGCGCTCGTCGCTGCTGCAGATCCACCGCAGCGTGCACACGGGCCTGCGCGCCTTCACCTGTGGCCAATGCGGCCTAGCCTTCAAGTGGTCATCCCACTACCAGTACCACTTACGCCAGCACACAGGCGAGCGGCCCTACCCCTGCCCTGACTGCCCTAAAGCTTTCAAGAACTCGTCTAGCCTGCGGCGCCACCGCCATGTGCACACGGGTGAGCGGCCCTATACCTGCAGCGTATGTGGCAAGAGCTTCACCCAGAGCACCAACCTGCGGCAGCACCAGCGCGTGCACACGGGCGAGCGGCCCTTCCGCTGCCCGCTCTGCCCCAAGACCTTCACACACTCCTCCAACCTGCTGCTGCACCAGCGCACCCATGATGTCGCCCCTGCTGCCACACCACCGCAGCGGGAGCCCTCCAAGGTCTTGGTCACTGATGCCTACTTGCAGCCGCACCTGCGCTCCCCCAGCCCTCCAGTGCCCCCAGCGCCAGCGCCTCCCCCCGTGGTGCCTGAGCTCTTCCTGGCGGCAGCTGAGACCACAGTGGAGCTGGTGTATCGCTGTGACGGTTGCGAGCTGGGCTTTGGCAGCGAGGAGCTACTGCTAGAGCACCAGCCCTGCCCAGGGCCAGAGGCGGCGCCCACAACCCAGGACATGGCCCCGGAGACAGAGAAGGCTGCACCGATTGTCCCAGCCCAGCAGCCCCAGCCCCCTCCTGCCACTGCTGCTCCTGGCTTCGCCTGCGTCCCATGTGGGAAATCCTTCCGGACAGTGGCTGGCCTTTCCCGCCACCAGCACAGCCACGGGGCAGCCAGTGGACAGGCATTTCGCTGTGGCAGCTGTGACGGCGCCTTCCCACAGCTCGCCAGCCTCCTGGCACACCAGCAGTGCCACGTGGAGGAGGCGGCGGCTGGGCGCCCACCCCCGCAGGCTGAGGCTGCTGAGGTCACCTGCCCACAGGAGCCGTTGGTCCCCACCACTCCTGCCCTGCAGCCGCCTGCCCCCATGTCCACCTCTACTGAGCGGCCCTACAAGTGTGCCGAATGTGGCAAGGCCTTCAAGGGCTCATCGGGCCTGCGCTACCATTTGCGAGACCACACGGGTGAGCGGCCCTACCAGTGTGGCGAATGCGGCAAGGCCTTCAAGCGCTCATCGCTGCTGGCCATCCACCAGCGTGTGCACACGGGCCTGCGGGCCTTCACCTGCGGCCAGTGTGGCCTGACCTTCAAGTGGTCATCCCATTATCAGTACCACCTGCGGCTGCACACTGGCGAGCGGCCCTACGCCTGCGGCGAGTGTGGCAAGGCCTTCCGCAACACGTCGTGCCTGCGGCGCCACCGCCATGTGCACACAGGCGAGCGGCCGCATGCCTGTGGCGTCTGCGGCAAGAGCTTTGCGCAGACCTCCAACCTGCGGCAGCATCAGCGCGTGCACACGGGTGAGCGGCCTTTCCGCTGCCCGCTCTGCCCCAAGACCTTCACGCACTCCTCCAACCTGCTGCTGCACCAGCGCACCCACTCGGCAGAGCGCCCCTTTGCCTGCCCTGTCTGTGGCCGTAGCTTCGTCATGGCTGCCTACCTACAGCGGCACCTGAGGACGCATGCCCAGGCCACCCCTGCCGCTGGCCCTGCACCCCCCACCCCTCTGGCTGCAGCCCCAATGCCACCAGCTACCCAAGATGTCCATGTGCTCCCCCACCTCCAGGCCACACTTTCCCTTGAGGTGGCAGGCAGCCCAGCCCAGGCCCCACCCCTGGGTCCGGCAGCCCCCAACTCCCAGACATTCCTCCTAGTGCAGACGGCCCAGGGCCTCCAGCTCATTCCCAGCAGCGTGCAGCCTGCTACACCCTCACCGCCCCCTGCCCCTCCCAAGCTCATTCTGCTGCCCTCCAGTACCAGTGGCGGGGGCGGCCGGGCAAGGCAGGGCCCAAGGGCAGTGGGGAAGGCTGGGCAGGGGGCTGGAGTAGTCTGGCTGCCAGGCCCTGCGGGACTTGGGGTACAGGGAGGGGGCAACGCCGGGGCCAGTGGGGGTGGGCAGAGCCTCATCCTTTTGCAGAATGTAGGGGGTGGGGAGGCTGGGCCACAGGAAGTGAGTGGGGTCCAGCTCCAGCCCCTTCGGCCAGGCCCGGAAATGACTGCAGTCCAGCTCCAACCAGCACCGGAAGTGACCACAGTCCAGCTCCAGCCCACACAGGAGGTGACTGCAGTCCAGCTCCAGCCTGTGGCGGGCGAGTTATCCAATCCCAGTGGGGGAGCCGTTACCACTGAGGCCCCCAACCTGCTAGTGGTTCAGAGTGGTGCAGCTGAAGAATTGCTGGCAGGTGCCAGCCCTGGGGAGCCAGGTGACAGTGAGGCTAGCACCGGTGTGGTCCAGGATGTGCTCTTTGAGACGCTGCAGACAGATGAGGGGTTGCAGAGTGTCCTGGTGCTGAGTGGGGCTGATGGAGAGCAGACCCAGCTGTGTGTGCAGGAAGTAGAGACCCTTCCCTCCGGGATAGCAGAGCCACCTGCCCCCGGGCCACCCGGACAGAAACTGCTTATCATCCGCAGTACCCCAGCCACTGAGCTGCTGGAGAACAGTGTTGGGGGTGGCGCAGCCACGTTGCAGCTGCTGGCCCCACCACCACCTGCCTCAGCCTCTGCCCCTGCAAGCCTCCCCACAGCTCCTGCCCCCCAGATGGTACAAGTAGTCCCTGCAGGAGCCGCGCCAGGGGGCATGGCCCCTCAGGGCCTGCCCTCCATCCAGATTGTCCAGACTCTGCCTGCAGTCCAGCTGGTACATACATTTTGAGTAGGAACACTGGTACCTCTTCCTGCCCCCCACACAGCCGGAGTCACTTTCTCCCTGGGCTGGGCTGGGAGCAGGCGAGCTGCAGGCTGGGCTTGCTAATAAAGACCAGAATCTCTCCTGTGTTTTGTTTTCCTGGTAGGGGAGGCTAGGTTGGGGGGAGGGGGCAAATGCCATGGCCATGGCCACCATTTGGGAACTTGGAATCTTATCTCTTGCATCCCGGCTCGCAGGTGACTTGCTTTGCGTGGGGGCGGGGGCGGGGGGAGGCAGCCATTTCTGCGTGGGGCTCTGTTTACCCTAAAAAAATGGGTGCAGTGGTCGCGAGTGGGAAGGCGCAGGAATCTAGAATCTTGGTCTGCCACTTGTTCCCTATAAGTCACCCCACCCCTCCTCTCATCTGAAAAGTCGGTTGTGGGGAATGCTTGTCCTGAAGGTCACTGAGCCCGGGTTGGGATTGGAGCGGAGGTCCCTGAGGTGGACTGTTTGGGAGCTGGTGGTCTCAGGATACGGAATTGGCTCTTCCCACGAAGAGTCGGGCGCCAATGAGTATTGATCCGCTCCCATCACCGCCCCTACTTACTCGCTAGTTGCTTAGCAACCAGGGAACGTCGTGAAGCTAGCGTGCGCGCCCCCGCGGGCTGCTAAGTACAGCTCCCAGCCCTCACCCCTCCAGGACCCGTCGTCGTCTTACGGGTCCTCTCTCCATCGGTCCTTCTAACCCCGTCCCTGCCAGGGGCCCCGCGTCCTGCCCTCGTTCCTCCTCAGCGACCACCAACTTGGCAACAGTTGCTAAGGCCGAGTAAAGGCGCCGTCCTACCTCTAACGTGCGCGAGTCTTACGTCACTTCCGCCACCGGCGACTCTTCCCCTCCCCCAACCCTGTACCCCACCTTGTCAGAGGATTAGAGCGACCCGCAGAGGTCCTTGCAGGTCCTTGCTCCTGCGGCCACTCTGGGAGAGGGACGCTGGGAATTGGGGAGCGCGGTCCATCCTCTGGTCGTGGAGGGGGAGTTCGCCTACCCCCCCAGGGAAGCTCCAGAGCTTGGGAGGGACCCCCGTGTTGCCAGGTGTTGGCAACCACAGGTCATTTAGGGGTAGATCGCTTAACACGGAGTTGGGGGGCGAGATCCCGGGAGACGTTAGGGAGGTGGCTGGGTGGAGGGGGCAGCCTGGCCTGCCTCGGCCGTCACTTCGCTTAGGTGGGACGGGGGCAAGCGACCTAACTGTTCTCATCTGGGACATGCTACTGCAGGTTCCCACCCCTGGGGCGCTTGGGGACTAGAAGTGCTGTCCTGACGCTCACCTGCTTATTTTCACCAGGTGCACGCCTGCTCCCTTGGGGAACGGGGGCTGCCATGGCTCCCAGCCACCTGTCGGTGCGGGAGATGAGGGAGGATGAGAAACCCCTGGTGCTGGAGATGCTGAAGGTGAGGGCTGCGGGGCACCAGTGAGCCTGGGGGCGGGGCGGCAAGGTGAGCCAGCCCGGAGCCCTGGAGAGCCTGCTTTCCTCCTAAGCCGCTTCTGGCTTGGCCTGGTCTCTCTGGCTTGGCCTGGTCTCCTTCTAGCCCTCTTCCTACCCTTGGGAATAAGGAAGGTTTTATCACTGGAGGGCTGTGGGGACTCTGCCTCCTATCCCATATTCTTCAGAGCAGAGCCAGGGCCCTGAGCCCTGTGCTATCCCCACTCTAGCCTCCTTGCTCACTACCCAGAGCTTGCCCATTTTCTGAATGGGGCCTGTCTCCCATTCTGTTCTGGTTCAGTCTTCCCTGGTGCCTCTTGCCTGTCCCTCCTCTGAACTGGGTGTCCCCAACCACCTAATTTTAATTCGCTCACTCATTCAAAGCCCCGTTCACCAGGTATGGCGTTTGATGGTGCCCAGGGCAGATGTGGCCAGGCCCTGCCTGTGTCTGTCAGCCACAAGTCCTGTCACACTGCTTCCCTTCACCTTTGGGAGCCCACACCCCAGATCCCTCTCAGGCAGGGTCCACTCACTCCTAGTCCCTGGTATAATGGACAGCTGAGTTCCCCACTCTAAATGCCCCTCACACCCACAGGCTGCTGTGAAGGACACGGAGAACCGAGTGGCCCTCCACGCCCTGACACGGCCACCTGCCCTGCTTCTTCTGGCGGCCGCCAGCAGTGGCCTGCGCTTTGTGCTGGCCTCCTTTGCCCTGGCCCTCTTCCTGCCTGTGTTCCTGGCTGTGGTGGCCATGAAGCTGGGCCTACGGGCCCGGTGGGGTTCCTTGCCTCCGCCGGGTGGCCTGGGGGGGCCCTGGGTAGCAGTGCGTGGCTCTGGTGATGTGTGCGGGGTCCTGGCCCTAGCCCCTGGCTCTAACTCTGGGGCCCGGGTCACTCGCCTCTCTGTCGCCCGTTGGCACCGCCGCAGAGGCGTGGGCAGGCGGTTACTGGCCTTTGCAGAGTCCCGGGCACGCACCTGGGCAGGGGGCATGGGGGAGCCCCGGGCCCGCCTCGTGGTCCCAGTGGCCGTGGCGGCTTGGGGCGTGGCAGGGATCTTGGAGGGCTGCGGCTACCAGGCTGAGGGGAGCTGGGGTTGCATGGGCTACACGTTGGTAAGGGAGTTCAGCAAGGACCTGTGACTCATGTGTGAGCACCTACCTGGTGTGGGCACTTCCACAGCCCCCTGTGTGCACCCCAACCTGCCCAGGGTCCAGACTGAGGCCTGAGGCTGTCTTCAGTGTCTGAGCTTCTCAGTGGTCAACCCATCCAGCCCCCTGCCTCAGATTCTGTCTGCACTGAGATCTCCAGTGTGTCTGCAAAGCCTACACTGTTTGTGCTATCGGCCTGGGAAAGATGCAGAGAGGAGGAGAGGAGGCTGAGCAAGTGTTCCCTCCAAGAGTTAGGACTTGGCAGGGGCACCCCAAACTAGGATGAGGCCTCCCATGAAGGGAGTGGGGTTTGATGTCTATGCTTGGAGGGGATGGGTTTGGAGCCAGAGGGGATGAGCAGAACCTCTGTAGGGGAGGGTGGTCTCAGAGAGAGCTCTGCGAGGAGGGGTTGAGACAGAGTGGTGGCTCTTCCCTGGGAGAAGGTGAGAGACGGGAAGGGCAGCCAGTCCCGTCTGGTTTTTACACCCGTTTGTTAATAAATCCTGGAACTGCTCTGGGTCCAGCTCTCTGTCTGATGCCTTTCCCAGTCGTCTCTGAACCCCCCCTTCTGTCTGGCTCCTCCTTCCGGGAGTTGACATTAATTGTTGGTGGGGGTGTTGGCCTGGGAGACGAGGAGGGGAGGCGGTGAGCTCACAGCAGCCCTGCTCCTTGCCAGCCCTCTGACTCACGCTCCCCATTACCCAAGTTTTCCGCCTCCCAGCTGCCTGGTGCAGAGTGTGAGAGTGTGTGTGTGCAGTCACCTCCCCATCCAGGCCTTGACCCTTGGTCTGCTCATCTCCCTACCCTGGTTCCCTCCGGGGAGTCGGGGGTGCATAGAAGCTCAGCTACTTCTCCCTCAGATGGGTGGCTTTACATCCCACTCCACTGGGGGATGAGAGAGGGGTTTCTCAGTCTGCTTTTGCAGTTCAGGGAGTCCTTCCTGGTGTCTGGCTGGAGGCCCTCTTGCTGCTGAATGGCGATCCCTAGCCATGCCAGATTCCCATGCCCGGCAACGCCTATCTACCCTCCAATCTGTCCACCCTGATCCCACCACACTTCCCTGGCTAGACAGAGAGGACGCAGATGCGTGGGCGCCTTGCCCCTGTCTGTCCCTTCTCCGCAGCCTAAGCATCTCTACACGCCCGGCTCTGTGTGGGTGTTTGCAGTTGGACACCCTCCTTCCCTCCTGCTACCCCCCTCCTCCCTAGGCCTCAGCCTCTGGCCAGCCCCCTCCCCGCCCCCCCCTCCCCTGCTGCCTCCTCGGCAGCCTCTCTTGCTCCTGGCAAAGAGTCCAGCTCCTGCCTGCTCCTCCCAGGTCCAGAGCGCCTCTGTAGGCGCTTCCATCCCCTCCTTCCCTCCCTCCCTCCGGTGGCTGTGGTCTCCTCCATTCTCCTGTTCTGGTCCCCTCTTGCTCCATCCCTGCTCCAGACTCTGCAAACATGAGGGTCTTGGCCTGCCTCCTAGGTGAGTGACCCGTTCTCCTTGGGGACTCAGGGATTTGGGCCCCACCCTCGGACCCTGAGCTCATCCACTTGAGGGACTCAGACTTCCAAGACCTGGTCCTGGTGCTTGGGGACATAGGATATCTGCTCTCCTTGCCTGACTCCCAGCGACCTAGTCTTCTGCATACCCAGTCCTACCCTCTGAGGAGCCCCAGGGATCTGCCCCCCTCCACCATCCCTGACCCTGTGGGGGGTCACCCACCATTTGACCTGAGGCGTGGTCCTCAGCCCTGACCTGTGGCATCCAGGGCCCTGCCCTTCTCTGCCAAGTCCTGCTTTATTTCCAGTGGGGAGTGGGGTTCTGGTTCAGAGGTGTGAGCATTTGTGTGTATGTGTGTGTGTGTGTGTGTGTGTGTGTCGGGGTGCTCAAAGCTAGGGGCCTGCCGTTCACCGTATCCTACCCCTCCAACCTCCCTTCCAGCAGCTCTGATGGGGATCCAGGCTGTTGGTAAGTGGCCCAGAGCACTGCCCTGTCTGGCCTCGCCCAGCTCCAAGCCCAGCCCCTTCCCAGCTTCACCCTCCCTGGCCACCCCCAATCTGGCTGTGACCTCAGGCACCATTCCCCCCAGAACTACCTGGGCAGCCAGCCACCCACTTCTTGTGGGGACCAGGGTCTCTCACCACTGCTCTCTTGGGCATCTAGGAGTTGGAGTCCCCACCAGCAGCTGGGTGCTGGCCATCCAGTTGCACCCTTTAGGATAGCCCCTGGCCCCAGAGCCTCTGAGATGTCACAGCTTTTTTTCCATCCCCCCAGAGAGGCTGCGTCTGGCTGACGGCCCCCACGGGTGCGCAGGCCGGCTGGAGGTGTGGCACAGCGGGCGCTGGGGGACGGTGTGTGATGATGGATGGGACCTGCGTGACGCCGCGGTGGCCTGCCGGCAGCTGGGCTGTGGGGGGGCACTGGCTGCCCCTGGGGGCGCCTTCTTTGGGGAGGGTGCAGGGCCAGTGTGGCTGAGTGAGCTGGCCTGCCGGGGCAGCGAGGGGCAGCTGGGCCTATGTCCCCACAGAGGGTGGAAGGCCCATGTCTGTTCCCACGAGGAGGACGCAGGCATTGTCTGTGCAGGTGAGGACCCCAAGTCCTTGGCCCAATTACTGTGGGTCCAGAGGCCCCAACACCTCTGCCAGAGCCAGGGGTCCCCTCCAGGACCCCAACTTAGCACTGCCCTGGGGCCTGGCCCAGCCTCTCTCAGGGCTCGTTCTCCGGAGCTCCCCTGCTCCCCACAGGTCAGCGCGTGGTTAACTCTAGGGACATGGACGGTTCACCATCACTCCTGGATGGGGACTCCTGGCCGGGGCTGTCTGGGGAGCTGAGTCCCAGCTCTGAGGAGCCCCCCGTGACGCACGGTGAGCCCGCGCACCCGTACCCTCTCCTGCTTTAGCCATGGGGGAGAGGGCCTAACACACTCAGATCACCCAGGGGACAGACAGATGTCATCTTCTCCCCAACCCCAAGGGTCCTGGCATGACCACCAGGCTGGAAGAGGGATGTGTGGCCCCGCCCTCTTTTGCCACTGTCTTTTCTCCCAGTCCCCCGCCCAGCTGGGACCCCCCAGAGCAGTTTGCGGAAGAAGAGCCCCCGGCCACCCAAGCAGGCCAAGTCCACCAGGGCCCCTGCATTGACAGCCGGAGCCCCCCACCAGGGTAAGTCCCCTGTAGGCCTCCCCTCTGCAGATCTGGACGGGGCCTGGGCCCCTAGAGTGTCCTTCTTTTAGCCTGTGGCCATGGTGGGGGTCCGGAACACACCCCGTGCCTCGGGATTTCATGTCAGGCCTGTTCCCCCAACCCGCCCGGTCAGGGACCCAGGTGTGTCTTCTCCTGGTGCCCAGGCACTTGCCCCATTCACATCCTTGCTCTTCCTTAAATGGCCAGACTGGCAGGCGGGTCTCAGGGCAATGCCTTCTCTGGGCCTCAGTTTCTCCAGATGGAAGACAAGGGTTTGCTTATCACAGCTGCCTCACACGAAGCCCCTGTCTGTCCCCCCAGAGCGGCTGCGCCTGGTCTTGGGCCCCCATGGGTGTGCGGGCCGGCTGGAGGTGTGGCACAGTGGGCGCTGGGGGACCGTGTGTGATGACGGATGGGACCTGCGTGATGCTGCGGTGGCCTGCCGGGAACTGGGCTGTGGGGGGGCACTGGCTGCCCCTGGAGGGGCCAGATTTGGCCCAGGCTTGGGGCCCGTGTGGATGGATGACGTGGGGTGCGGAGGTGGAGAGCAGGCCCTGAGAGACTGTCCCCGAAGCCCTTGGGGTCGGAGCAACTGTGACCACAGCGAGGACGCAGGGCTGGTCTGCACAGGTGCGTACCCTGCCCTGAGCCTGGGTCTGCCCGGGGTCTGGGGCATCTCCCTGGGCATCTGAAATGTACTGTGTGGTGGGAATGGAGTCCAGCATGACAGATGGGGCACAGAGAGGGGGCTGAGCAGTGAAGGGGTCCCTCCATGTGCCACAGGGTGGAGAGCATGTGGGGCCACAAGGGGGACTCAGTTCATGGGTGGTAAGTCGAGGCCTCGGAGAGGGTTATGTTGTTGGGGAAAAGTGAACCCCACTAAGGTGTCTGGGGGAGCTCAGTGCCTCAACCCCTTGAATTCTCAGAGTGACCCTGGAGGGGAGCCCCTGTCCTTTATGAGAAGACCTAAGTGCAGGCATTTCTGGCCTCTTTCTGGTCTGCTTTTTTTGTCCAGAGCACTGATTAGGGTGATTCCAGCTCCCCCCACCATGTTCACAGCTAGGGTAATGGACTCCACACTCTCCCAGTGTCATCTCAGGTCCTACCCCAGAAAGACTCAGCAGAAATGAACCCTAAAACCAACAGGAGGTTACTATCTAGACTAGTAGGTCTCAGTATGGGGGAGGGGAGGACACTTTTAAACCCTCCACTCTCCAGAGCCATGGGCCAAGTCTGGAGACATTGTTGGTTGTCGGCAGCTGTGGGTGCTCTTCGACTCTGGGTGGTGGAGCCCAGGGATGCTTCTAGACAAATGTCCTGGACAGTGCCCAGGATGGCCCCACAAATAAGGACAGATACCAGAAGTGGGGAGCCAGGCTGGGGAAGAAGATGGGGGGTGGTCAGGGGCAGAGCTCTCAGTTACCCTGGGAAGCCAGACCATGAGGGTGGAGAGACCAGAGTTAGACTCTTGGCGAGTGACAGCCTGTCTTGGAGCCTTCTCCTCATTTGTGAACTGAAGATGAAATATCCTCTCCCCACCATCATCTTAGTGGGAAATATGACCCCGGGTGGAGCCCACATATGCTCACCCATCATGGTCTCCTTTTCTCTGTTCTCTTCCCTCTCCCTGAATCCAGGTCCAGCCCCCCGGCTGCGTCTGGCTGATGGCCCTCATGGGTGTGCAGGTCGCCTGGAAGTGTGGCACAGTGGGCGCTGGGGGTCAGTATGTGACGATGCCTGGGACCTGCGTGATGCCACTGTGGCCTGCCGGGAGCTGGGCTGCGGGGCTGCGCTGGCCGCCCCTGGAGGCGCCTTCTTTGGGGAGGGCACCGGACCCATCTTCCTGGACGATCTTCGGTGTCGGGGAAATGAGACTGCCCTTCGGTTCTGCCCATCTCGACCTTGGAGCCAGCATGACTGTCACCACCGGGAAGACGCAGGGGCTGTGTGTGATGGTGAGGGGCTCAGGAAGAGGCTGGGGAGGTGGGTGTGGTGGAGCCTCGCATGCAGGGGCCAGAAGTTAGGGGGCTTGTGGTTCACTTGTGTACCCCATGCCCCTCACTCCCTCCGTACAGACCGCCCATGTGCCCCAGCTTACCTGTGAAACCCCTAGTCAGCTGTCCTGGGTGGAGTGTGGGAGCCGCTGATAGGATGTGATGGTGATGACCGCCTCTTCCCTTGCCCCTGTCCCAGGCATGCCTCTTGCGCACGTGCCACCCATGGCAACCACACTGGGCAGCAACAGCTCAATGCCCAGGGAGGCAGCATCCAGGCCCCTGGCCCCCACGGCAGGCCAGGCCACTCAGATCCCGGGCATTTTGCCTCCACCCTCCTCCTCAGCTGCCCCTTGGGAGCCTGGGCCGGAAGCGGGTGAGTCTGTTCACCTTCCTAAGGAAATGGAGTCTTAGCTTCTATTTGCTCCCCCAGCCAGCTCCGGTGCCCTTCCTCCAGCTCAGAGACCGTCTCACAGGGGCAAAGAGAATGGTGGGGGCCAGGTGCCCAAGGTGGTGCTCAGAGGGCCATGCTTGCTGCAGCACTTTGTGGTTGTCATTTGGAAATGCATGGTGCTTTTTGTAGGCCGCCTCCTTCTCACAAAGGCTGGGAAGATCAACTGTGGCTGCTGTTTTGAAATGTAGGTTTTATGGTTGTTCAGGGATGGTGAGGCCAGCAGGTCAGGAGGAAGGGGAGTGGTCTCTCTGTTCCCACTGCATGCAAGGCCACATGGGGCACATCAAGTGGGGGAACCATGGGCAAGAGCCTTGACTGGTTCCCATGGGAGAAACAGGCCCTGGTGTATGGTTGTGTGATACATGCCCTGGGAACAGTGGCCTGGAGGGTACGAGCCTCCTAGAGGAGGTGGTGGGATATAGACTTTGAGTGGGCTGGTTTGCATAGGAACAAACGGCTTGCTCCAGAAGTTTCCTATCTCTAGGAATCAGCTACCTGAGGACTGGCAGTCCCTCCCATGTCCACGAGTCACTGAGATGTCACAGCCTCAGAAATACAGAAAATAAAAAGGCACGATTGACACAGCCGTTTCTTTAGGCTAGAAAGGACTGGGCAAAGAGGGAGGGAGCTTGTTCACTAGTACTGGCCATCTCTTTCTCTTGTTTTTGAATAACAGTAACCACAACATCCACACTGGCTGATGTGTGGCCAGTGCTGCTGCAGGCGTTCCGTGAGTCTGCAGAGGGTAGTGGTCCACCACTTATGCTGGGTGGACATTCTATTCTCTGTGTCACAAATGAGTCCACAACTGAGACGTGAGAAAGCCAGGACCCAGAGCCTACAGCCTTTGTTCTTTTTTTATTGTGGTAAAATATACATAACACAAAATTGAACATTTTAACCATTTTTAAAGGTAGAGTTCGGTGGTATTAAATGCATTCAGAACGTTGTACAGCTGTCACCACCACCATCTCCAGAAACCCCAGACCCATTAAATACTAACTCCTCAACCCCTTTTGCCCACCCGGGCACCCACCGTCCTGCTTTCTGTTTCTATGAATCTGACGACTCTAGGGTCCTTATATAAGTGAAATCATACAGAACCTGTTCTTTTCGTGACTGGCTTACTTGACTGATCATAATGTCCTCAAGGTTCATCTATACTATAGAAGGGGTCCGAATTTCCTGCCTTTCTTACGGCTGAATAATATTCCACTGTGTGGCTGGACTGCATTTATTTACGCATTCATCCATCGATGGGGTTTGAGGCTGTTTCCACCCCTAGCTTTGTGGATAGTGGTGCTGTGAACCTTTGTGTGCCAGTGTCTGTTAGAATAGCCATTTTCACCCTATTTTGGGTAGGTCCCTAGAGTGGAATTTCTGGATCACTTGGTAATTCTATGTTTAGCTTTTCAATGAACCTTTGGACTGTGCTGGGTGCTTTATCCTTGTGCCTACTGCAGACAATGGCATAGCACAGCTCAGTAAATGTCTGCTGCTGGGAAGAAAGATGGATGGAGGGGCAGCGGAAGAGGACTGAGTGGATGGCGTCTCCAACTCTAATTCTTCGAGTCTCTTCTACCCCAGGGTCCCCCCAACTGCGTCTGATGGCTGGGCCCAGCAGGTGCTCAGGCCGGTTGGAGGTGTGGCACGCCGGGCGCTGGGGGACGGTGTGTGATGACAGCTGGGACCTGCGGGACTCAGCTGTGGTCTGCCGGGAGCTGGGCTGCGGGGGAGCTCAGCAGCCAGACCCCACTGTGGGCCGCTTCGGGTGGGGCGCTGGCCCCATCTGGCTGGACGACGTGAGGTGTGTGGGGACAGAGGCTTCACTCTCTGATTGCCCTGCTGCTCCCTGGGGGAAGCACAACTGCGCTCACAATGAGGATGTTGGTGTCACCTGCACTGGTAAGGAGCCTTAGCTGTCCTTTGGCTCCAGGAGGGCTTCCTGGAGGAGGGAATGGGAACTAACATGGGCACGAAGGTTGACTGAGTATCTACCTCCTGTGCCCCTGCCCTGGCTAGGTGTTTTCACACTTGTGACTACATTCACACCTCACAATAAGTCTAGGTTGGTGGGTGTTACATTCATTTTACAGATGAAGATGCTGAGGCATAGAAAAATTAAGTAACTTGCCCAAGGTCACACAGTAACTAAGTGTCAGAGCTAGGATTCTTCCTCCTCATCCCTCAAGAATCAGGGAAGTTTCCCTCACAGAGGGGAGCTTTGTCCCCTCCAAGATGAGACAAAGTGGCTATAGGGGCACCAGGACATGGAGAGAAACCAGAGGGACAGCCTGCTGCAATAGACTCAGGCATTGTGTTTATCGATTGTTTGCCAACATTTATCAAGTGCCAGACACAGAGCTCCTGGTGGGTCCTCAGAATACAGTGAGCATGGCCTGGCCTTTGAGCAGTTCACAGCTCATGGCAGGAAAGAGATGCACCAACAAGTCACTAAAACCCATGTGACACGTTAGAATTCTGACATCAGCCTTGGTGTCAGAATTTTTATAGGAGCTAGATCACAACTGACAGACACTTTTATTAGGCAGGACATTCCAAGGGCTTCAGGTCACCCCTAGGAGGCAGGGGCAAAGGCCAAACCTTTCTTTGGGTGAAGTTAACCCTTTACTACACTCAGGTGCAAATCAGAAAGATGTGGGGTGAGCAGTGGAGGCTTCAAAGATGGAGTCATCCATTTTGCCTGGAGCTGAGGCCCTTTCCCTCTCCTCCTGAGGGCTATGGGAGCCGCAGAGGGTTTTAAGCTGGGGAGTGACCTGTCAGACCCATGGTGGTCAATGAGAGCTGGACAGGCAGGAAGGGAGAGCCCAGAAAGTACAGGGATCGAGGCTGCGTCTGAGGAGGTGGACAGTGCAGGTCGAGTGGGAGAGGCAAAAAGTCAGTCATACCATGATTGTGAGTTCCAAGGAGGCAGGGGACAGTATCAGTTTTGTCTGGCCACAGTATGCCCAGGGTCAGGCACAGTGTCCGGCTCACAGGAATGCTCATTAAATATTTGTTACATGAATGAATGAATGAATGAGAGCTCAGCAAATGACTGCAGAGGGGGAGATGAACAGATGGGCTTGGACGGATAACCTTGGCATTACAGGGTCTGCCACCTTCCCTGTCCTCCCCTCCACCTTCCAGGGACCCCTGGCCTGGACTCCATATCAGACCCCTTTAGCTGGAGCTGGATCCATGGCCTAGGCAGAGACTCAGATACGTGGCTCCCCGGGGAGCTGGCCACCAAGCCCTCTGCAAGGCTGACCACCAGTGTTCCTGAGAAAACCACCAAAGCCCCGGGTAAAATGCCCAAGAGCACCAAGAAGTGGGCAACCAAGCATGCAAAGAGGCCGACTACTCAGCCACCTGTGACGCCAACCACTAAACACTCCAGGGGCCTGGGCACCCAGGGTCCTCCAGAACTGACCTTGCGAACCACAGCCCTGACCACTGAGGGCCCCCACAGGCTGACTTCAAACACCGCCACAATGCTGAGCCCCCGGACTCCCCAGGTGTGGACCTTTAAGACTGTGGCAACGCCCGTCACTCAAGGCCCCCAAGAGACGACCTCTGAGGCCACCATAAAGCGAATCCCTCTAGCCTCTGTGGAGCCATCAGCTGACATCCCAGCAGAAGGTTCTCCAGAGTCATCCAAAGATCTAGCCTCCTCCCCTGCCAGGAGCACTGTGGGGGGGTCAGGTGAGTGGAGGGCATTTGAAGGGGTGAGGCTGACCGGAGGTGACCTCTCCTAACCTGGGGCCTTCCACACAGGCCTATTCCAGGTTCGTCTGGCTGATGGGCCCAACCAGTGTGCCGGCCGGTTGGAGGTGTGGCATGCTGGACGCTGGGGCACAGTGTGCGATGACAACTGGGACCTGCGGGATGGTACTGTGGCCTGCTGGGAGCTGGGCTGTGGACAGGTCCGACCCCGTGTGGGCAAAACCCATTATGGCCCAGGGACCGGGCCCATCTGGCTGGATGACATGGGCTGCAAGGGGACTGAGGCCTCTCTGAGCGACTGCCCTGCTGGGGCATGGGGACAACACAATTGTGACCATGAAGAGGACGTGGGGCTGACTTGCACTGGTACTACAGATGGCAGGGGTTGGCCAGGAGCATGGAGTCGGGGTGCAGTGGGGTTGGAGGACCCAGAGTTGCTCCAGGAGATTCTGGGAGTTTGGAGCAGCAGGGGCCTCTGAGATGGGACGGGGCTCAACTCTCCCAATTTCTCCCAAGGCCACACAGACGAGGAGGACTATCCCCCTTGGACCTGGGACCCCACCTCTGAAGAGGACCTGGCCCAGGGGACCACTGCTGGAGGAGCACCAGGACACACTGTCTCCTGGGGCAGCACCCGGAGTTCCTGGACCCCCTCCCCAGCAACAAGGCACCTCTTGGGCCCAGGTGAGGACATGGACTGGTAGAGCGGGGCCTCTATGCACCCCCTGCAGGGCTTCTAGAAAGACTCTCCTAAATGAACAGGTTTAGGTCTGAGAAACCTGGGACATGTTTCCTTGGCTCCATGGCCCCTAAAAACGTTCCCTCCTCCGGCTTGACCGTAACATGCTCCTCCAGAACAGAGACGAGGAGACTCCGTGTGTCTGAGAATCAGCCCTGGCTGAGCCCACGTCCTCCTGCTAACCAAGTGCACGCCCCTCAATTCAGAGCTGGACCCCACCGCCAGGGTCCACCCCATCATCAAGTCACCATCCCCACCCCAGCTCCCTAGACCCTCTTCTCGCAGCTCACACTCAGGTCTGGGTAGGGCTATGGCTCAGAGGTGGGGACCCCTGGATGGGGGGGTTCTGTGTCCCTCCTGTCCCCAGCCTGATGCCCTCCCTCTGGCCTGCAGGCCTAGCCTCCAGCCGCACAGCCTCTCTCCCATCGCTCGTGTTTCTCTGCGCTGTCTTCCCTTCCCATGCTTGCGTGCCCATGCGTGATCTCAGTTCAGCTCAGCATTGCCGCCCAGGCTCTGGGTCCATGTCCGCTTCCCTTTTACACATCCCACTGCTCACCCTTCTCTCCTTTGCTCTACATCTAGATCTCTATTTTCATCGCCAGTGTCTCTTTTCCTCTGTCTTTTTCTCGTCTCTTAGCCACTATCTGCTGTCATCACCATCGTGGACTTTCTCTCTTGCTGCTTTTCTCGCCATCTTCCCATTTTATTTACTCATCAGCCACCCCCCCACAACTTTCCATGCCCGTTTTTCTCTCCCTCTTCCTTGCCACCTCGCCCCCTCTGTTCCCGCTCCACCCTCCCTCCGACCTTCTCCGAGCCTCTATTCCGTTTTGTCCCTGTCGCACCCTCGCTCTCATGTTCTGTTCCTCACTTGGCTTCTTCCTAGTTTCCTTAAGGCTCCCCAGGTGTCGCCATTTCCGTCCCATCTCGCCTATCGCACCACCTGCGGCCCTGGCAACCTCTCCTTCTATGTCTCTGTGTGTTCATTCCCTCGTGCCCCCAAAAGTCCTGGCCCTGCCCGCCTTCTCCTCAGAGACTTCGCCCCTGCTCCTCGTGCCCTTTCCCACCTTTTTAGCAATCTCAGCACGCAGGCACGCACCGGGCCTGGGCATGAGGAGTAAGCGTTAATTCGCCTCGCGCCAGTGACATCACTGGCGCAATGCGCCTCCTGACTGGCTGACTGCCCCACCCCCACCCCCGCCCCCTCGACCTGGGGCTCTAAAACTCAGTGAAATGCTCCACGGTCCCACAGGATGGCTGTGGGACGGCCGTGAAGGAGACCTGTTTCTTCCTCTGGGGGAGAAGATGGTACCCGAGCAGACCTCAGGGGAGATAGCAGGACTATCACATATAGAACCTTAGTGATGGGAAGACTTGGTGCTGCGTGGTGAGCGAGGGAAAGGACATACATTAATTCCTCTCCTGGCTCGCAAGGCGACCTTGAAGAAAACGACTCTGCCTCTTAGAGCCTCAGTTTCTTCTTCTGAAAAATACAGCTCCAGGGTTCCTGGCAAGAGTAAAGGAGAGCTGGCTTACTCCGTGCTAGGCACGCAGGAGTCCAGCAACTGGGTGAGGTGTAGGTTCTGTTATGCCCATGTTTCAGGTGGGGAAAAAATGAGGCTCAGAAAAGTTAAATTTGAACCCAGGAGCCACACTTGAGATCCATTTTAAACAATTTCACACACATTTTGCTCATTGGATTGGGAAAGATCACTGAATTACTGAACTAATCGCAGTCGTGAGTTCTGGAGTCCAACTCCCTGGAGTCCAATGGTGGCTCCACTGGGATTAGAACTAGCTGGGTGACCTCAGGTCCCAAGCCAGTGAGCAAAATGTGTGTGAAATTGTCTAAAACCGCAAAACATGGACTATTAGAATTATTTACTGTAAATGAACAACAGCTGCAGGATTACAGTGAGGGAGGGATTATTTCTAGTTGAGCAATCAGGAAAAACCTCACAGAGATGGTATGAATTCCACTAGTGGACACCAGGAAGGAGGAGATTCTCAGAGATGTAAAAGCTAAAGCTGAGAAAATTGCATTGTCAGTGTAGAATGTTGTCATCTCTGCTATACTGTTAGGCATATCATATGTTTAGCTGTATCAGTTTCTATGGTTGATTTAGTGGCTTAAATCAACACAGACTTATTATTTTGAAGTTCTGTAGATCAGAGGTCTGATAGGGGTCTCACAGGGCTAAAATCAGGGTGACGTCAGGGCCTCTTCCTGGAGGCTCTAGGGGAGAATTGCTTCCCTTGCCGTCTCCAGCTCCTAGAGTTCCACCTGCATTCCTCGGCCCATAGTCCCTTCTTCCACCTTCAAAGCCAGCAGCGTTGTATATCTCTGACCCTTCTGTTTTCACATCTTTTTCTGTCACTGAAGTTGGGAAAAGTTCTCTAATTTTAAGGATGTGTGTGATTAGATTGGGCCTGCTTGTTTTAATACAGGGTAATCTCTTCATCTCAAGGTCTGCGCCCTTAATCCAACCTACAAAGTCTCTTTTGCCGCTTAAGGTAACATATTCACAGGTTCTGGGATTAGGGCATGGACATCTTTGGGAGCATTATTCTGTCTACCACAAGATCTGTGTTGTAGAGACTCAGCAGAGATTTAACATATTTGTTGAATGAATGAATAAATGAGTGAGAGACTGCAGTGTAATTCTAGAGAGCGTATAGGAGATGAAGCAGGAGACTTATGAAGTTTGGCTTTTCACTTTCTAGTTCTTTGAAGCAACATTTCTTGAGGCTTCCACATGATGGATTTGGGAGATGCAGACAATGATTCATATGTCAGGTGTCTGCCATGTGGCAGGCATGAGTACTCACCCCTGGGAACATAGCCACAGTGAGCAGAGCAAAGGAGGGGAAAGGGAAGCTGAGTTGCAATTTAAAATAAGACAGTCAAGAGATGACTCACTAAGAAAGTGATGACCTCAAGGAGGAGAGAGAGAAAGCCATCCAAATATCTCGTGGGAGAGTGTTTCATACAGAGGGCACAGTGTGTGCAAAGCGCTCAGGTGGGAGTGTGCTTAGCTGGTTCAAGGAATAGCATGAGGTCAGTGGGGCCGAAGTGGAATGTTTGATAGGGGTGATGGCAGGACATGAGATCTGTGGCCCATTGTTAAGATGTCTACTGGGATGGGGAGACTGGAGGGATTTAGAGGGGCATTCCGGGCAGAGGGAACAGCACATGCAAAGGTCCTGAGGTGGGACCTTAGGAGACCCTCCAAAACACCAGTGTGGCTGGAGTGGTGTGAGCCAGGCATGGGGCAGTAATAGAAGGTGGGGCCACAGTTGATTTCATTCTATGTCCAGTGACAAGCCTTGGAAGAGCATTTTAAGTTAGGAAGGATAGGATCACATGTATTTTCAAAGCAGTGACTCAGGATGATGCATGAGGGGTGTGTGCATGGAGACCAGGAGGTCCTTGGAGAGGTGACAGTGGCATCGACCAGGGTGGCATTTGAGACAGAGAAGTGCATGCGTTCAAGCTATATTCTGAGAGCGAGAGATGGGGTTGGGTGAGAGGTGAGTGATGGGAGGTTGGGGATGGGGAACTGCCTTTTACTGGATTAGGGAACACTGTGGAGGCACAAGGGTGGGAATATTAACTGACAGGCACAAGGGTGGGAATATTAACAACTCCTTTGGTGATGCACATGACACACCCAGATGGAGACATTAGACGTGCAATCCTGGAGCTGAGGGGCGCCTGGGCTGCAGATGTAGATCGATAGGATGGAATCTGAAGCTGTGGCAATGGACAAAGTCAGGCAGATAGATATCTGTGTCTAATGTCATTCCCATACCCTGTGGGGAAGGTGGGGTGACTCATGGATTTGGGATATCGCTGTCTGTTATGGTTGCATGAGGTCATGTGGCGGGGCGGGGGTGGTGGTGTCCAATTAAATGCAAGATTCCATTTAGAGGTTGGGCGATAATAGCCTTAATAATAGCTAGCGTTCCTTGAATCCTCTCCATGTGCCAGGCACATCTAAGTGCATAACATGGTTTAACTCACTTCCTCCCCACAGAGACAAGTACTGTCCTTACCCCCATTTTACAGATAAGGAAATTGAGGTACAGTGAAGTCAGAACAACAAAGGACACCCTTAACTGCTCCAGCCATGGAGACCGAAAAGGAGTATGTGATGGACTTAGCTCTGAAGAACCCAAGGGACATAGAGCAGAGCATGACCACATTGAGGGGGAGGGAAAGCTCACCAGGAAGGAGTAGGGTGAGACTTGAGGGGTCAGCACCCACCGGGAAAGAGATCCCCATGTAGAACCAGGTGGACTCGCCCAAGTCTGAAGCCCCATGCTGCTCCTTAGCTGTGTGACCTTGGGAAAGCACCTTGCCCCATCTGGGCTTCAGTTTGATCATCTGTAGTGACACTATGGCTTCTCCACCCACACTCCCCCCATGAGCTGCCAAATTATAACGTCTAACCTCACCAAAGATATGGGATAAAGACAGGCAAGGGAGTCTGCACCCACTTAGGAGGGCATTTTGACAGCATCTAGGGAGATGCATCTACCTTTCACAGTAATTCCACAATTGGCTGTTGAGAAATTCTTACACATGAGCTCAAGGATATGGGTGCATGTTTGTAGCAGCAAAACATCGGCCACACAGCCTAGCTGCCCATCAATGAACGTAGATAAATTAGTGCTTGTACCGACGATGGAATAGTATGTGGAGGTTAAAAAGAACTAGATTTCTATGTATTTAATTCAAAGAACAGCTTATCACATGCCAGACCCTGCAACTCCATGGGGTAGAGGTCATCACGGTCCCTATTTTACAGGTGAGGAAACTGTGTCATGGAGAAGTGAAGTGACATGCTCACCCAGCTAGGAAGGGACACAGCCAAACAGCAAGCTGTGAGAGGATGTGTGCAGTATGTGTGCCTAAGTGCACACTCTTAAACTGGTTTAGGAAACTACAGCATGAATGATCAATAAGGCACCAGGGAGCCTTACGTATGTAGTTAAAGTGCAAAGACACCTTGGGAATAAGCTAAATTTTGGGCAGCAGCTCCCCCAACAAAGGGAAAGGATGGGAATAAGCTAAATTTTGGGCAGCAGCTCCCCCAACAAAGGTTTGGCCTCACAAAGGCTGTAACTACACACTGCTCTTTTTTTTTTAATGTGTATTTTAGTGAAAAAAAAATCACAAACAATGGCCCATAAGCAGGTGGCCATGCTTTATAGCACGTCTCAAGCACATGCAGACACAAGGAATATGCCTGCGATTGCTGGGCTGACATTTTAACAGGAACACAGCTTCAATTTGTGTTGTCAATGGACTCCTCCCAAAACCCAGCATCGTGTAAAGAAACTCTAGTGATTCATCCCTAATGGGTTCTCCTCTAAACTCTTTTTTGTTTTTCATTTTTTAATTAGTAGTACCTCTAATGATTTTTAAAATTCCTAGTGAGTATGGCCATTGGGTCACATTTCACATTGTCCTCTATGGCATTTAACAGGCATGGGAAAGGTATTTCACTAAGGACGTTAATAATGTGAAGGCCTGACTGAGGTGTCCACAGCACCATGCATCTGGGTGAAAACTGACCCTTACTATTAGCATGTCATATATTAACAGGTGACAGAGCAAGGAATTGCTGAGGTTGGGATGGCTAGCCACAGAGCTCCAAAGTGACTGTGACAAACACACTGGTGTGTCAGACACCGTTCTTCTGCCTGGTTTTGTGTGCAGAGTGGGAAAATGTCTCTCACTTGGATAGAAAAAGGAGGAGAAGGGAATTTCAGGCAGGGTAACAGCACGGACAAAGGCTCAGGGGGATGGAAGGGCTTGATGGGAGTACCTTGGAGTGAGGAGTCCGACATGAGCAGAACATTGGCCAGAAGGAGGCATGGTAAGAGCTGTTGCTGGAGAGGTGGGGAGGAGGCAGTTGGTGAAGGAAAATGAGCAACATAGACTGTATGGTTGCACAGCCTCGTGAATATAAGAAAAACCACCAAATTGTATACTTTAAGTAGGTAAATCATAAGGCATGTGAATTGTATCTCAACAAAGCTATTGTTAATACGTTAATACTTTTTATTTGATCAAGCTAGAGGACTGAGCTATCTTTCTATTGTCCCTATATAAAATTGTCATGTAGAGATTATCCAAGTATATTTATCCAAAAACATAGGAAAAATAATATTATAGAAGTGTTCCAGGTAGTTCAGTAATAAAGATATTACAGGGTGTTTTTCCCCCTGGGGAAAAAAGAAAACAAAGACTGAGCAGGATCAGGGACCTCAGGAAATTGAAATAATAAAGGTCCTTATTTATAAGCTAGTTTAGTCTCAGTTTCTTTTGTTGGTAGCCAAGAACATTCCAACTGAATTGCCAAGGTGGCTGCAAGGTCAGGAAGGAGAGTGGGGTCATGGGCCAGTTGGACAGAATGAGGCCTGATCTAAGGCCCAGAGGAGCAAAGGGTCAAAATGAAGAAAAGTGACACTCAGTTCTCTCCGTTTTGCTTAAGGTGATGATGGTTATGAGCCTTTGCGGACATGGGACACGCCTTCAGGAGGGGCCCCAGCCAAGGGAACCCCTGCTGCAGGCATACCTGGATCTACTCTTACCGCAAGCACCACCAGGAGCCCAGGCCATCCCTCTCCAGCTCCAGGGGTCCATGGAGACACAGGTGAGGCACGCAGCCGTGGCAAGGGGACTAAGATGTTTATGTGGTGGGGTAGAGAGATGGACTCCAAATTCCCTAATAGTGACCCAACTCTTACCCCCAGGTAGACCTAAGAGAAATATACTCTAAAATAAGGGGTTGTTATCTACACCAGTGATCCTCAACTAGGGGCAATGGGAAATCTCTGAAGATGGTTTGGATTGTCATGAGTGGGAGCAGGGAGGCTGCTGGCACCTCGTGGGTAGAGGCCAGAGATGTTGTTACACAACTTCCAGTGCACAGGACAGCCCCCACAACAAATCATCCAGCCCCAAATGTCAGCAGTGCTGAGGTTAAGAAACCCTAGCCTATACTATGCAGCTCACTCTGACAAATCATTAAGAAAATGGTAGGAGACCCTATAAGAAAATGGGCCAAAGCAACAAACAGGTTATTCACAGAAGCGGAAGCCCAAATAGCCAATGAGTATATGTAGAAATGCTCATATGCATGAGGAATCAGAAAATTCAGATTAAAACATTGACAAGCTTGTAAAACCATTTGAAAGGTAGATAATACCAAGTGAGGATAATACCAAGGTAGATAATACCAAGTGAGTGAGGATGTGGGGAAACAGGTGTCCCCACTAGATATAGCTACTCAGTAAAAAACAACCTAGCAGTATTTAGTGAAATTAAATATAATGATAAATTATGACCCAGCAATCTTGCTATTCCAGAGAAATTCTTGCACAGGCTTATAAGGGGACATATGTGAGCATGTTGTTTGGCATATTGTGATATCAGGGAGTTGGAAGCAAGCTAAGTGTCTAGCAGTAGGGGAATGGATAAGAGAAATGTGATGAGTGCACGTGATACATTTCTATGCAATAGCTAAAGCAATGACTAGCTGTATACACAGCAGCATGGATAGGTATTAATGAAATATTGAGGGAAAAAGAAACAGAATGAGGTTTCCTGCAGAATGTTATTTGCAAAAATTAAAAGGACAAACAAAAATACACATATGCTTATATATGAACATAACTACATAAGTGCATTCCATATTGTATAAGGATGCATATGTTTAAGGACATGCCAAGTACATTCATGGAGGTACCTATGGGAGAAGGTGAGGGGGATGGAGATTGACAATAAAGAGGAGAAAAATTAAAAGCGAAAGGAGAAACAAGAGGAGACTATTGGTTACAATGTACAGAGGAGTGTGATTAGCTAAGCTCTCTGCACCTTGGGTCTGAAAAATTAAAAATCAATACTCTAGGTATGTATCTCAGTATTGAGCCCCAACAATATCAAAGTAAGCCAACATTCTTGAAATAACTAAAAACAGTTAATATTTATTGAACATATGCCATGTGTTAGGCACTGTTCTAAGTACTTTATTACTCCTTTAATCCTTGTAACATCCATGTGAGCCCTGTGATGTAGGTGCTGTAATTATGCCCATTTCATAAATGAGAGAAATTGAGGCACAGAAAATGACTATGACAATATTAATAATCATGAGATTGCTTATTACATGATAGGCATTGTGCTAAGTGCTTTGCACACACACGGTCTCCTGAACTCTCATAATAATTCTACAAAGAAGGTTTGTGGATCCTCCGTGGTTCATAGATGGGGAAGAAACTGAGATTCAAGACTTGCCCGTGGTCACCTAGCTAGGGAGTGAGGAGCTGGGGTTTAAATCCAGGATGCCTGGCTGGAGGCCAAATCCCTTACTCAAGGGTTTCTCCAACCCTGCATACAGATGGTGGTGGGACAGGATGTGCCTCAAAGACCCTACAGGAACAAGTGGAATTCTCTAGAGCTACCAACACAGGTGGTGATTTAAATTTAAATGAATCAAAAATGTGAAAAAGAAAACATTCAGTTCCTTAGTGGAACTAACCACATTTCAAGTGCTGAGTACCACATGTGACCAGTGGCTGCCATCTGGAACAGCACACACCATTCTCATCACTGAGAAACTGCAACTCTGGGTGCAAAGGACCCGGAGTCAAATCTTGCCCCGGCAGCTTGCCAACTGTGTGTGTGTGTGTGTGTGTGTGTGTGTGTGTGTGTGTGTGTGTACAACCTTGGGCAAGTTACTTATCCTCCTGGTGTGTGTGTGTGTGTGTGTGTATGTGTGTACAACCTTGGGCAAGTTACTTATCCTCCTGGCCTAATTTCCCTCATCTGTAATAAAGTTAAAATTCACTCTGACCTGGAAGGAGGGCGGGGAAGAAGCTGAAGTTTCACATTGTACCCAGGCCCCAAATTGCAGGGAGTGTCCAAATCAAGATAAATAAAATCTTAATACAATAGTTTTAAGAATCAAAATAAATGCAAAAATAATCCACAGTGAACTAAATATCAACTAAAGACAGGGTCCAACCTACCTCACCAGACTCCCTCTAATCACGGCTTTATCTGGGCCTGTCGGGTTGAAATTTTGACTTTTTGTTCATCTTGGATCTTTTGCACTTATTTTGATTGTTTAAAAACATGGCATAAGAATATTGATCTTGATTACTGAGATTACCCTTCCGAACCCTCCTGTACCCCTCCCTCCTCCTGTGCACCTCTGGCATCTCCGGCTTCTCCCACACCCCTCCCCTTTGTCCCTCTTTATTCCCCCTGTCCCCTGCCTGCTCCCCACATCCTCCTGCACGCTTTCACACCCCCTATATCCCTCCCACTATCCTGCATTCCCCTCCCCTATTCCATACCCTTCCACATTTCCCACCACCCCTAGCCCACGCATCCCCCCATCCTCATGCAGAGGAGGCCGCCAGGTGGCGCCTGAGACATCGGAGGAGCAGGAGGTGGTGCACGAGGGCGGAACAAAGTCTGCCGGTGACTCTTGACGTGATGAGACTCGGCGTCTTTCTATTGGTCAGCCCGTCCCTGGGGCAGGGCGGCCCTTGGGGTGGGCAGGGCAAGCTGACCTCCGTCGTCCATCTTTCCTTGTGTAGGTTCTGGGAGGAAACCATTGCCCGAGCGCCGTGTACTGCGGCCCACAGCAGCCAGGACGGCGCCCCCAACTCTTTCCCCGGGTCCGCCGCTGACCTCCGACTTGGCGCCAGAGCTCATCGAGGCAGCTTCCAGGGAGGTGACCTTTTACCCTCCTGACACTTCGCCACCCGGACCAGATCTGGCCTCCTGGAAGACTTCTGACCTCACCTTGACAACCCCTGGCCTTACTTTGTCCACTCCTGACACCACCGTGGTTCCAGCAGTGACCCCTGAGTTTTCACCCACTCCACCACCTACCTTGCCCAAAGAACTGACCTCAGACTCCTCTGTACCTCCGACCCGCCTTTCTCCTACATCAGAGCTGACCCCAGAATCTGACACAGCCCCAGGCTGGGACACAGCTCCATACCCCAACACAGCCCCAGAACCTTCCGGATTCCCAGATTCCTCCACAAGCCCTCGCCCCACTACCACCCTGAGCTCCACCACCACCCGTCACTTCACCATGACCCTTCCCTCCACCATGACTCCTCCCTCCACGATGACCTCCCAGCCCACCACTACTGCTCACCCCATCACAACTCACTCTACCACAGTCCCTCACCCAGCTACAACCCCTCGTCTATCCATGACCCATCACCCCACCATGACCCCTCATCCCACCACTGCTCAACCTACCACAATCTCTCATTTCATCGCAACCCCTTACCCTGTCACCACCCCTCATCCTACCATGACCCCTCGCCCCACCACCACTACCTACCCCACCATGACTCATGACTCCAACTCAACCCCTATGGGTACTACCAAGTCCCTTCTAACTTCCTTGGGAACAGAACTTCCCTTTCCCACTTCAGCACCAAGAATCAAGCCCAGCCAGCACCCCCGGTTGACCTTGATGGGGGTTCCTCACTCCTCCACATCAATGACATTGAACCAAGAGCCCCCTCAAGCCTCAGAGTCCAGCCCCTCCAGGCCTTCTCCAGCCCCAAGCATGGACACACCATCCACTGAGAACTTCAAGCCACCCAGAAGCCAGAGCCCCAAACTAACCTCTGCACCTCCCCAAACCCCACACTCAGCTTCTGACCCTACTTTGACTCCTGACCTCCACCTGTCCTCCATGGCCCACCCCTTGGATCAGCCTCCTCCTGATCACCTCACCCTAGGGCCAACCCCTGGTCAGAGCCCAGGCCCCCTTGGCCCATGTATAGCCCCAGTGCCACCTGTAAGGGTCATGGCTTGTGAGCCACCTGCCCTGGTAGAGCTTGTGGCAGCTGTGAGGAATGTGGGTGACCAGTTGCAGAGGCTGACCCAGACCTTGGAGCAGGACCAGCAAGAGCGCCAAGCCCTAGGACTGGGGCTGACTCAGGTGGTAGAGGCTGCCCAGGGTCTGGGGCAGCTGGGTGAAGTTGTGAAGAGACTGGCAGAGGTGGCCTGGCCCCCCAGCACAACTGGACCAACCACCACCACCCCAGAGGAGGAAGAGAAGCCTCTGAGGGGAGATGTGTGACCCCCATCTGGGACTTGAGGGTCTTAAAACACTCCTGACCGAAAAAGGAAAACCAAAGTATTGAATTAAAAACAAGATGTGGATGACATTTCTGGGGGACTAGAGGAACCCTGGAGAGATGGAATCACAAGATTGATCTGTCCCTGAATACCACAGGTACCAGGCAAGGTGGTGAGGATGATGGTGATGAGTATGATAAGTATGATGATGATAGTGATGATGGTGGTGCTGATGATGAAAATGATCACAGTGTTGACAGTCATGGTCATGATGATGATGGTGATCATCACGGTAATGATGATCATGATAAAGATGATCATGGTGGCGGTGATGGTGGTGATTATGGAAATGACGGCCATGAAGGTGATCAGGGTGGTGATGGCCATGATGATGATGATGATGTTGATGGAGATGATCATGGTGGCGATGGCCATGATGATGGCAATGGTGAAGCCCCATTAGTACAGAATTTCTGTCTTGATCACAGATATATGTCCAGCTTTAGAACACAGCCTGACACAGAGTATACACCCCATAAACATCTGTTGAATGCATGCGTGCATAATAGCAGTGATTAACATTTGTTTGGCACTTCCTGTGGGCCAGGTTCTCTTTTCATAGCTTTGCATGTGTAATGTCATTTTATCTTAGTGAACACTAGCTGAGAAGGTACTGCCACAACTTAGCAGAGAGGGACGAGCTTAGGAGCCTGAGTGCCTGAATTTCAGCCCTTGTGGGTGTGAATCTGAGCCAGTTACTTAACTTCTTTGTGTTTCCCAATTGTAAAAGGAGGTGATCATGAGTTTGCTGTGATAATGAACTGATAAGTTAATAGGAGTGAGAGCACTTGGCCCAGGCCTGGCTCTCGGTAAGTGCTCGTTATGTGATAATATTATTGTATTTATCCCCATTTCACAGCCAAGGCAAGTGCCCCAGGTCACTCAGGAAACATTGGCGCCCAAGTGGGTCTGACCCAAGGTCATTGCTTAAGTCCGACTATCCTGGGTTCAAGGCCATGTCCTGGCTGTGGGACACTGGCAGTTCCTTTCCTTTCTCTGAGCCTCAGTTTCCTTGTACAGCAGAGCTAGTACCAGTCCTGGCCTCCTGGGCAGCTGTGCAGACTGGATGAATCAATGCGAGGAAGGACAGGGTTCGACATGCAGTGTGTGCTCAGTTAACCATTGTGATCATTACCACTCCTGGCTGTGTTTCTCTCTGCCTGATGCCACCCTGCCCCCTGTCCTCACCATAGCCCTTGGACAGAGGGACTTGATGCCCATCTCGGGACATGGAGGCTCAGAGAGGGTGAGCTCCTTGCCCTGGGCTACATAGCAGAGTGAGAACTCAACCCCAGAATAACATGATGCTGATTCCCTATTTTGACTTTGGCCTGGGGTTCTAGTTTAGGATTTCTGTGATAGCTCCTCTCTGGGTAAGCCCCTTCCCTAATCTGGGCCTCAGTATGTAAACTGGGGGCTGGCTTGGAAGACCCCCAACTCTGATCCTGGCTTGCAGAGCCTCAGGCAGGAAACCATTCCTTCCTTCTCTCTCTGGTCAGCCTGGCTCACAGGTTCTGGAGGTCAGGGAGCTGGCGCCCCACAGTCCTGCAAAGGCCAGCAGGGTCCAGTTACTTGCTGGGGGGGGGCAATGTCTGGGGGTCCTGATAGATGGACCATCTTCCCCTGCCAACAGGCCAAGGAGCACACACAGAGAATCCCTGTTCCCCTGACCTCATTAAGCCCTAAGACACAAATAACTGCTGACAGGTGACCTGGGAGGGGGGTGCTAAGGGAATGGCTTCTGTCTGCATTCCCCTTGCCATCCTGGGTAGTCAGGGGCTGGGAAGGTGGCACCCCAACTTGGAAGCAAAGGTCTCCTTTCTCATTTAGAGGGGAGCAGATGAACCCCAGCTTTGGGTCACCCCACAGGGCCCAGCTGGTGGTTCAGGCTCCTTGCCCTTCTCTGCAAGCCAGGGTTGGGGGCGCTGTTGGGCACTCTGGCCCAAGGTCCCTCCACCCCCTGTCACTTTCTGCCAGCCCTGGAGAAGCGAGTAGTTAATTATCTGGTCACTCTATCCCTGTTTGGCCAGGCAGCTAAGCCCAAACATCTGGCTCCAGGGCCCGGGGCCAGGATGGGTGGCCAGCCACCACCTACTTCTGGCCCTGACCCTGTACACCTCCCACAGGACAGCTGAGCTCAATCCGGTGTCCGCCAGCTTGCAATAAGCCGAGAATGGGTGCTGTAGAGGCCTAGCAAGCTCAACTGATGCAGAGAAAATTCAGTTTACACACACACACACACACACACACACACACGCACACACACACACACACACACACACAAAGCAGGAGCAGAAGGGACTTCCTTAACCAGGTGACAGGTGGAAAGGAAGATGTAGACCTGTCATTTCCCACAGGTTATATGACTGTCCCCATAGAAAACCCTGAAGAATCTAGCAGACCAATGGCTTGTATCACTGAGAGTTTAGTTAGGATGTGGGATCAATTTCAGAAACCGTGTCCTCACAGTTCTTTGCACTTGGAGTGTGACCCAGGGACTAGAGAAGCATGGACCTCACCCAGAGCTGGTTCAAAAAGCAGAATTTCTGGCACCATCCCAGCCTTGCTGGATTAGGTTCTACATTTGCACAAGAAGGGTGGGCGATTTGTGGGCTGCTGTCCAAGTAAGAAGTGCTGCTCACATCCCTCTTATGTCTGTATGAGCACTGACCTAAAATTGGACAACCAAAATGATGGTGTTTAAGGAGGACTCGTGAGGCCAGCTGCCCTTCTGGGTCCTGGGGAAATGCTCTCCTACAAGCAGGCTGTGGGCTGGGTGCTCTTGACTGTTTAACACTCTGTAGTAGCTGTCCTGACGTTCTTCGAGATTTTTCATTTTTTTTTGTAAGTGAAGGTGACGAAACAATGAAGCATTCTCCATGCTCCAAGCCTGGGCTCAAAGTCCGGAGTTGTAGTGGCCAGATTCCTGGCCTTCTTCCCTCAGGCAGGTGCCATGTCACCAGGGAGAGCTACATTCAGTAGCAAATAGAGGAAAAGAGAGATAGGGAGAGACAGAGAGAGAGACAGAGATACAGAGACCGAGCAAGAAGGATATATTTTCCTGTTTTATTTTTTGATTAAAAACCCTGAATTTTCATTTTGCACTGGACACCCATGAATTTTGTAACTGGTCCTGCCCACAGTATGGGGTTTCCCAGCTGGGAGTGCCCAGAACTCCCTCAGTGATCACCAGCCCAGGCAGGTTTTTGGGGTGCTGTGGGGGTGTGGTTCAGGACACACTCTGGGAGCAGGCCAGAGCTGGGTTTGGATCCAGGCTGTCATCTTGTTTTGGCTCTAGGGTCTGTGGAGAGCAGGCTCCCTATTGGGCCCTCACAGGGGCCCCTGTGGTCTCTTTGGTGACGGGCAGCAAAGTGGTAAGTGGTCCTGTGAGGGAGCTTAGTCCATGGCGAGTGGGATTGAGTGGGGCTTAGTCTATAGTGAGTGGGCCTGGTGGGGCTTAGTTCATGGTGAGTGGACCTTGCGTTCAGAACCATCAGAAGGGGGCAGGTTTCCCATTCCTTTTGAATGGCGATTCAGAGGCTCCATGAGGGAAGAAACCTGATCAAGGTAGCATCAATGGAGGCCTTTGTTTATTTGTTTGTTTGTTTGTTTGTTTTTTAAGCAGCCTCATTGAGATGAAATTTACATGCCATAAAATTCATCCTTTTTACATGTACAGTTCAATGGTTCTTACTATACTCAAAGAATTGTGCAACACTTACCACAGTCTAATTATAGAACTTTTCCACCACCATCACCAGCCCCCCAAATGAAAACCCATATTCACTAGCAGTCACCCCCACGGCCCTACCCCTTACAATCACTAGTCTTTCTGTATGGATTTGCCTATTCTGGACATTTCCAGTCAATGGAATCCTGCAACAGAGAGACTTCGGTAACTGGCTTCTTTCCAGAGATGTTTTTGAGATTCATCCAAAGCTTCCTCCTTTTTATGCATAATACTCCATTGGATGGATGGACTACATTTTGTTTATCCATTCATTTGGTGATGGCCATTTGGGTTGTTTCCACTTTTTAGCTATTGTGAATAACATTATTACGAATATGTGTGTGGATGTATCTTTTCAGTTCTCTTGGGTGGACACAGGGGAATTCTCTGTTTAACATGTAGAGAACCTGCAGACTGTCTCCCCCACTGACTGCCCCATTTTTACCATTCTGCCAGCAAATGCAACAGGGTTGGAACTTGTCCATGTCCTCACCGCCAGTCATCATGATCTGTCTTTTGGTCATGGTCGTTCAGCAGGTCTGAAGGGTTTTTCAACCCCGCTTTATGCCTTCATTTAGGTGCCCCAACTCCAGTGTGCTCTCTAAGGGAGACATGATCACTTCACCAACACACAAACACATGCTCACATGACTCGCTCACCTGTACTCAGTCTCCCACGTGTATATCCACACACACTTCCTCAAACTTACATTCACACTCCCATCCATCCACACATTTACACTCACATGTACTCACATGTACTCACACATTTTCACACAGTGCAAACTCACACATTCACATTCACACTGTCATGCTGACACTGTCACACGCATGGTCGTTCTCACATGCACATATATGCTCACACACACTCATACTCTTACACACACTCATGCTCACACACTCGCTTTTATACTGTTATACCAGACATACTGACACACAGTCACACTCGTGAAATGCACCTTCAAACACATTCACTCTTACTCTCCAAACTCACACCCCCAGTTTTCTGCACAGGGCCCCTTCACTTGCTGATGACAGCAGGACACCCTGCGGTTTAAGAGCACAGGCCCTGGACAGGAGCTGCCTGGGTTTGAGTGCTGCCTCTGCTCTGACCTGTCTGAGTACAGGCTGGCACCTTGGCTGCTCTGGGCCGTCTCTGCCCATCTGTGACTCAGGGCAGTTTTAAGGGACCAAGCAGAGCCACTTAGTGTTACATATCACCTAATTAAGTAACTAATATTCAGTTAGCATTGCCCCGCCCCCTCCAGGCCCTTCTCCACTGCCCCTCGGGCCCATGCTGGGTCATTGTCACCTCCCAGTTAATCCCCAGCTGCTACTGACAATTAACACCGTCTGCAGCTACCACCACCCCTCCTTATCTCCACTCCCCTCTCACAGCTCCCTCCACCTTTCCCCAGTGTCTACAGATTTTTTGGGACACATTCTTGACCTAATTGCTCGGGCTATTTCAGATTCATGGATAAGGTGGTAGGAGATCCTGATCATGCTCCCCCGCAATGTACTCACAATGACCCCCTACTCCAAGAAGTTCACCTAGATTACCCAGGACAGGAGCCTGTGTCCCCAGCTCCCTGGATTGAACTCAGATTCAAAGGGCCCTTGGGGCCATTTCACAAACGCTATCACACACCACCACCACCACTCAGGCAATGCCTAGGCAGCCACAGCAGGGGCACTGGGGGAGGTGGGATATACAGGGGCCAGGGACAAAGTGACACATGATCCAGCTCTAGTTGTAGCCTTTTGCTGGGCCTGTGGCCAAGGAGGGCACGGAGAGGAAGACAGAGTGTTTGCAAACAGAGCGGCTGCCAAGATGAGGCCAGGCTGAGAGGGGGAGGGTGTGAAGGGGCAGGGGCCCAGCTAGTGAATGGCAGCAGAGGGCAGTGCCTGTGTGACTCTTCCGCCCCTGCTACACATGCACACACGCACACACATGCACACCCAATTCCTCGTGGACACAGAGACATGGATCTGATAGCCACACAGAGTGAGATGCATTCAAGCTTCCATTCCATCCCCTCACACATTCATGTAATAACTGTGCATATGCACAGGCTCAGAGGCTCATGGGCACGGAGATATACAGAAATACACATTCCAGTCCAAACCTCTGTCCACAAACAGCTGGACACTTTCAAGCTCCCATTAATTTCTCTCCTCACACACACAGACATGCAGAAATAGGCCCAGAGAGCCCCAACACAAGCAGCTATGCTTACTGCCAGACACACCCACAGATGCACACTCAGAGCCAGCCTCTTACACAATCACTGTGGGACAGTTCTCTGCTGTTCTGTATCTCTGTCTCTGTCTCCCTCCCTCTCTGTGTGTCTCTCCCTTTCTCTGTCTCCATCTGTCTGTCTATCTCGTCCTCCCTCTGT
The DNA here is from genome assembly GCF_000151845.1 of Pteropus vampyrus. Taxonomy (NCBI): domain Eukaryota; kingdom Metazoa; phylum Chordata; class Mammalia; order Chiroptera; family Pteropodidae; genus Pteropus; species Pteropus vampyrus. Next base: position 1,269,013 of record NW_011889138.1, on the reverse strand, counting down.
CTTTCTCTCCCTCTCTGTCTCCCTCCTGCACGGTGCTCAGCCAGAACACATGTGCACACACTGTTCTACCCTTTCCCAAGCTCACAGACCAACAACATGACAGGGACCTCAATGCCAGAGGGACTTTATTTGCAGAGAGCAGTTGAGGTGAGAGGAGAGAGTGCTCTTTAAGGGCCTCAGGAGTGAGTGAAACCCAGGGAGGAGGAGAGACAGGGCAGGAGGACAGGGCAGCATGCACAGCCCAGGGGTTCATTACCGGACAAGCTTTTACCACCCCCTTGCTATGGCTGGGATTGCCCCAGCTACATGGGACACATCAGAGAGCAGGACAGGCCCGACCCCTACAATCCACAATCCGGAGCTCTCAGAATAGGCATAGCAAGAATGTCATGCAGCCTGGAGGTAACAAGGTCACAGAGGAGAGTCAGAGTGGGGATGCTGGACCTGATGCTGCAGTGCTGTGTGGGGTGGGAGAGGCGGCCAGCTAGGGAGGGAGCCCTAAACATGGCAGGTTCACAAGAGGTGAAGGGATAAGCCTGGAGTACTGCAGGTAAAGAATACAGCAAGTACAAATGCCCTGGAGATACGGGGACAGGTGCGGATGGACACACAGCGGCTCTAGAGACCCCAAGGCCAAGGGAGGGAGATGAAGTGGATGGAAAGGGAAGGGTAGTGAAACAGATGAAAACAGGCTGAGAGAAGCCAAAAGCCACACGAATGCCCAGATCTCTAGATGTGGGACCCCCTTTCCTTTTTAAGTCTCCCTGGGCAAGGGTGGGTACAGGCTTCCTGGCCTTCTCACTCTTCGGCCTCCCCGTCGCCTTTGTCCACCTCTTCAGTCTCTCCCTCCCGCTGCCTCCAGGGTCGCCCCAGGTAGCTCTGGATGGAGCTCACGGGACTTCTCTCCCGGGGCCGGGGGTCCAGCAGCCCCCACAGAAGGGTGTCTGCCACTGGTGTCAGGCCAAACCAGGGCTGAGGCCGGTCCTGGGGCTGGCCTGAGGCCTGCCAGAGGAGGAAGTCCTCATAGAAGGGGTCAGTCTCTGCCATGGGCTGGTCCCAGGGGAAATAGCCCGTGAGAAGGCAGAATAGCAGGACCCCCAGTGCCCACGCATCCAGGGAAGGCTGGATGGGCAGGCCCTCAGGGAGGGGAGGGGGGCTGCAGAGCTCGGGGGCTGTGTAGGGGATAGGTGGTCCAGTCAGGCGGAGCAGGGTCCCACGAGGCCGCGTGTGGCCAAAGTCGGTCAGCTTGACCCGCCAGCAGGCCGGGTCGCACACCAGCACGTTCTCAGGCTTGAGGTCCCGGTACACCAGGCCGTGTGAATGAATGTGCTCCAGGGCTGAGGCCAGCTGGGCTGCACAGCGCTGGGCCGCTGGCTGCGGGAGGCCCACCTGTGGGGGTGTGTGTCAGGGCCCGCTGCCCCTCCCTGGCTACCAGAAGGGAACTCGGGCCACACTGCTTCACCTCAGCTCCAGGGGGAAGACCCAGGAGAATACACGGAAGTCTTCAAGTAAGTTAGCCCAGGAGGCCAGGGATGCCCAGTGAGGGCTGGTGAGGTCTGATGTGACCTCTGGAGGCCAGTCTGTCCCTGGGAGGACCCGGGAGACCAGTGAGGCCAAGTAAAACCCCGGGAGGGCAGTGTGACCCAGTGTGACCCCAGGAAGGCTGTGAGTTTTAGAGGGTGCAGCGTTGGCTCTGTGGTGTCAGTGAACTCAAGAAAGGACTGGCAATCCTGTGACCCATGGGCCCAGTGGGGGCTTTGGGGGCTACGTGAGGCCTGGCAAGCCCTGACGCAGCGAGAGTGAGTCCTGAGGCCCAGGTCGTTGGGTGGGGAGTGGTTTCTGTGAGACCCAGTGAGGTGCTCGGGGCCCGCTGGGCATCTGTGTACCCACCTTGGGCTGGATGAGGGAGATGAGGTCCCCGTGTAGGATGGGCTCTGTCAGGAAGCTGTAGGAGTCGGTGGACTCGATGCCAATGCCGTATGTCGTCACAACAGCGGGGTGTGCGCCCAGCGTGAGGCCCACACAGAACTCGTACAGGAAGCCACGGAGGGAAGTTGACGGCTTCGGGAGCTGCTTCAGTGCCAGGGGTGTGCCTGGGGGCAGCCAGAGCCCGAGTCACCCTTACTGCTCGCCAGCCTGCACACTCTTCCCTATGCCACCTCTGCCTGCTCCGGTTCCTGCCTCCCTGCCAAGCCCGCCCAAACACAGCATGGCCATAAAATACACTGCTGGTGGCAATAGTACAAGCAGTGATGATGACGGCATTTAGTGAGCTCTGCTCTGCTCTCTCCACGTCTGTTGCCTTGAAGCAGATGAGGGGCACTATGAAACTGAACTTGGAACTTCTTGTGCTTCCTGTGACTCATGTGGCCCCTAGTTCCAGCAAACCAGTGCCAGAAAGCTGTGCTCCAGGCGCCTGGGGAAAAGATGCCTTAGGTGGGAATTAGGTGCAATGAGGAGTTGTAAGGAATGACCCTCTGGAGCAAAAGCTCCCAAAGGCAGGAGCACCGACCTCTTCAGCTTTATAGGCACCACCTGCCAGGGCCCAAGCTCATCCATCAGGGGACTGCGTGTGAGGAAGCAAGTCCACCTCCTCACCTAAAACACTAACCACCCTCCTTCCACTCATGCCCCAGCTGGATGCAGCAGCTGGATAGCGCTTACGGTGCCCGTCACGGCACATGGTACCTTCTGTTCTGGTGACCTCTGTCCATCTGTGTTGCCCACTGTCCCCTGAACGTCCCCAGAATAGTGACAACTTCATGTCCCCAGCACCACCCAGACCAGGGGCGGCATCCAGGGGCCTCGAGAGGTATGTTGAATGAAGCACCAGTCCCCAGCACCACCAGGATGGTCTGAGCCCCCAGGGGAACTCAAGGGTGAGTCTTGACTGATACCAACTCAGAGTTCTGTCCAGCGTCCCTGTTTCATGGGAAGGACAGATGATGTGTGTGTAGACACCAGGCTGGGGCTGAAGGAGGGTGTCCTGTACACCCATTGTGCACTGGCTTTGCTACGTGCCTTGCAGACGCCTTGGCTCCAAACCATCCCCACAGCAACCTCTAATCTGGCCACATGTGAGGACCTCGAGGGGGAACCTCTCTGCTCCCCATTGTCCCCAGAAACTATAGCCATGGACGTGTGCTCAGAGAACCACAGAGAAGGAATCATTACCGTGTTTTCAAAGGAGGAGACTGAGGCTCATAGAGGGGAGGGGGCTCCCCTCCCGCCCTGGGCAGCGGAGGCAAGCCGAGACTCGGGCCTGCAGGCTCCCAGCTTTGGCTGGCTTCCACCAACCATGCCGCTGCCTCCACACCCCACCCATGTCCCCAGGTCCAGTACCTTTCTGACGGTGGGTGACCAGCAGGACCCGGCCGAAACGGCCCTGGCCCAGGGGTCGTACTTGCTGATAGAGCTCGTCTACCTCGGCTCGGACCAGGGTCTGGGCACTCAGTGCCATCATGTCTTCCAGTGCCAGGGCAGCCTCCTGGCCTTGCCGCAGCTCCTCTGCTGTGAGGCCCCCCAGGTCCTCATCAGCTCTGTTCTCAGCAGCCCCCACCTCCAGTTGCTCCTCATCTGACTGTTTGCCGGGCATGTCTGCAGGGCAGAGGACAGAGGGTGACCGAGGGCCTGGGCCTGCCAGACCTGGAGCCCCAGGGAGGGACTGGGGGCCTGGACCCCTGGGTCTGAGGGAGGAGGCTAGGGGCTCATTGGCACATCACATTGTGACTTAGTCTCCCTCTTCATTAGAGGCATCTAAGGACCGGGAAACCAGTTGTGGTTTGGGGTGAGGTCAAGCCTGAGGTCACAGATGTCCCTCACCCCCACTCCCACATCCCTGTGCCAGCTCATGGCCCAAGGGTGAAAGATGAACCAGATAACTCGAGACACCCCCACCTTGTTTCCAAAGCAAACAGACTTGGGCCCTGGGGGTGGATGAGCAGCCTCTGTCTCCTAAGCGCAAACAGGTGCTCTCTGCCCCCAGGGGCCAGGGAGGGCAGGGCTGCACACACCAGGTTCTGGGGACGCCTGGGTTCCTCATGGGAGTGAGCATTTGGGAGCAGTTTCCAAGCCCATGGGAGGCCTGGGGTCCAGCTCTTACAGCCTCAGCCCCTCTTGCCTCAGACCCAGGAGCCCAGACCACCAGCCTCTTCCTTCAGACCTGGCCGGGAGTCCAGACCACCAGCCTCTTCCCTCAGACCCAGGAGTCCAGGCCCCCAGCCCCTCCTCTCCTGGAACCTATACAACTCACACTTCTTAGGACCCCCAGACCCTGTGTCCCTAATACTTAACCACTCTACAGCCTTGAAGTCCAGCGTCTGCTCCCCTGAGGGACCCAGGACTCTGGCTACTTGCTCAGCTTCACTCTCAGGTGTTGCCCACCTCAGGCCCTGTAACTCTTGCCTCCTCCTGACCTGGGCTCCGGCCTCCAGACCTCACCTTCTCCAAGGCTCGCCTGACCCTTCCGCTGCCCGCTGTATTTGGTGCCCTGCACTTAGAGCCCATGCCAGCGAGTCCTGCCCAGGAGCAAGACCCCGCCCCCACCTAGGGGGTCGTAAGCCCCACCCATGGCCCCGCCCCCTGTGCCCCACTGGGGTCAGAGCGACATCGTGTGTTGTCTCCCGGAACTGGCTGTGGCTGGACAAATGTCCCAGACTCTTGAGGTCAGTGCCTCCTCGCTCAGACCCAGGGGTCCAGGCCCTCCTCCCTTAGACCAGGGCATCCAGCTCCTAAGGATGAAATAATTTCTCTGTCACGCCCCTCCCTTGACCCCCACCCAGCTGCCCCATCCATGCCCCACTGACAGGTCAAACACAAGTGTTCGGTGAGGAATGGTGGGGAGCAAGACACTGGGGTCCTGTTGGGGAAAGGATGAGACAACAAGATTCCAGAACGATGCAGTGAGAGATGATCTCAGACTTGGGGCCAAGGGGAAGCAGGTGGTGGAGCAACTGGGAAGAGAGGGGCCTGTGGGGAGAGGGAGAAGGGAGGGGGGTCCCTGTGCTGAGTTTGCAGACTTTGAAGTGTGGGGGGGTGGGAAGCGAGGCAGGGACCCCAGGTCTGAGGGAGGAGGCTGGGAACCTGGAAACCGTACCCACCCCACAGGTTTATAGCAGAGGTGAGAGATATGAACTCATTTAATTCTTGTAAAATAATCTTTTATTTTGGAAAAATTTTAGATTTATAGAACAGTTGCAAAGATGGCAGGCTGAGAGCTGCCGTGTCCCCTTGCCCAGCTCCCCACCCCGAGAGTATCACTGCCAACCGCGCATTCGTCCAAGCTCAGAAATTCACTGTCAAACACTGGATTCTCCCTCTTCAACCAGTGCTTCCGCCAACGACCTTCTTGTGTCCCAGGGTTCAGCCTAGGACACCATTCTGTGTTTAGTGAACTCGCTTTTTAAAATCTGTGCATTTGCCTGCGTGTGTGTGCACATGTGTGAGTGTAGATTTAGGTCTAGAAAGGGTGAGTGGTTCCATCAGTGTCGCCTGGAGCACAGGGACGTGGGGGAGGTGGGGGGCGAGGTTGCCATGGTGTCAGATCCTGAAAGCCCAGGTTTGGTGCCATGGACAGTGGGGGTCATACAAGGCCTTAGAGGAGAGCAGTGACCTCATCGGAGCTGCATGTCCCCACATTCAACATGTCCCCACAGTGCAGAAACGTTTCTACAGGGGAAACGATGCCTTTCTTTGAGCAGACACATTCAGGACAGAAGGAAATGGAGGGTCCTTGAGGGAGGAGGGGCTGGGGACCCGAACCCCCAGGTCTGAGGGAGGAGGCTGGGGGCCTGGACTGTGGTTTTGAGGGAGGAGGCTGGGGGCCTGGACACCTGGGTCTGAGGGAGGAGGCTGGAGGCCTGGACACCTGGGTCTGAGGGAGGAGGCTGGGGGCCTGGACACCTGGGTCTGAGGGAGGAGGCTGGAGGCCTGGACTCCCAGGTCTGAGGGAGGAGGGGACCAGGGTTCTGGACTCCCAGGTCTTGAGCTGGGAGGGGAACTGTGCAACCAAGCCCAGTCTTCAGTAGGGGGAGATGTGATCTGTTCCATCTCTGTCCTCCTGGGAGCAGCTGTCTCTCCATCCAGGTGGCTGTGGAGGCTGGGGGAGGGGCCTTTGGCTTAGGCTCTGGCCACCTGTCTCAGTCACCTGGTCAGGGAGTTTCCTCATCTGTCCCCATGCTCCCCCCACCTTTGTCATCCTCCTGCTCCTCCTCTGTCAACTCCTCCAGGCTCGATCCCCCCTCTTCCTGCTGCTCCCCATCCTCACCAGACATATTCCCTAAGCCCCCAGGACTCCCTCTGTTCCCCCCCAACCCCCAGTCATCCCCTAGGAAGTTCAGGATGGCCAGTGGGGAGCTCCTCGTCTCAGGATCCAGGTCCAGAAGCCCCTGGAGCAATGCCAGAGCCGGGGGTGCAAACTGGTTCCAAGGGGGTGGTGGTTGACCTGGCTGGGGCCTGGTGGTCATCCAGCCAGCAAAGGCCTCAAACTCTGGGTCAGGGGCCAGGGCCACATCCCAGGGGAAGCAGGCCATGGCAGCACAGAAGAGAAGCACCCCAAGGCCCCAGGAGTCCAAAGATGGTCGCAGGGGCAGGGTATTAGGTGGCAGCAGGAGACAGAGCTCGGGTGGGGCGGAGGGCAGGGGCCCTGGGGGGGCGGGAGTTGGACTGCCCTCGGGCCGGGTCAGGCCCAGGTCTCCTAGGGCCACACGGCTGCAGGCAGGGTCAAAGACCAGCACGTTGTCTGGCTTCACATCAGCGTGCACCAGTCCCCGGCTGTGGAGGAAGTCCAGGGCTCCAGCCAGCTGGGCCACCACCCGCTTCACCAGCAGTTCGGGAAGTCCCTGGGGTAAAGGAGAAAAGGTGCTAGTAAGGGTACCTTGGTTCCTTCTTTACTTTGTTTCTTGGGGTTCAAGAGTCCAGAACCCCAGACCAGTGGCCAGCTCCAGCATTCCTGCAACCTCCCTCCAACACCACCTCCATTTCCTCCTCAAGCACAACACGCACCTACGTCTGTTCTGCAGTAGACCAACTCCCCGATGTTCTCCTCGCCTGAACCCCAAATCTAACCAGAAGCTCTTTGAGCTTCCATCAAACTTTCTCCTAAGCCTAATACTCAAACCACTCCCTAACTTTCCTCTTTCTCTCCTCTGAACAGACTACTCCTCTTCATGCGAACCCAGACCCCATACTTAATCCTGTTCTTAGTCCCATACTAATTTATACCCCATCTCTATCTCAGACCTTGAAACTTCTGCACTTTGCTTCATCCATTGATTGATAAATCTATCCATCCAGCTCACCAAATGGCCAGCCAGCAGCACATCCATCAAATGAGTCATCTTACCCAACATTCTACAGTGTTTCCACTCAATGTCCATCCCACTAGCCAATGAGCAATCCAATAATTTATTCAATCATTTGATATTCAGATCCATCCATTCACCCATTTTTCTTTCCTTCCTTCCTTCCTTCCTTCCTTCCTTCCTTCCTTCCTTCCTTCCTTCCTTCCTTCCTTCCTTCCTTCCTT